>NC_072494.1:12696060-12999090 GCF_027574615.1 Eptesicus fuscus | reverse complement strand
CTTTAAAAAAGTGTTTGTGCTTGACTTCGCCCTGTTAGGGCTCCAACATTCGGATGCGGTCCCTTTGGCACGTTTTGAAATCCAAGGTTGAAATGCGTGGCAGCATGTCCCAGGCAATGGTACAAGCCCTTGGCGTGAATTAGTTTCTTAGATCCTCATGAGTAAGGAAACGGAGGCACAGAGAAGCGAAGTAACTCACCCAGTCCCACAGCTCATCAAAGGCAGAGGTGAAGTGTGAGCCCAGCAGCCCAGCCGCAGGGGCTGTACTCCAACAAGGAGAGGCATTTCTGGCAATCACGATTTGCTGCCTTCTCCGAGGCAGGCCTAACGCGGGAATGCACCGAGCACACTTGCTTACTGTGGCCCAGTGGTTTTGCATTATGACATACGATAATGCTGCAAGCTTAGAGGAACTCCATGTTACCTGTGTTGACCCTAATCACACCTAAGAAATTGCTAGCCAACAATGCCAAGAGCACCTAAATTCAGTGCCTAAAAAAGTGATTTAATGTCACTTCCAGTTTGCTTTTGCATTTAGGTTCAACCACACCTCCACGCTCAGCTGCGCATTAAATGAATGTGGTCATTGCCTCCTTTTTTTATCCTAAGCCTCCAATAGCGGGCTCTGGACCCAGAGCTAATAGCCCTTCGGAATTCAAACAATTCAAGCAGCCTTGGGCATCCTGGCACATCAGGACATTTCTTCAGGACATAGGCTGTCCCGCATGACCTGTTGGCCCTCTGTCCTTAGGACAGGGCCTGTGAATTGTGTTTCCAGGAATGGCAATGGACTTGTGTTCATCTGTCCCCCGCAGAGCTCTGTTGTGATGATGGGTGGGATTTGGGGGAGGCTTGGCCAAAGTGGACAGAATCTGTGGCGGTGAAAGAGGCTGAAGTTGCCAACTGTAAGGAGGATTTTAGGTTGATGGGCACCATGCAAAGAACTTTCTCCATGTATCTGTGAGTGAGGCATAACTATTGTAGTAGCCAAGTCTCTACTATACCGCTTCTTCACCTTTTTGCTTACTTAGCAATTAACTCTCTCTCTCTCTTTTTTTTTTGGTAATCCTCACATGAGGATATTTTTTCCATTGGTTTTTAGAAAGAGTGGGAGAGGGGGGTGGAGAGAGAGAGAAACATTGATATAAGAGAGATAGATCGATTGGTTGCCTTCTGCAAGCACCCCAACCGGGGCTGGGAATTTGAACCTGCAATCCAGGTATGTGCCTTTGACCAGGAATTGAACCCGTGACCCTTTGGTGGATGGGCTGATGATCTATCCACTGAGCCACACCGGTCAGGGCCTTAGCACTTAACTCTTAAATTAGAAATCCATCTTGTTTTAGTCTTTAAAGCCTGATATAATTTAATCTGAGTTGGCAAAACAAACAAACAGAAGTCCCAACCAAACAGCTTGTGAGAGTCTTCCTCTCCTATAACCTGAGGTCATCAGATAGAGGTTAAGAGTGTGGGTCTTTGCAATCAGACTGCCTGAATTTGAATCCTGGCCCTGTTACTTACCAGTTGTGTAACCCTAAGCTCTGTGTCTCAGTTTCTTCATCTGTATAATGGGAATAATAATACATGATGCTGTGTGGCTTAAGGGTGCCTCATAGACCTCAATAATTATCATTACATTGTTTCCCAACATTCTCAGGTGGTTCAGTGTTGTCTGCAGCTAAGTCACAGCAGAGACATATACCGAATAGTAGCTGTTAACAAAAAGTTAATTGTGTTATTTTTGTATTTCCCCATTTTATCTTTGCTTCTTGTATAGCTATGTGGCAGCTCTGCTATGTGCCAAGTGGCCTCTTCCTGTGATTAATGTTTCAAATTTATAACCAGTGAAACAAACAGATACCAGGAAAAAAAAAGCGGTAGTATTTAGTCTAACCACACCCAAGTGAGGGCAGATGCTGGGCTGTTGCCATGGTGATGAAGAGTATTTTGTAAAACAGTTGGCTTGGAGGACATGTGATGAGTCATCCTCCTGGCTGGGTGGGGAGAGGGCAACTGCTTTCAATTAAAACGGCCAACCAGACCAATAGTTTAGTGGGGAGACACTCCTGGTTCCTGCAATAAACCAGAGACATCTCAGGTTTGGGTGTGGTTGTACACTTGATTCATTTGTCTTGTGGACATTTTCTCTTATTTCCATCCTCGGGGTAGAGGGAGCTAGCTATAGGTACCCTCTTGCTCCTCCATGGATATCAAGAAACTGCAAATTAGTTCTGACAAAAGTAAGATCTGTTCACTGGTGAAGTCATGACACAACTGAATCCAGCAAAAGGCTTTTGTGAGCTGCTGCTTCTCCCATGCCCTGTCTCTTCATTGTCCATACGTGGGGCATGCTTAAACATATGACTCAGCATTTTATTTTTAGTTCGGGCTAAGCACACGGGAGGACATTTTCCAGCTAGAAGTGTTTGAACCACTGTGGGCATTGTAATTTCAGGGTGGAAAACCTGTAGCAGATGTGACTCCGCTGGAATTTACTAGCTGGTTGAGGTCAGGAAATCTGCATCAAGCAAGCTGAGGAGCAGGCTACGTGCTGTCTGCTGATGGGATGTGCCATAAGCCTCAAGTGGTACCTGAACTGGTAATGCTCAATCGTCATTGACGACCCATGGCGTATTGGGCAGGAGCAGAACATAGACATACCCTCCAGGAATGACACGCTAATAAAAGTCAGCCTCTCATTCACCCAGTTAGGTCTTTCAAGCTGTTGTTCCCAAGGCACCATGCTAGGCCATAAGCAGGGAAACGCTAAAAAACACAGCCCGTGCCTTCTAAGAGTTTCTAATCTGGGTGAGAGGAAAAAAAAAAAAGAAAAAAATGGCTAGCAAAATCTGATTGATGTCCAAGGTAATATTAAATGAATACCACCAATGTGCAATGCGTGTGTAGAGCGAGAAACCACCATGGGCTGTAGTGAAGGAAGGTGGGATCTGAGCTGGGGCTCGATGGATGGATAGAGGAGAGGAAGGGGGCTTTCAGGAAGGGCAAAGACAAGAGCAGCAGAGCAGAGCTCAGGCCTCAGCACTGGAACTTTGTGTGTGTAGGTAAGTTAGGACAGGCCAGGAGAGGGACAAGACGAGGCACTGGTGTGGGGTGCTGTTAGCACATAGTGGGACGGTCAGTAGCAAGAGCCTAGTGATTGTGGAGCCAAATAAAACCAGGTGAGCCATGTAGAATCCAAAGCGGGCTATTTAAAGGTGTATGAGTAATGGCCCTGCCAAGCAAGGAAAAGACGAGAAGAATACGGAATGCAATCGACTCAAATCATGCGACAAAGTGCAAAAGTTTATAACGTAATTCCATCAGGCATGGAGGCTCTGACAAATTGGCGTTGACATTACAGTTACTTGGGAGCCACATGGAAGGTCTCATTAATCAGAAAAGGAATCTAAAAGAAAAAAAATATATACTAACTCTACAAACTCAGTTTGAAAATATTTAAGGGCATTTAATTAATTTGTGAAGGCACTCCTTAAAAGTGATAGTTGAATTTTGCTTGGTTGGTAACTAGACAATGAAGATACATACTAGAAATACTGGGCTCTTAAATGTAACTTTAAACCCAGTGTTAATCTTAAAAATCAGAGCATGCGCAAGTAGCTTTTTCTGTGCACATCCGCCATGTTGGAGGACACCAACAACCTCACCTTGGCGTGGGGCTGGTTTCAGTAGCAGACCTGCAGGGAGGAAGACCTTGGCTGCTGCTGGAAGACTGAGCACAGCGTGGAGGGTGTCCACGGTAGGCCAAAGGTGGTGCAGGCAGCCCACCAGGGAAAGAGCTGTCAGTCATTGGGATTGAGTTTGAGGGAGGAACTTGAGTCCGCGGAGGCCTGGGGAGGAAGAATAAACATTGGCAGCATAGGCCGAATGATGTTAGATGCCAGGAATTCTAAGTGACCGAGCGATGTCAGATACCAGGAATTCTTAGCATAAGGTTCTATCTCACAAGGTTAAACAAACACAGGGAAAAAAGAGAACTTCTTTTAGGAAAGAATATGTGGAAATCCAATGAAATATTTTGCTTTTACTTTGCTCATAAAGCCTGTAGTAATCAGGAATAAAGCTGGTGTTGGTCTCTTTGTTATATTGGATGTTAATTATTAACCTGGACCTTTAAGTAGAATTCAGCTTGTGCTAAGAAGGGGCCAGAATTCAGAGGACCAATGTAAAGCACACTAGAGTAGAAGAACTTTTTAAAAAATAATACTGATTGGGCCCCACTGCAGACCAATTGAATCAGAGTCTCTGGGGGCGGGGGCTTGGCATCAGTGCTTTTTGAAGAGGTCCCCCAGTAACTGTGCACATTCAGGGCTGGTAACCACCAGTGTGATGGAAACCAGGTTCTGAGCTGGACGCTGAAAGACCAGGTGTAGAGTCCCAGTTCTGAAGCAGCTCGCTCTGGGTTCCAGGGAAGTCATTTTACCTCTCGGGGCACCTGTGTTCTTCACTGAATAAGACTGGACTAGATGACCTCGAGATCCCAACGAACTCCGACGTTCCGTGACTCATAGAGGAGAAGCTATGTTCTTCATTAGCTCAGATACTGACCTGCCCACAACCACACCCACTCGCCCACTCATTCTGGAGGAATTTCGCTCAGGAAAGGAGATGCTAGCGGTCACTCCAGAGAGATAAGTAGGGACTTTTATAAACAGGTCAGGAAAGTAAAGAAGAGAACAAACGACCGATAGCAATGAGAGTAGGCTCACTTCCCGTGGCTTGCCCGTATTCTTGTTTCTATAAGTGAATTTGAACTCTCAGGTGGAGGCTGGTATCTTGTATTAGTTTTCTGTTGTAACAAGTTACCACAGATTTAGAGGCTTAAACAACCCGTATGTATTATCTTAACGTTCCATGGGTCAGAAGTCTGACATGGATGGTCTCACAGGACTAACATCCAGTTGTCCAGAGACGGTTCTTTTCTGGAGGCTTTGGGGGAAGGTCTGTTTCCTTGCTCATTTGGGTTGTTGGCAGAATTTAGTTCCTTGCTGTTGTAGGACTGTGATCCTAATACCTTGGTGGCTGTTATCTGAGAGCTGTTCTAGAGACCACCCACATTGCTTGACTAATGGCCCCCTTCTTCCATCTTCAAAGCCAGCAATGGTAGTTGAGTCCCCTTGAGGACACTACTAATCTCTCCTTCTCTTCTCTCTAACCCAGCCAGGAGAGTTGCTCTGCTTTTAAGGACCAAAGTGACAAAACTGGGCAACCCTGATGATACAGGATATTCTTCCTATTTTAGGGTCCTTAACCTTAACCACATTTGCAAATTCTCTTTTGCCATGTAAAATACCATTCACAAATTCCAAAGATTAGGATGAGGTCCTGGGGGAAAAGGGGAAAAGAAAGGCATTTTTCTGCCTACCCTGTGCCTCTAGGTAAAGATTTTTTATTTTTTATTTAAAAAAATATATTTTATTGATTTTTTACAGAGAGGAAGGGAGAGAGAGGGAGAGAGAGTTAGAAACATCGATGAGAGAGAAACATCGATCAGCTGCCTCCTGCACACCCCCTATTGGGGATGTGCCCGCAACCAAGGTACATGCCCTTGACTGGAATCAAACCTGGGACCCTTGAGTCCCCAGGCTGACGCTCTATCCACTGAGCCAAACCGTTTAGGGCTAGGTAAAGATTTTTTAAAACAAGATAAAAAACAGAAGTGGGAGCTTGTGGTATGAGGTAGGTCTTAGGTTATCTTCAGAATCACTTTATCTTGATCCTGGAAGTGATGCAAGTGTTTATCTGATATAAGTCTTTCCCCAGAGTAGGTAGAAGGGAATCGCAGACATTGAGAGTGCTAGGTCTGGCCTTTCTTTTTAGCTCAGCGATAAGAAAATATAGCAGGTATAATTCAATGTGTATCTTCTGTGAGATCACGCACCAGTTGCTGAAAACACCGTTGCTCTGGGCCAGAGTTTTACATCCCCATCCCATGGAATTCTCTGCCTTGCTAGGAATCCTTTAGAAAGCTGGTTATGCTTATTTTGCTTTCAGCTCATCTTCAGCAGTAACAACATTAGGGAATGGAATTCGGGGCATTAACAAAAGTGAATGAGAGAAGACACTAAATCTTTCTCAGACTCCTCAAAAAAAGATGAAAATAATTTCTATTTTTTCAGATCCCCGTATACTTAGGATCTGAACTCCAGTTAGATGGCTTTGCGCTCTTAATATAGGAATGACAAAAATGTGTTCATCAGCCCTGGTGCCTGTTGATTAGAGCGTCGTCCCATACACCAAAAGGTTGTGAAATATTTCTCTCTCACATCAATGTTTCTCTCTCTCTCTCTCTCTCTCTCTCTCATTCTCTCCCTTCCTCTCTCCCTCTATAATCAACAAATATATCCTTGGGTGAGGATTTAAAAAATGTATTCACCCAGTAAGCCTTTATTGGGCGCCTACTGCATGCAAGACGACCAGTCCAAAGATCTCTGAGAGGAAGTGGCAGGGTGTTGCCCTAATCAACAACAGTGTCGGAGCCAACTCCGTGTTCTTTTGAAAGGGCTGGCCTTGTTGATTTGGAGTTGGTGCACCTCCCACGATTGTTCAGTGATAGACAGGAACCAGAGTCTCCCTGGAGTGATGTCCGTTAGTCAATTAATTATTCAAAAGATTGTTTCCACTTTCTAGCAGGCGGAAAAAAGACACTGTCCTTTGACTTTTTCTTTGCTTTCTTAGGCACAGCATTTCTTTCTGGCATGCTCTGACAGAGAAAGGAAACAGGTTTTGTTATGAAGAGGATGAAAGTATTGCTTTCCAGTGCTTTCCACTCTGGTGGCTGACTCTGATAAGCAGATTTGGGAAACATGGTTGGAAAACAAAGATTTTTTCCTCATCCTCTGTTAAAATATTGTGCATGACTTTTCTCTTCATCAACTTAACAGCATCTTTGATTTGAGCAGTTCCTTCATGGGGGGAAATTTTCAGTTCTGGATATTGCTGTGGGCTGGACTGGAAAGAACACGCCTTGGCTATGTCTTATTTTGTGGGCACTTAACCTCTCTAAAGTTTTGATTTCCATATGGGGGAATGAGCAATATCCACCTATATCGGTCAAGGCTCTTGTTTTATAACAATAGAAACCAACTACACATTTAACCACACACCTAAGGAATAAAGGATTTTACTGAAAAGGTATTTATTGGATAGCTCATGGAATCTTGAGAAAGACAGATGCATAGGAACAAGGGGAGCCAGGCAGCTGCCAGGGACCATGAGGGAAGTAAGTTACAAAGCAGAGTCTGGTGGAGATAGCAACGCCCTGTAGCTGGACGTTGATGGCTGACATTGGATACTGGATGCTAGCTGGCACTCACGCCCTCTCTGCTCATGAAAAATCAGGATTGCTGCCCTCCTGCCCTGCAACCGATGCAGTGGGCTCTCTGTAGTATCTGCTTTTTTTTTTTAGCATCAATACCTTCCAATGCAATGTGTCTGCTTGGAGAACTTAGGTCATCCTCTGTTCCCTAGCAGCAAAGGAGTCTGGGAAAGCAAGTATGTAGTATTTCAGCTTCAATAGTGAGAAAAAGCATGACTATTCAACTTTTTTTTTTCTTTAAAAATTCTTTAACAAAACCAGCTCACCTATTTCTATCTGGTTCTGATAGAAATTGGATTCAGAATTTGAATCTATCTTCATCCATAGAAAGTTGCTTAGACGGGACATAGATTCTCTATTGTGTCAGTTTCTCATTGACAGGAACTCGCCCCTGCTTGCTGTTCCATCTGGGTGTCTGAGTTAGTTCTGAAGGTTTAGTTTAAACTTATGATATGTATAAAAGAATCAGCAGAAATGAGAAAATAACTGTTTTGTCTCCCCAGCTGGATCTGAGATCAGAATGAAATGGTCATGACGTTTCTAGTCACAAGCTGCATTGAAATTGGAAGCCCCAGAGGCATAGTTATTTGCTTCGGAAAATTATCTTCATCTCTCGGCTTCCATAAGCAACAAAAGAATGTCACCACTCATCATTCCTTCTGCGTGGCTTGTGATTCCTTCACATGTATATACATGCATTCATTCATTCATTAAGCATTTTTTTTGAGTTCCTAGTACGTACTGAATAGGCTGTGAGGCTCTGGAAACAAAGTGATGAAAAGACTTGGTTCCTGAACTCAAGGCTGTCACAGTCTAATAGGTAAGACAGATGTATACACAAGCAATTGCAGAGTAGTGTGGTAATTAATGTATGTACAAAGAAAAGCCGTGGCTCAAAGAAGAAAATGGTTGACTATGGTTGGAGGTAGGGTGGGTGGATTCAAACCAGCGTCACAGAGGAAGAGAGACTTGAGCTGAATCTTGAAGGCAAACATGTGGGCATTTCAGATGGAGTCATGCACATGTGCAGGCATGAAGGCATGACGTAGCTCGATGCTTTGGAGAACTGTAGGTGGTTTGGAGCGTTGAGTGGGAGAGGGATGGGAGGAGATGAGGTTGGAGGGGTAGGCCAAACCCAGAGCTTGGTGGGCCTTCGATGCCCTGCTAAGGAATGACCACTTCATCCTAAAGGCACTAAAGAGCCATTGATGGGATTTAAATGGGGCCGATTTGAATTTAGAGCAGTTATTCTAAAAGCAAATCATCTGATCAATTGGAAGTGGCAATGAGGGTGAAAGAGGGTGAAATTGGAGTAAGAGTGTCCAACAGGGCAGAGAATATTGCAAAGGTCCCCCTGAGAGAAGCTGGCAATACCCATCTTTGACTCCATGTCTATTCAATATGACGAAGGTATTGTAGCTATACTAATAAGAAATCCCAATTCTTATCAGATCACTTCAGTTTCTTAAAATAAATTAATACCTCTGGCAGGGTGGCAGAGGCAGCTATAGATCATCAGAGAAGCAGCTCATCAAAGATTCATGTTCCCTTTCACGGTGTAGAGTGGTCAGGAAGCAGATGCCCAGCCAGGAGCTACATTAGCAAGCCCCCGACCTCGCTGCCTGGTGGGCCCTGTGCCTAGTTCTCAGCAAGGAATATAAATGAAAGGGACTGTTTACTCCGGGCCTAAAGTGGTGTAATATCAGATGTGAGCTCCTTCGCACTCTGTCCTCCCTCCGTACCTCCTCCCCGTCCCTGGTGACTGGAAGTCCAAGTCACCACTTCAGGGAGAGCTGCCAGACCTGATTGGACTTATTGTGCTGTTTCACTCTGATGCAGCCTGTCTGCTCTGTTGCCGAATTACAGGAATTTGTTATTAGACTCTGGGGACTTGTTGCTAAATGAGTAAGGCTCTAAATAAGTTCATAAGTTATGAATGATTTTGATATTATGATTGTGATATTATCCATAGACCTATGTAGTTTGTGTCCTGTTTATTGAACGCTAACCCCGTGGTTTCTGGAACTGGAGGTTGGTCTATCCTGTACTCCACAGAGTGACTCCGGTGGCCGCCGGAAGGAAGTTGAGCACATCATCTCATGCTGCTTCTCTGAACAGTTCTGCCAGTTTAGCTAAGTTATGCTATAACTTGTTTTGGTTCTTCTTTCCTTTTCATTTCCACAAATATCTTGGGCGCCTCTCATGTGCCAGGGCTGGTCGTAAGTCTTACTTTGTGCTTGGAACTGTGCTAGATGGTCTGGTGCAGTAATAAAGAAGAAAGAGGTGGTCTGTGCCCTCCTGCCCCTTGGAGTACAGGTGACATAAGTGCTACGTTTAGGATGCCTTGAGAGCAGATAGAAGGAGCATAAAACCTGAACTTGGGAATCCAGGAGAGCCTCCTAGAGGAAGTGACATTTAGGCAGATATGTCAGGGTAGAGTAGGAGTTAGTCAGGTGAAGAATAAGAGACAGAGTGTTCTAAGAGGAGGAAGATAGTATGTACAAAGGCCCAGAGGAGAGAGAGCGTGAAGGAGCTCTAAGAGGCTCTGTGCACCTTGAGAATAGAGTGTAAACTGGGAAGTGGCAAAGGCTAATGTTGGAAGAGGAGGCAGAGGCCCAATGATGGAGGGAATTGTAGACCATATAAGGGTACTGTCTTCGATTGGGGTACCCGAAAGCAGAAACTGAGGCAAGGGTTAGGGTGGAAGTAGTTTATTTGGAAGATGATTCCAGGAAGTGTGGTGAAGGAAGGGGGAAGTAAGACAGAGAAGGGAAGAAAATCCATAAAGGCAGCTGCTCTGGGCAGCTGAAGCTCAGTGCCAATGGAGACCCCGGAGAGACTGTGTAGGACTTGCCTCTTAGTTATCATATTGACTTGAGGCATGAGGCACATCTATCCAGCACTCTTGTTCCTCATTGGTTGAGGTTGCTACTGGGGGCCAGCTCTAGCTCCTCAGAGAATGCCCTCAGGGGATGTGGGCAGGGCACTCACAGCATCCCCCCCCCCCCCCCCCCCCCCGCCAAGTGTCTAAACTTTGTCCTGAGAACAAATGCAATTTATTACAGGGTTTTCAGGAACGCATTTGAACAAGCTCACTTTGGCTGAATGGAGAGGATTGATTGTAGTGGGGCAAGACTGAAGTAGATTAGTTATTTTAATAAAATTTCCTTTCTATTTGAATAAGCCTGAGTGAATTTTGTTGATTGAAGCCAAGAACATCCAAAAGGTCAGCTTTTTGTTGTTGTTGGGTGGACTAGGGTGGGGAAGATGATGAGTATAGTTGTTGTTTTTTTAAATAGTTTTAGATTCAGAGCAAAATTGAGTGGAAAGTACAGAGATTTCCCATATACTCCCTGCTCCCACACATACACAGACTTCTCCCCATTATTAACATCCTCCCTACCTGAGGGGTACATTTGTTATGATTGATGAACCTCACTGATGTATCGTTATCACCTAGAGTCCATAGTTTACATTAGGGCTTTGGGTATTGTACATTGTATAGGTTTAGGAAATTTATATTGACATGTATCTACTATTATGGTATCGTTTGGATTAGTTTCACTGCCCTAAAACACCTCTGTGCTCAACCTATTTATCTTTTCCTACCCCCTACCCCTGGCAACCACTGATCTTTTTACTGTCTGTATAGTTTTGCCTTTTTCAGAGGTCATATAGTTGGAATCATACAGTATGTAGTCTTTTCAGACTGTCATCTTTCACTTAGTAATATACATTTAAATTTCCTCTAAGTCTTTTCATAGCTCAATAGCTCATTTATTTAGATCTGAATAATATTCCCTTATTGGATATACCACAGTTTATCTATTCACCTACTGAAGTACATCCTGGTTGCTTCCAAGTTTTGGAAATTATGAATAAAGCTTCTATAAATAAATAGATAAATAAATAAATCTGCATCCACATGCATGTTTTTGTGTGGACATAAATTTTTTCAAATCCTTTGTATATTAATCTTATATCCTGCAACCTTGCTATAATACTTATTAATTTCAGAGTATTTTGTTGTTGTTTTTGTTTGTTTGTTAATTCCTTTGGATTTTCTGTATAGATTATCATGTCATCTGTGAACAAAGACAGTTTTATTTCTTTTTTCCTAATCTGTATACCTTTTATTTCTTTGTCTTATTGCATTAGTTAGGACTTCCAGTATGATGTTGAAAAGCAGTGGTAAGAGGGTACATCCTTGCCTTATTCCTGATCACAGTGGAAGAGGTCCAGTTTTTCACCATTAAGTGCAATATTAGCTGTAGAGTGCTAGATTTTGTCAAATGCTTTTTCTGCATCTATTGATATGATCATATGCTTTTTATCCTTCATTTTGTTTATGTGGTATATCACATTAATTGATTTGCAGGTATTGAACCAACCTTGCATCACAGAAATAAATCCCACTTAACCATGGTATATGATCTCTTTAATGTATTGTCCATTTTTTTAAAAGAATAGTTTATTGATTTTTAGAGAGAGAAAGGGAGAGGCAGAGAGAGAGAGAGAGAAACATCCAAGTGAGAGGGAAATATCAATCAATTGCCTCCTACATACTCCCAGGCATTGAGCCCGCAACTCAGGCATGTGTCCTGACCAAGAAACAAACGGAACAGACAACCTTATGGTGCGCAGGACTACACCCAACCAACTGAGCAACTCCAGCAAGGGCTGTATAGTCCATTTTAATAGAAGACAAACAGGAGCCCTAGCCGGGTTCACTCAGTGGATAGAGCATCGGCCTGTGTACTGAAGGGTCCTGGGTTTGATTCTGGTCAAGGGCATGTACATAGGTTGCAGGCTAAATCCCTGGCCCTGGTCAGGGTGCGTGTGGAAGGCAACCAACCGATGTGTCTCTTTCACATTGATGTTTCTCTCTCTCTGTCTTCCCCCACTCTTCCACTCTCTGTAAAAAGTCAATGGAAAAATACCCTCGGGTGAGGATTAACAAAAAATAAAGTGAAACTTAAAATCAGGAAAGAATCAACATAGGTTATTTATTATGTTATTTAATCTTTATAGACGTCTTTGGGCTGGAAATTGTTTTTCCTAAATTTCAAGTGATGTAATGGAGGTCCAGAAATGTTAAGTAAAACTTGCTCAAATTCACAAAGAAGAACCCAGGAAATACCCAATCCCAAGGTTGCTCTGAACCCCAGTTCTAATGCTCATTTCCCTGCAATATTTTTAAAAGCTTAAGTTCCCCATAGGAAGTAGCCTAAAAGTGACTGAAATTTAGTTGTGTCCTTGTTTATGACTTCATAAGCCAGATTGGGAAAAGATTTATTGCAAGAAACATGTGGTACCATTTGCTAGAGATCTAGTAAAAGAGGCTTGCCCTTAATTAATGTTTGACTCAGTACCAAAGGTCTGACTTCTCTTTCCGTGCAAGACTTTCCTAGAATAAACAAACTCGCTTCTGTCTCTGTGTGGTTGAGAAGCATCAACATGCATATTTTGTATAATCATCTCCTTATTCCTCCCAGCAATCCTGCCACATGGATAACTGGGTCTGTGTTACAAATGAGAAAACTGAGGCTCAAAGAGGTTAAGTACCTTGTCTAAGGCCACAGAATAGGAGTGAAGTAAGAATTAAACTCAAGTCTTTCTGACTCCAAAGCTCTTGCTCTTTCAACAAAGCTCTGCTTCATGTAGTTTGGAGGTATGGAGGAATCTGCTGGTTAGAAGATGAATTGTGAGGCTTTGTAATATCCCCTGGCATATAACTTACTGGGGTTGTGTCTTTTTCCTTTCAACTTCCTAAACATAAACTGATAAAAAGTTGTAGGACTATTAATAGTCAATGCTTGGAGAAACCAAGATGGCGGCATAGGTTAAACACCTAACCTGCAGCCGGGCACAACAATTTCAAAAATACAACTAGAGGTCAGAACGGACATCGTCCAGAACCACAGGAGAGCTGGCGGACTGAAATACCCACAGCTGGGGAGAAGGAGAAGGACACGGGGACAGTCGGGGAAGCCGTAAAAGCCTGAGGTATGGAGAAACGGGCGGAGACACGAGCACACGCGCCTGCGGGGAGGATGGAACCGGAGAGGAGGGGGCGGCTGATGACCTGGCCGGAGTTCACTGGCAGGAAGGAGATAAAGGCTCCGGAGTGCACTGAGCACCGGCTCCGATTGCACTGAACCCCATTCCGGGCGAAACCCTGGGAAACTCACTCACTTTCGCAACTCCGCCGCCCCCGCAGGCCACCCGGCCCGGGACGCTGGGGACGCCGCCGCAGCGGCGGCGCCCGGAGCCCGGCGGCCTCCCAGCACCCGTCCCCGCCGCGCAGCCCCCCGCGCGCCTGGTGCCGCGGGCCGCGCGCCCCGCACAACGGACGGAGGCCCGGGCGCCCTCTCCGTGCACCTCCCGGCGGCGCTAGACTTCAGTAGAGTTGACTGAATTCAAGGGATTAAGAAGTATAAATTGGGGGGGACGCCGCGGTGGCGACGTCCGGAACGCGGTGATGGCGGTGCCTGGAGCTCGGCGGCCGCCCAGCGCCCATCCCAGCCGCGCGACCCTCGCGCGCCTGGTTCCGCGGGACGCGCGCACCGCGCACCGGACGGAAGCCCGGGCGCCCTCTCCGTGCACCTCCCTGCGACGCTAGACTTCAGTAGAGTTGACTGAATTCAAGGGATTAAGAAGTATAAATTGGGGGGACGCCGCGGCGGCGACGTCCGGAATGCGGCGATGGCGGTGCCTGGAGCTCGGCGGCCGCCCAGCGCCCGTCCCAGCCGCGTGGCCCTCGCGCGCCTGGTTCCGCGGGACGCGCGCACCGCGCACTGGATGGAGGCCCGGGCGCCCTTTCCGTGCACCTCCCAGCGGCGCTAGACTTCAGTAGAGTTGACTGAAATGAAGGGATTAAGAGGTACAGATTGGGAAGTATGAAAAAGATGGCGGCGGAGGTTAGGGGCTGTTCTGTTGCCTCGCACCCAGCGAAATCGGAGGGGATGAGGTGTGGAGGTGCGTGGGTCTGGCTGGTGGCGGGGGAGAGGGGCTTTTGTTCCAAACCTAGGGGAGATTGGCTCTCCATCACCCTGAAACCCATCTTCTGGCGAACCCCGGGAGACCCAGATGCCTGCGGGGAGAGGCGGGACTCTTGCGGAGGTGCGCCCAGCAATCAGTGTTTGCTGCGCTGGAGTGCGGAACGAGGGGACTTAGATACGTGGAAGGCAGAAGGACCAGACTCACAGCCATCTTGGCTCGCCGCACCATGGCCTGTGGGCGCCCTGAGACCCCGCCCCGCCCTGGGACCCACCCCGCACGTTTTGAAGACCTGCCCCACAAATCTTGCAGGCACACCTGCGCCCCAAGCAACGGCTTATGCATGTGGGTGGCCTGCCCTCTGGCAGCGGACCAGATGATCTGCTGTTCTAGTCGGACTGCTCCAGGGCCACTCAGACAGGAGGAAGAAACTACAGTTTTTGCTGTAATCCTTGCTGAGTGCCTAAGACAGTAGCTGATCTACACCCCATTGGAGACCCAGAAACGAGGGCATCTGGTGGTCCGTGGGAGACGACACCAGATTTCAACCACGTGCATAAGGGACACATTCAACGGGAATATTCAGTGAGCGCCAAAGCTTTGCTGCACCAAGATCCGGCCCATAAACGTGTCTCCTGCACAGCAACTCTTCCTTTATAGACAAAGAGAGCCCCCCCAGTGACACCAACAACAATCAAGACTTAACTATACAAAGGAGGACCAAGATGGAGGCATAGGGCGGAAGCCTGATTGTTGCCTACCACAACAACTTTGAGACTACGACAAGAGAGCAGAGCAGACACCATCCAAGACCACCATAGGGCTGGCTGAGTAGATGCTCTACAACTAGAATAAAAGAGGGGTATGTGGGAGGATGCTGATGCCGGTGACCCAAAGACCACACTTTAAGAACTACGGCTCAGGCGACACAAAAGAACTAAGGCTCAGGCGATACAACAGCGGCCTGGAACGTGCTCGGCGCAGATCCCCTGGCGGTCTCCGGCTGAGGGGACGGCTCCACTGGCAGCCAAGCACGGACAGACGAACCCCTATGAGACATGGGATGGGAGACTCCGCGCTTGCTGACCTCTGAGTCCGTCAAGAATCTCAACGCCCCGGAAGCGGCCAGGTGCGCATGCTCGGCGACCGGCCACCGATGCAGACCCAAGGGCCGACGCAGCGACGCCAGACTGGCCCACCGCCATGCACCGGGTGCACTGGAGCTTCGCCGAGCCGCCGCCCGACGAGTTCTGCAGCAGCCATACTGGAGCTCTGGAAGGATGGCCAGGGGAATTGCTGAGGGGGGATTGACCGGCAGGAATTGGGATCGGGAAGACGGGGCCCCGCTGAGACCCGGGTGCGGGCGGGGTTGCGCGCCTCTGGGCTCGGGTGTGGTCACACGCCTCTGGGTATAAGTGAGGCCTCACGTCCCTGGGTCTAGGTGAGGCCACATGCCCCTGGGTCCAGGTGAGGCCGGACTCCGGGTCCGGGTGAGGCCAAGTGCCCCTGGACCCGGATGACGCTGGATCCCGTGCCCGGGCGAGGCCAAGCGCCCCTGGGTCTGGGAGAGCCCACACACCTCTGGGTCCAGGCGAGACCATGTGTCCCTGGATCCAGGTGAGGCCGCGTGCACCTAGGCCCGGGTGAGCCCAAGTGGCCCTGCGTCTGGGAGAGGCTAAGCGTCCCTGGGTCTGGGTGAGACCATGTGTCCCTGGATCTGGGTGAGGCCTCGTGCACCTAGGCCCGGGTGAGCCCAAGTGGCCCTGGGTCTGGGGGAGGCCAAGCGCCCCTGGGTCCGGGTGAGACCATGTGTCCCTGGATCTGGGTGAGGCCTCGTGCACCTAGGCCCGGGTGAGCCCAAGTGGCCCTGGGTCTGGGGGAGGCCAAGCGCCCCTGGGTCCGGGTGAGACCATGTGTCCCTGGATCCGGATGAGGCCTCGTGCACCTAGGCCCGGGTGAGCCCAAGTGGCCCTGGGTCTGGGAGAGGCCACGCGTCCCTGGGTCCGGGTGAGACCATGTGTCCCTGGATCCGGATGAGGCCTCATGCACCTAGGCCCGGGTGAGCCCAAGTGGCCCTGGGTCTGGGAGTGGCCAAACGTTCCTGGGTCTGGGTGAGACCGTGTGTCCCTGGATCCGGGTGAGGCCTCGTGCACCTAGGCCCGGGTGAGCCCAAGTGGCCCTGGGTCGGGGAGAGGCCAAGCATCCCTGGGTCCGGGTGAGACCATGCGTCCCTGGATCCGGTGAGGCCTCGTGCACCTAGGCCCGGGTGAGCCCAAGTGGCCCTGGGTCTGGGAGAGGCCAAGCATCCCTGGGTCCGGGTGAGACCATGTGTCCCAGGATCCGGGTGAGGCCTCGTGCACCTAGGCCCGGGTGAGCCCAAGTGGCCCTGGGTCTGGGAGAGGCCAAGCGTCCCTGGGTCCGGGTGAGACCATGCGTCCCTGGATCCGGATGAGGCCTCGTGCACCTAGGCCCGGGTGAGCCCAAGTGGCCCTGGTTCTGGGAGAGGCCAAGCGTCCCTGGGTCCGGGTGAGACCATGTGTCCCTGGATCCGGATGAGGCCTCGTGCACCTAGGCCCGGGTGAGGCCACGTGCCCCTGGGTCTGGGAGAGGCTAAGCGTCCCTGGGTCCGGGTGAGACCATGTGTCCCTGGATCTGGGTGAGGCCTCGTGCACCTAGGCCCGGGTGAGCCCAAGTGGCCCTGGGTCTGGGAGTGGCCAAACGTTCCTGGGTCTGGGTGAGACCGTGTGTCCCTGGATCCGGGTGAGGCCTCGTGCACCTAGGCCCGGGTGAGCCCAAGTGGCCCTGGGTCGGGGAGAGGCCAAGCGTCCCTGGGTCCGGGTGAGACCATGCGTCCCTGGATCCGGGTGAGGCCTCGTGCACCTAGGCCCGGGTGAGCCCAAGTGGCCCTGGGTCTGGGAGAGGCCAAACATCCCTGGGTCCGGGTGAGACCATGTGTCCCAGGATCTGGGTGAGGCCTCGTGCACCTAGGCCCGGGTGAGCCCAAGTGGCCCTGGGTCTGGGAGAGGCCAAGCGTCCCTGGGTCCGGGTGATACCATGCGTCCCTGGATCCGGATGAGGCCTCGTGCACCTAGGCCCGGGTGAGCCCAAGTGGCCCTGGGTCTGGGAGAGGCCAAGCGTCCCTGGGTCCGGGTGAGACCATGTGTCCCTGGATCCGGATGAGGCCTCGTGCACCTAGGCCCGGGTGAGGCCACGTGCCCCTGGGTCTGGGAGAGGCTAAGCGTCCCTGGGTCCGGGTGAGACCATGTGTCAGTGGATCTGGGTGAGGCCTCGTGCACCTAGGCCCGGGTGAGCCCAAGTGGCCCTGGGTCTGGGAGTGGCCAAACGTTCCTGGGTCAGGGTGAGACCGTGTGTCCCTGGATCCGGGTGAGGCCTCGTGCACCTAGGCCCGGGTGAGCCCAAGTGGCCCTGGGTCGGGGAGAGGCCAAGCGTCCCTGGGTCCGGGTGAGACCATGCGTCCCTGGATCCGGGTGAGGCCTCGTGCACCTAGGCCCGGGTGAGCCCAAGTGGCCCTGGGTCTGGGAGAGGCCAAGCATCCCTGGGTCCGGGTGAGACCATGTGTCCCAGGATCTGGGTGAGGCCTCGTGCACCTAGGCCCGGGTGAGCCCAAGTGGCCCTGGGTCTGGGAGAGGCCAAGCGTCCCTGGGTCCGGGTGAGACCATGCGTCCCTGGATCCGGATGAGGCCTCGTGCACCTAGGCCCGGGTTAGCCCAAGTGGCCCTGGGTCTGGGAGAGGCCAAGCGTCCCTGGGTCCGGGTGAGACCATGTGTCCCTGGATCCGGATGAGGCCTCGTGCACCTAGGCCCGGGTGAGGCCACGTGCCCCTGGGTCTGGGAGAGGCTAAGCGTCCCTGGGTCCGGGTGAGACCATGTGTCCCTGGATCTGGGTGAGGCCTCGTGCACCTAGGCCCGGGTGAGCCCAAGTGGCCCTGGGTCTGGGAGTGGCCAAACGTTCCTGGGTCTGGGTGAGACCGTGTGTCCCTGGATCCGGGTGAGGCCGCGTGCACCTAGGCCCGGGTGAGCCCAAGTGGCCCTGGGTCTGGGAGTGGCCAAACGTTCCTGGGTCTGGGTGAGACCATGCGTCCCTGGATCCGGGTGAGGCCTCGTGCACCTAGGCCCGGGTGAGCCCAAGTGGCCCTGGGTCTGGGAGAGGCCAAGCATCCCTGGGTCCGGGTGAGACCAGGTGTCCCAGGATCCGGATGAGGCCTCGTGCACCTAGGCCCGGGTGAGCCCAAGTGGCCCTGGGTCTGGGAGAGGCCAAGCGTCCCTGGGTCCGGGTGAGACCATGCGTCCCTGGATCCGGATGAGGCCTCGTGCACCTAGGCCCGGGTGAGCCCAAGTGGCCCTGGGTCTGGGAGAGGCCAAGCGTCCCTGGGTCCGGGAGAGACCATGTGTCCCTGGATCCAGGTGAGGCCTTGTGCAACTAAGCCCGGTTGAGGCCACGTGTCCCTGGGTCTGGGAGAGGCCAAGCGTCCCTGGGTACGGGTGAAGCCAGATCCTGGGTCCGGGTGAGGCCGTGCGCCCCTGGATCCATCCGGGTGAGGCTGGGTCCCAGGCCCGGGTGAGAACACGCGCCCCTTGGGTATGGGTGAGGCCACGTGCCCCTTAGTCCGGGTGACGCCGTGCCCCTGGGTTCGGCCGAGACCAAACCAGAGGGAGTCGGACCTCCGTTACCACCATTTGTCCACCATCCAGAGCTGAGGGGTCAGTGCTGACATGTACACATAAGGAACTACTGGACATCGAATTTGGGTCTCAAAAGAACTCTTGGTCCAGGGGGAAGCTCGCTACAGATTGATTCATTTGCCTGTCAGCATAAATATTATTGCTCGTCTCACATTCAGTTCTTATTAGTATATATCTAGTGACATATGATCTCGTTCATCTAGAGGAAATGATGAACAACATAGACTGAGGAACAAGAACAGAACCAGAAGCAAGGAGGCATCGATCGGACTATCGGGCCTCAGAGGGAGGATAGAAGAGGGTAGGGGGAGGGTGGGGGAGGGGGAGAGTTCAACCAAAGGACCTGTATGCATGCATATAAGCCTATCCAACGGTTAAGTTCAACAGGGGATTGGGGAATGCATGGGGAGAGGGGTGGGATGGGAATGGGGGGATGAGGACAAATATGTGACACCTTAATCAATAAAGAAATTAAAAAAAAAAAAAAAAAGAACATAAAACATGTAGGAATCCCATATGGTACTCATTGGAACCCTGGATCAGCGTCTTTTGGTAGTTACATAAAAAGTATAGCTGTTCTTTACTGCCCTTAAGGTAAATGTAATGAATTACATATTCTCAAAAAAAAAAAAAAAAAAAAAAATAGTCAATATTTATTTGGTGCTGACTCTATACAAACATTATCTACACTAATAAAAGAGAAATATGCAAATTGACCATCACTTCGCGACGCCCACAGCCAATCAGGAGTGCATATGCAAACTAACCTCATTGCCTCCGGGGAGACTGACAGCAGGGAGGAGGCAGCTCCCAGCATGGCCTGCTTGGCCGTTGCCACAGGTTGGAGCAGGCAGGCCCCGCAGAGAGCAGAGAACCACAGGGAGTGGGCTTAAGCCGTCAGTAGGACATCCCCTGAGAACTCCCGGATTGGAGAAGGTTCAGGTCAGGCTGAGGGACACCGCCTCCTCCCCCCCCTCCCCCCCCTCCCCGTGCACGAATTTTGTGTACCAGGCCTCTAGTTCTAGATATAATAACAATCTTAGAGCAAACTTATGAGGTGATTCTATTTTACATAGGAGAAAACAGTCACTGAGAGTCTGAGTAACTTGCTCAAGGTCACACAGCATGTAAATAGCAAAGCCAGAACTTGAACCCAGAAAGTTTGGTTTCTAAGTCTGTGCTCTTAAACAACAGGTGCGGACTGTTGGTCTCCGACTAGGATAATCTGATTTTGTGACTTCTTTCCTGTATACTCAATTTAGTTATTTGGCTAAAGGCGTAGACTTTTGAGTCAGACCTGGATATGACTCACAGCTCTATCACTTCAAAAGCAATGTGACTTTGGACAAATTACTTAACCTCTCGACAGCTCCGTTTCTTCATTTGTAATATGGGGACAATAAGAATACGGTGCTAAACTCAAAGAGTGGTTGTGAGGATTAAATGAGATAAAACACTTTAAGAGCTCAGCAGAATGCCTGGCCAATAGAAAAATGGGCAATCGATGTTATCTATTCCTATTACTACTTCATAAAGTTGGCAATAACAGTTGAGCACAGGTCTGCTTGACTCCAGATCTGGACATTAACTGCTGTACCAACTATCTCCCAAGTGTCCTCATCATGGTGTTCCACAAACCTCTCCTTCAATTTTTGTGTTCTTGTTAGTGGACCTCGAAATCTCTGTCCGCTCAACCAGCTCCTTTGATTCCTCCCTCTTCCTGTCTCACTGTGATGAGTTGTTAATGCTGAGAAGGCAAACCTCGACCAGACTGAGAGTTGGAGGCTAGTGGACCAGGGATAAGAAGCAAAAACCTGGCCCATGAAGTGTAAGTGGAGGCCACCAGCATGGCCAAGGTCACATGCCTGACCCCTAGTGTTGCCAAAAGATCCCAGAGGGAATATGCAAAGTCCGTGGGCTAATAGATGAGAGTCAGGATTTGGCTTAGGCAAATCCTTGTATATAATGACTCATTGCAGTCAAGCGTCTTTTGGAAATCTGCCAACCCAGCCCTTGGAGTCAAGCTTGCATAGATTTTGAAGTGCGTCTAATACTTACATTTTCCACCCATTTTTAATTAGTCATTGAGTCTTGTTACTTTTTTTAAAATTGATTTCAGAGAGGAAGGGAGACAGAGAGACAGAAACATCAAAGATGAGAGAGAGTCATTGATCAGCTGCCTCCGGCACACCCCACATTGGGGATCGAGTCCACATCTAGACATACGCCCCGACTGACCAGGAATCCAACTGTGATCTTCTGGTTCATAGGTCAGCGCTCAACCACTGAGCCATGCTGGCTGGGTGGCATCTGTTTTTTTATATCCCCCACAAAACTTTGCTCAGTGTCATTCACATAGTAGCCCTCATAAGTGAATTTCTATTCACAACTGCTCCTCTGGGATTAAGAACTGGAGAAGGTACTGGAATAACCACTTTCAAATTGGTCAAATCATGAGAGAGAGAGAGAGAGAGAGAGACAGAGAGAGAGAGAGAGAGAGAGAGAGAGAGGAGTATATACTTACCTTTGTTCTCCCACTGAGATGAGTTGGGTAGAAAAGTATCAAATCACAGGCAGTTGGCTCCTGATCAAGCGATTTGGACAAGGGAGTGGGTCCAAGAGAGAAATGTATTTTTCAGGGTCAGCTCTGCAGCATGTTGGAAACTGACTCTCCGCACTACTATTCATTTTTCCTTCATAACTGGGTGTGGAGAGGGGCGGGATCTGCTGCCACAACTCAGCCATGTAGCAGAATGAGTGGAATTTTCCACATGGTTCCTCTTGATGGCTGTTGGCATAATTACAGCTTTGCCCTCTGGGAGCTATTAGTCTGCGGCCCCTGAAAGCTAGACGGCTATTTCAGCAGGTCAGACTGTGGGATCTCTGCAGTGCGTTGGCATGGAGAGACATGTAGGATTTCAAGTCAGAAATGCCATTTTTCTTTTTCTTACTATACTGGCTCCCTACTGAATGCTTTGAGCAGGGGCTAAAGTGAAGAAAGTGTGTTATTCTCCTTTCTCTCCCAGCGCCTCCTTTCCCCCCTTCACCCCACCACCTCCCAATGATGTGTGACCTAGATGATCCCCTGGCATCAGACATCTTTCTACATGCCAGTGACTGGGGTCATCTTCTGGATATAACACATAGCTTTAGAATTTTTTCAAATCTGCATACCGATTGTGAAAATGAATTGACACTTCCCCTCCCCTCCCTCCAGGGCCCTCTCTCTGGGTTAGTTCTTTTTGTTGTCAGGTTAAAGAGGCTTGGAGTATGAAAGCTTGATATGGATTTGGGGACATCTGAACCCATAATATCTTGGTGTTACAATTTCACCTGCTCATTCGTGAACTGAACACCACTTTTATAATATCCAGTGAACACAGTTGCCCCGGGAGGCAGATGGTGTAAACTGAAGGGGTAAATCTGACTGGTACACGTGCTCATGAACAGAGAGGTGGTTTGCCTTACTGCGATGGGCCAGTTTGCGTCCCTGTTCCCTGTAGCTGTCAGAGGTTGTCTTTTAGAGCCCCCTGTCCTTAGAGATCATAGTTTCTTTAACCTACAGGTTGGAAGACTTCTCTTAGAACTAGCAATCACCACTATGGAGATGGTGGATCAGCATCCAGATCCTAGTGTGCAGAGGTTGGAAAATGTAAAACTTCATTTCCCAGACTCCTGTGCAGTTGGGGTTTTGATGTAACTGAGATTCTGCTAATTTGATGCACTTTCTTTTTCCTTTTTTTAAAAAAATATATTTTTATTGATTTCAGAGAGAAAGAGAGAGGGAAAGAGAGACAGAAACATCAATGACGAGAATCACTGATTGGCTGCCTCCTGCACGCCCCACACTGGGGATCAAGCCCGAAACCTGGGCATGTGGCCTGACTGGGAATCGAACCGTGACCTCCTGGTTTATAGGTCAATGCTCAACCGGTGAGCCACACCATGCCGGCTGGGCCTGATGCACTTTCTTGAGACTTGGATGTGGGAGCCAAATCCAGTGTAGAAAGTGCTGGAAAATGGGTATTTGTACTTGCTAGTGTGGCTATGGGTTGTATGGTTCTGGAGTTGCCAGCTGTGGCAATGGTTTCCTAGTTCAGCAGGCAGCTTCCTGAGCCAGCAACTCCCTCAACAGCTCAGTTCTATGGCATGGATTTGGGAGTCGATTCTGGACTTAGTTTCTTTAGCTAGCCAACTTCCCTCTTCCACTTAATATCTTGTGATAAATTCCTGTTATAAACTTGTTAAATAGAATCCCAGACTGCAAAGCTGAGTTGTTTTGTTCATTTGTTTTTCTTTGTGTTTTTTTAAAAAAATATATTTTATTGATTTTTTACAGAGAGGAAGGGAGAGGGATAGAGAGCTAGAAACATCAATGAGAGAGAAACATCGATCAGCTGCCTCCTGCACGCCCCCTACTGGGGATGTGCCTGCAACCAAGGTACATGCCCTTGACCGGAATCGAACCCGGGACCTTTCAGTCCGCAGGCTGACGCTCTATCCATTGAGCCAAACCGGTTTTGGCTGTTTTGTTCATTTGATGGACAAAATTAAATGGTTGGAATTTTATCTTTGACCTTAATTTTATTGGATGTATCTCCCCCAAAGCTAGTTTTGGACTATCCTGTTCCCTTTTGCATGCTTTTCTATATGTGATGGTCGATGACCTTATGTGGGACTTTTCCCAAGAATTATGTTTATGTGTCCAATCATAAAAATAATTGTTTCCATCTTCACTGACCTATTTTATTGGAACAATTTCATGTGCCAATTCATACATCCTCTCTCTATAAAAAGAGTACTATAATATTAATAAGCACCTAGCATCTAATGCATATATGCTGAAGCTTGTAGGCAGGCACAGAAAGGGCTGGGAGAAAGTTTGCTTCTTTATCAAGACATCAGTCCTAGCCCTTCAACAAAAAAGCACCACCCCACGATCTAAGTCATGCTAGTCTATTTCCTGACATTTCGTGACAACTCAATAAATGTCAATGTGATGTTATTGAGGCATCACATAGACTCTTTGTTTCTTGAGTTGCCTTATGGGCTTATTTTTACCCTAGAGCTTACTGACACTTTGCTCTGAAAAATGGTCTCAGACATCTCAGGCATCCAAAGTGCTGGTTGGAAAGGCACTGATGTACCAGGGCAAGGCTGTGCTCAGTAGTGTGAAATGAGAATATATTCCTGAAGCGCCTTCTCTTCATCCCTGGAGTTCTGGTCCTTCGTCTAGACAGAGCTACACAGGCAGGTCACTGAGAGAAGTTAGACTCCAAGCCAGGTGGGTAGGGTTCTGTGGCAAGAGCTTTACAGTGTGCTGGCTGCCCAAGGGCATTTTGTTTTTTGCTTTAAATGTTTTTATTGATTTCAGAGAGAGAGGAAGAGAGAGGTAGCAACATCAATGATGAGAGAGAATCATCGATCAGCTGCCTCCTGCAAGCCCCCTACTGGGGATTGAGCCCACAACCCGGGCATGTGCCCTGACCGGGAATTGAGAACTGTGACCTCCTGGTTCATGGGTCAATGCTCAACCACTGAGCAACACCAGCCGGGCTTGTTTTGTTTTCTTTGAAATGCAGTAGGGAACAAGCATTTCTGAAGAAGTAAACATTCTGTCTCAAATTAGGAACTAAAAAAGAAACTTGTTTATTGGGGGGCAAGAGGATACAAGCAATATAAAAATCAAAAGCTTATCTGGCTTTATTGGCTTTTCTTTCTCTTGTTCAGTGGGGGTGGGATTTTATTTGTACATTTTTTTTTAAGGGTCCCGAATCTGCTCATGAAATTCTTATACAGGGGGAAGCTGTGGGGCACATATTCCTTAAGGGACCCATTGGGAGAACTCTTATCAGGACAAAGTGACTGCTCACTTCCTTCCCTTCTGCTTCATGTGTACTACGAAATAGTCATTGCATGCGATGGTGAGCCCAGCAATTAGCGAAAAGAAGCTCTGGAAGCCCACTCTGCCGTCTCGGCACTGGTCCAGGTCCTTCATTATTTTGTCTACAGCCAGAGGGTCTTTTTGATTCTGAAAAACAAAAGCAAAGGTAAGAAAGACCAGTCAGTGGTTGCAATGACTCACTTCTTTGATTTGTACAGCTGACAACCATGAGTATAATCTCTCAATGATCAGAATTCTTGTTTTAGGTTATAAGTGATCTTTGGAAATCATCTAAATGGATTTTGCTGTCTTGAGGGAGCATTTCAGTAAATTGTAATTTACTTTCAACTAGGAAAGAGGTTTCCATGGCATTTTTTTTTTCTTTCATATAATGACAGGGACCTTAAAAATGGCTTATTCTGTGCCAGAGAAGGTGGACCCAAGCCTCCTCCTTCTCAATCCATTGCTCTTGCCAGTTAGAACCAGCGTGGCTTTCTGACTTGTTTTGCTTCCAGTTCAGTTATTCCCACAATTTTTAAAATCACGAGATTCTGCCTAAGAACCACCCGAAACTCCCCCATTTTGTAGCTTAAACTTACATTCTCTTAACAAACTTTTATTCCTGATAGTCAAGTCCTTTAAATATGAAACGCTTAGGAAAATATCTCAAAAGATTAGGGAGTAAGTTTCAGATCACTGTTCTATGGATTTTAAGGAGGTGTTGATGATGTCATGTGGTGTGCTAGGTTTGGAGAAGATAGGTAGATTGCCCTCATTTCTCTTCATTTCTTGGCACAGGGCAGGCCAAGCTAGTGTGGCTTCATATCCTGTTAACCATGTAAACTTGAGTAAGTCACTCTTAGTGAGCCTTCATGTATCAGCTATGAATGGAGGAGGTTGGACTTAGAGGGTCTCTAACATGGCTTCCATTCTTAATGAGTTGGTAAATCTATGCCATCCTGTCCTCTTCACTGGATTCCTTCAAAAGGAATATGTGTGATGGAGTCATAAACTCCCCATGACTCTCAGTGTCTGCTATGAATGCATAGAACCGAGATGGGCAGGCAAGATCCTTTTTGCTTGTTCTTTCACCTTGCTTCCATGGTGACTAGCTTGATCACTCCTTTTTGGAGTCATGATGGTTAGAAGAACTGGTGGTCTCTCCTACTGGATCCATGCCATCAAACAGAGAGGGAAATAAGGCCTTTGAGAAGTGTAAAAGGTTCCAGTATTTATGAATTGCACTGATTGTATACCTGAGCAGGCAATGGACACTCAGTGTCTCGAGTGGGCTAGATGTTTACAAATTGCACTCAAAAATCCCTAAGGTAAAGCAGCAGCATTTCCTACCCAAGGACTGCCAACTCCTACCCTAAGCAAACAACTAAAATCTGCTGCATGCAGCCACCTCTACTTTCGGTGGGTTTAAGTCAATTCTGGCCCCACCCCCAGCTTCCTGGCTGTGGTCAGAAGGAGTCAGTTTGGATGACAGAGGAGTCAACTTTAGAAACGAAATGTTCTGTGAATGCAGCGAGTGTGGGTGTGTCTGGAATTATGACTCCATGCCTGGCATTCATTACATGGCATGTTCAGTACTCAGTGCTACATACACCCTGGATGTGTCTCAAGCCAGAAAGTCTTTAGGGAGGAAGGGTCTGTATCTCATGTGATATTTATCCCGACTTCTAACTTATGCAACAACACGACTAATGAGTATTTAGTGTACTGAGAATGCCTTTGTTCACGTGATGGGCGGGCTTACAGTAAACATATTTTGTCGTTGCATTTTATGGCTGCCTAGAAGAATCTCTGAAAGTGAAACTGACCTTGGAGAGAATTACATCCAGCCCTCTCATTTCACAGAAGAGGGAACTGAGGCCCAACAATCTAAGGCAGTCTGCCCATTGTTAACTAACTCCTGGCCTGGGGCTGTAGCATAGGACTGTACAAAAGCAGAGCAACAGTGCATCCTAACCCATTCTGGGACAGCACTGTGTTAACTGCAGCTCTGAGAGACTAGTTAGCTATTTATATCTGTTTATTTAACTGGTATTGACGTGTAAATCATAGTGTGCTACAAAAATCCTGCATTTACTGAGTCAGGAGTCCAGGGGCTTGACTAACGTGGTATTGTCCAGGCAGAGGACAAGAGGCCTTTTACTGTCACCTCCCTTCGCCTTGTAGAGGCTAATGCATTATTCCACACCACCCTCAGGAACGATCCTTTCAAGTGACTCCAGTTGTGGCAGGGGAAGGAGGACTTGCATTTTCACCTAATATTTTGTCAAGCCATGTTTCACCTTCAGTGAAATGCAACAACTCTCTTGAGGGCCCGCAATGTAACAGGACAACTGTACCTCATGGCTAATGCCCTGAGTGATGTGTCTGAGCTGATGGCAGTGTCCTCTTCCCGTCTTCACGATCCCTCAGTCTCTGACAAAGGTGAGATATAAACTCAAGCTGTGCTCCTATGTTCTCGGAGCATTTTCAGTATGAAAGGCCATGATTTCTGGAGTGATGCTTGGCACCATTTCTTCAGTTTAGAATTGGGGAAAAGTTTAAGAGCTTTATCTGAAGGGATTTAAGAAGGGCAATTCAGGTTGCTCAAAGCGAATGTGACCAGGTGGCATCTCCAATGCCAGGTTTATGGACCTGAGGCCAACCAGGTAGCCTTAGTGGTGATTCTTGTGAAAGGCTTTCCTGCAACTCAGTCTCAACGGATGCAGAGGACTCCTTCTAACCAACACCTCGGATTATAGTTATTGGTGTGCAGTCTTATTTCACTTCCCATCGTAAGCTCCTTGAGGGCAGGGGCTGTGTCTTCTTTACCTTGTTTCCCCTACAGTAGCTTACAGACAGTAGACGCTCAATAATGTTCAATAAATAAATAAGTGAATGAAAACACCTTTCTAATAGGGACCTCCACAGGGAAGGGGTGGAAGGAAGAAGGGAAAGGAACCAGGGCCTAGAATTCCATGTCTGGTTCTTTCTGAGCCTTTCAATACTTACTTCCAAAAACCCAGGGAACTCCTTTTCCATGAGTACTCTTAGGTCCTCCTTTGTTAAGTAGCCTTTATCCCCAGCAAACTTGTGAAACGTGAACATCATGGTTTCCATGGCGTGTTCCATTTGAGACGGCATTTTGGTGAGGTCTGTTGAAACATATTAAAAGATATGAAGAAACAGAGTTTACACTAACTTTTTTTTAAAGTTTTTAAAATAGATTTTTAGAGAGAGAGGAAGGGAGAGGGAGAGGGAGAAATATCGATGTGAGAGAGACACGTAGATTGACTGCCTTCTGCACACCTCCCTCCTCGGCTTCCCCCCGGCTCCCCAACACACACAGGGGAGCAAACCCACAACCTGGGCATGTGCCCAGACTGGGAATTGAACCAGCAACCCTTTGGTGCACGGGATGATGCCCAACCAACTGAGCAACACCAGCCAGGGCTACATTAACTTTTAAGCTGTAAGTAGTGCCAGTCTTTCGAGAATAATTGGGAGGAGGGTGATTAGATCATCCACTTGATTCTTTCCAGCTGCAAAATTCAGTAAGTCTAAGAACCAATTCACCCCTGGTTTTGGGCCTCCTGCTGATGGAAATAGGACCACAGGTATTGATGCTCTGAATGAGGGATTCATCTAGTTGCCCGCTAATTCTGCATAAATCACGGAATGAAAGTAAGACCTCTCATCATTGGGAAAGGCAGGATCAGTATCCCTCTTCTTAATGGACAAAGCACCTATTGAAAGAATATCTGTTTCATCATTTCTCTTGGCGCCGGTAAATGGGACTCTCAGATATGGTGGAATACCAGCAACCCACACAGTCAAGCCTGGTGAGTAGGGACACTTCAGCCCTCCAAGCATAACTGGTAACCTGGTTCAGTCTAATCCTAAGGCTTAGAAATCTGCTTACAAATGAATTTGGCCTGCTGGGTATGTATTCTTTACTAAAACTTTGAACTTGTTAGTGATTGCAACAAAGACATTTATTTGCATCTTTGGTAGTAAATGCAGTTGTCCTACCTGAATAAAAGCTACCCAACGTTCATTATCTAGTTCCTTGAGAAGAAGTAACAGTATAGCCTAACCCCTTTGATATATTTTGGGCAGCAAGAACAGAAGAGTTACTTTCACAGTCTGGGGTGCAGTAGGAGAGCAAGAGCTTTCATCACGAAGAGTTTAAAAGAAAGAAAACACGTCAGATTATATTCAGGTATAATGATCTGGGGGGTACATGTCTCATTAAGACCCAGTGCTTAGTACTTGATAGAAGCTCAATGGGTTTTGACTTCATTGGGAGGAATGCTTTGGCCAGAATAGAGCCGCTTTGGCTAACATCACCTAAAGTCACTCCTGGATAGGAAACGGGTGAACTTGAAGGGAGGCTGTAACATACCGTTCCCTAAAGCAGCAACAACAAAACACAAGAACGGGTTGTGAGCACAAGTTAAAGGAGGGGCTAGCACCTTCCCTTGCTAGAGAGTGGCCAATAGGAACCCGAGAAAGGCTTTCGGTCTGGCTTCTGCTGCTGACAGGTGTGTTTTCAAAACAGACCCCTAAATGCTATCTTTTACGGAGGAGAAGGTGGGGTTGGTGAACATGAGGATTGAGCAATTACACTTAAGAACAGTAAATTCTACCCCTTACTACCCAGAAAAGTACGTGAACCAGCACGCTAAAGAATGTGCTACTCTAAAGAGTGCTGTAAACCAGAGTGGGGCATGATTCATCTGGAGGGCGGTGCTCTTGGAGAGAGCGGCACATTCATGCTCACGGTCCGCTTGTGAGGTTAACTCGACGGGACCAAACACACCCTTTTCCCTCTCTTCCTAGGCCAGTGATGGCGAACCTATGACATGCGTGTCAGCACTGACACGCGTAGCCATTTCTGATGACACGCGGCCGCATGCCGAGGATGAAACATTTGCTGCTCCTGAGGATGAAACATTTGCGACTAGAGTCTTGGAGTTAGTTTTTTCCTCAAAGTGACACACTACCCAAGTTATGCTCAGTTTTTTGGCGAAGTTTGACACACCAAGCTCAAAAGGTTGCCCATCACTGTCCTAGGCAGTCGGGTCTGGCTCGTCCCCATCTCCCCGTATGGCTTCAGATGGCAGCGGGCTGGCTTGGCTGGAGTCAGCCTGGCCTAGATCAGTTCTTGAAGGCCAGCAACTTAAGACTCAGCTGAGTGAGTCACCTATGGGAGAAGGATGTGGGATCCCATTCCAGTTCTGAAATAACTCAGGAAAGGTTTAAAAATACCTGTGCCCAAGAGTAGAGTACAGAGTGTAGAGCACAGAGTTCTTCATGACGAATCCCCAAAGATCCCAGAAATTGGAACGGGCTGTGGGACGCCCAGTTCACTTCCTTCACGGGGCAGAGCAGAAGGAAAGTGCCCTGCAAAGCCAGAGTGAGGAGCCCTGAACTAGGAGCCAGGCTAATTTAGGAACTTCCAAGAGAAACGGGTGGTAAGCTGAGGACATTTTGGCCACCCTTGACTATCTTCCTCAAGAGGGGGAAGACAGACCTAACCGGTTTGGCTCAGTGGATAGAGTGTCGGCCTGCAGACTCAAGGGTCCCAGGTTCGATTCTGGTCAAGGACATGTACCTTGGTTTCGGGCACATCCCCAGTAGGGGGTGTGCAGGAGGCAGCTGGTCGATGTTTCTCTCTCATCGATGTTTCTGGCTCTCTATCTCTTTCCCTTCCTCTCTGTAAAAAATCAAATATATATATATAGAATAGAGCTGCTTTGGTAGTAAATATATATAAATAGGAGGAGGACAGTCTGCTCTTAGTCAGCACTGAGGTTGTTTCAGGTCCCAATCCCACCCCCTCCTCGTCTGTGCTCATCACAAAGCAACAGAGCATTCCTCTCGGAAGCCACATCCCTGCCCCACTGGACCCCTCCCTTCTCTTTCTCTCCAGTGTGTTCAGCAAATGGGCTGTAAATACAGCAGCCGGCTGACTATTTGTCTTACATTTGCCATAAGAATGAAGAGCAGCGACTAGCCAGGAGGTGTAAGGTCCTGAAGGTAAAAATAGCTTTGAAAACCAGATGAGATGCCCGCTGTCTCCTCAGTAACCTGGGCCCCAGAGGGCGCCGACCAGGGCTACGAACCAGTTAACTCTGTTTTGAAGGAAGAGCCAGCGCATTGGTTTTACAGTAAGATGAGGGAGAAGGGGAAATGTGAGGATTAAAACTGTTCTCTCGGTAGCGGACGGGTCTTGCAGCTCTTTCCAAGAGCAGCGGTTGCCCCACTGAGTCAGCGCTGCCAGCCCTCCCATCTTGGGCGGGGAGCCTGCAGGGCGGGGCCGACGGCAGGGTGGGGCTGACTGACTGCAGCACTGACCATCGGTTGCTAAAGCAGCAGTTCAGGGACTTGAACCTGGGGTTTCCATCCCCTCCACCCTCACGCTCCACCCCCTCTTACCTCCTCATGCAGTAGGGGGTGGGACTCTTACTTCTAGCTTGGGTACACTTTTCTTTTTTTCTTTTTTTTAAAATATATTTTATTGATTTTTTACAGAGAAGAAGGGAGAGGGATAGAGAGCCAGAAACATCGATGAGAGAGAAACATCGATCAGCTGCCTCCTGCACACCCTCTACTGGGGATGTGCCCACAACCAATGTACATGCCCTTGACCGGAATCGAACCCGGGACCCTTGAGTCCGCAGGCCGACGCTCTATCCACTGAGCCAAACCGGCTTCGGCATTGGGTACACTTTTCACTGGAGGGCCTTGGGCCTGGGGCTAAGGGGCAGCAGTGTCCTCTCTGTGCCCCAGGCCACCTCCTCCTGCATCTGAAACACTCACTTATTTGTTCACCTGTCTGTCTCTCTACCTGGGATAAGAACCGTGAATCATTCCGCTCTATCCAGAAACACTAACTAACTGTTTGCTAAATGACTGAGTGAATGAATCAAGTAATCTCCTTGGCAGGTGTGATCACCCGTGTCTGGGTTGCCAACCTGGTAGCTCAAGCTGGGCAGGAGGACGGGAGAGCTGGGAAGGGCTGGGAAAGGGGCCCAAATGGGGCCGCCTCTGGGTGAGACAGTGGAGTACAGAGAAAAGCACATTCCACACGCAGAGGAAAAACATGCGTCCTGCTAAACAGGTCTGGTCAGACCCAGACGTGACTTCTCTTTCTCTTCTCACTCTTGCGTTTTTCTCTTTGTGTTGGTCCATCCCAATTTCTACTTCATGCCTCTCCGGCTCTGCTCTCTCACTGTGAGCTCCACGGAATGTAACTGCCTCATTGTTCACTCATTTTTTTTTATTGCATCATTTTATTCTGATATCTGTATATTTCCTGTTTGCCCGGACAATAGGTCTTTAAGAGTGGAGGTTCGGAAGTCCATAGTCTCTCTGTGTAGTTTTCTCTAAAGAAATGATTCTGGACTCCACACATGTAGAGAATTCCATTTTCCGTTTCCGGAGCTCTTACACTTTGCATGTCCTGGTCATGTGTCAGAGACAGACAGACACATGCACATACTAATTACACAGTGCTTGCCTTTGGGAGGTCCCCCGGCTAATGGCATACTATTTAAAAAGATGTCATAACCTCTAGTTAATTGTGTTTGTTTCTTTTCTCACTAGATTGTGGGCTCCTCGAGCAAAGTCCCGGTAGCTAGCACCCTGTCCCATTAGAGGCAGCGTAAGAATCAGTGAGAATGAAATTGATAATAAAGTCAATTTCGATGCTCCCAGGAGTAGCAGGGAAGCAGGAGGCCTCCTTACAAAAGTCCTGCTCCTGAGCAATCCCAAATGTTAGCTCTGGACCCATGCCCAGATCTAGTCCGTAATTTTAAAAAGGATCCTTCCAAAGAGCAAGAGGTTGGATTTACTTTGCTTGTCCATACTGTCGTTTTCTTACAGCCCACCCGGAAAATAACTGGCAGGGTGTCACTAAAAACAAACATCTATTATTTTAAATGTGTTTGAGGTTTCCTTCCTTTTGCTTCAGAGATTTTGAAACGAACCTCCCCCCCCCCTTTTTATTTTTGGAAAATTAAACCCAGAAGACATTCTTGAACTTGATCCCCAAAGGAAATTAAGAAAAAGGGACTTGGGGCAATGGATCTGGATCCAGCCTGTGTCTCCCACGTTCACCAAACCTAAAACTTGCCCAATGAGAACGTGGGCAACAAAGGAAAAGTTCCAGGAGCTACCCAGTAGGAAGAGAGAATGCAGAAGCCTCCTTCACCCCAACGGTGTACACCCATCTCCTATTCCTTAATCATCCTGAACAGTCAAATAGCCATTGTGACGGCTGGTAGTAAATCCGTTGGTGGGTAGTAAATCCGTTGGGTGGTAGTTATTTCGTGAAGGGCTAGGAAGTGCTGAACGTTGTCAGAAATAAATCATTCATTCTTGTTGCATTGGATGCGATATTCCCAGACTGTTGCGTTTGCAAGAAAATGAAAAGCTTAAAAAAAAGATCCTAAAACTTCTGGCAGTCCAGCTTTCCCAGCACTCGGAGTGCTAATTTATACATTAGAACCCTGAAAAGATTCCATTGTTTCCCCCAACTTTAAAAGACGGGGCTGCAGCCAAGGGCATACCAAGTGGGTGGCGCTCTTACAAAGTCACATTTTTTTGGAACTGTCGGTGGAAAGCAGGGAGGCACCCAGCCTCAGCTCCGCCCAGGCCGAGGCCTGCTTTCACTGGGGTTGCTTGCTTGAGTGGCTGGCCAGAAGCCAGACCTGGGAGGAAAAGGCTCATCTGATGTGGATGCAGGAATGCAGGAAACATCAGGGAAGAGCATCCATCACCTAGAAATCAGGATGCTTTGTGCCCAGTGGACTCTCAAGAAAATTTGAGGAACTGGGATAAGAAACTCCAAATGGCGGATCAAGGACCGTGAAGGAGGTAGCTTTGGGCCATCGAGGAAGGTATATACCATTTAGAAAAGGTGATTAAGTAGACGCTGGACAGGAGTCTGTGGGGGCTGGACAGGAGTCTGTGGGGGCAGGGTTGATGGAGAAATTTCAAATGAGTTCTATGAACTCATTCCTGCTCCAACCCCTGGCGTTATCATTTGCAATTTGCTGAAACACGTTGGAGGCAAAGATCTTTGAGAGGGCGTTTCCATGAACCTGGCCTCACCTGAAGTGCAGGATATAAAAATCCATTGCTGCAGGTTGAAACTCAGACTGGCTGCAGGGGAGTTTGTGTGTGTGTGTGTGTGTGTGTGTGTGTGTGTGTGTGAGCGTGCGTGCGCCTGGGTGGGCGAGTGGAATTCTGCAACTGTAAGCCTTTTTAACAGAAAAGCTGCCTCCCCAGCGAAGCTGACGCAGCCTGCCAACAAGCGTGAGGCAGATAACCCAGCAGCGGTCTCATGATGGCCTTGCCCATCTAATTGCAGCCCTTATCCATAGTTCACCTAAGAGAGACCTTCTCTCCTTCAGATTGCCAGCCAGTCCTGGGGTGACTCACTTCCTCTTGGAAAATGCCCTCTCAGATGGCACAGTTCCCCTTTCCCTCCAGGGAGTGTTCTGTCCAAACCATCTGCAGAGAGTAGCCAGAACCGTCAGGGCCACACCCACATGGTCTCACAGCTGAGTCACAGGCCTCCATCCACTCGGAGAATCCTGGAGCCCTTTGTGCTAGCCACGCCCTGCAGAATGCTCCCAGCTCCCCGCAGAGAGAAGGGGTGGGGGTGGGTGGGCTTAATGGATTCCAGAGTCTGGCCTAAAGCTGTGCAGGGTCTGGCCCCCAGCCCTCAGCGGGTCTTACCACGCCCACCCAGCGGGCAAAGTCCTGGTTTCAGTTAGGTGGGGCCCAGCTGAGGCTGGAGAGTGCAGGGTCCAGGGCTGGAGGAGGCGCTATTCTTTTGGCCAAGTTCAAGGGTGGCCAGATATCCAGCACATCTCTATCTCATTGCACTGGGCCAGATTAATTTGGGTTGGAAGGACCTTCGCCAAGGCTGTTCTTTCCCTATTTCTTTTTAGTTCCATTTGTTTAATTAAGGTAGCAAGAGGGGAAAACCCTTTCAGCAGAGAAATCAACCTAACACAGTCCTCTCGCCGGCCCCTCCCCCTGCAAAACTGCTTTATAAAGAAATCAAATAGACCTCCCTCCCTCCCTCCCTCCCTCAGCAGTGAGAACCTTCACGCCTAGCAGACAAACAGGAAGCACAACCTGAAGCCTCAGGGCCAGGGGCTGAGGGGTGTCCCTTAGGAAGGGTACCCGCCAGCTGCCAACCCGCCCAGCCCTCCCCAGCCGACCGCAGCCCTCCCGAGCCTGCCCTGGCGGCCCAGGCGGGGGAGGATTCGAACAGCTGGACGGAGGTCCAAGATGACCACAAAATAACACGCCGCCAAGACAAGGGGCCAAAAGCAGGGGTTCGTTTAACTTGGGGAGTCTAGTCGAAAAGAAGGCAAGTGGGAGTAAAGCAAGGGAGGAGAGATCGGACCTCGGGGCACCCACACCTACGTCCTGTACGAGTCCCCCTCCCCGGGTCCGCCGGAATCTGGGGAGCGGTCGCGCCAGGGCGCTGCTCGCCTCGCCCGAGTGTGGCCAGAGCACGGATTCCCCCCCATCCTACCTCCACCCCCCGCGCCCACCCCCCAGGCGCTGGGATACCCCCGCGAAGCCTGGCGGGTGGGCCGGAGCGGCGATCAGGGGCTTTTCCCTGGGCACCGGGTCGGGGGCCGGGGCAGGGACAGCCGGGAGCGGCGGGCCGGACTCACCTTGGCGGGAGGCGCGGCAGGATCGTCGGCTGCTGGGAGGCGGCTGGGACGCGCGGCCAGTGAGCGGAGCGCGGCGCGCTGGGAGCCTTAGTAGGTGGGGGTGGGGGAGCAGGAGGAGCCGGGGCGGGTGTCGGATCGGCTCACACCGCCCCTCTCCTCCCGCCTCTTCCTGCCCCCCCACCGCCCCGGGCGCCGCGCTCACACCCTCCTGGCCCGGAGGGTGCGTAGGGACCTTGCTCCTGGCCTCCGCCCGCTCCCAGGGACAACATTATCGTAAACTTCTCGAGCCCTCGGGAACGTTTCGGGACCTCCCCACCCTCGGCCGTGCCTTTCCTCTCGGGCTCGGTTTTGGAAAGAGGGAGAGTGCATGCGGAAATCAAAGGATCGAGCGGTGCCGCGGGCGGGGCGCGCCGGCCCAGAACCCGGTCGAGGAATTGTTTTCTAGAGGACCCTGCAGGGAGGGGCCCGCGGGAGCGCGTCCCCAGCGACTTCGAGGTCTGCGCCCCGGGGTCTGCGGGCATCTCCCGGAGAAGCTGAGCTCCTAGCCCCCTGCCTGCCCCGCGGGGGTGGGGAGGGTGGGTGCTGTGGTCTGGTCAGCTCCGGGGACCTTACACACCCTTGGTTGAGAGGGATTTATTCCTTTTAGCGTGTCTGGCTTCTCTGGGTCGCTAGTTCAGCTGCAGTTGTTGATAACTGTTAAGACCTGTTTCAGAGCTTCCTTTTTCATCCTGCCTTTGGCCTGTTAGGTCCTCAGCGCCCTTTAGAAGAAATATCTGGAAGAAATTTAGCGAAAAACCGAAGTGTTTCCTAGCGGATGCATATCCCTCCCCCGTTCCATTTATTTTCATTGTGGTTTAGGGTGAAAGGCGAACCACTCGCAGCTGTTGGAGGAAAAGGGCGCAGTGTCCAGGCCTGGGTTTTCCTTTGTTCCCCCGGGAGGCCCTGGGAGGAGTGAGCGATCCCAAAGGAATGAGCAGACTCAGGGAACCCTTCAAGGGCCGAGAGGTGACTCATCTGGGCTCTTTCTTGCCAGGAATTCCCCACTTGGATCACAACTCTCATTCCTGCAACCCTAGTGTCCTGGGGAGCAGTTCTTCAAAATCTTCCCGTTGCTTCCAAGTTCTTTCCAGTGGAGAGAGTCCTGGATCCCTTGAGTTCCAGGGAAGATGCAGCTGGATTCAGAATAAGAACGCCTCAGTCTGATTAATCCCTATTTGATTTCTTCATTTGATTCACAAACCTTTGGAATGTTTAGTATGTTGCTGGGCCCTTGGAATTCAGTCACTCCTCTCAAAGAGCTTCAAGTCTTGTTGAAAGATAGATACGCAAACAATGAAAATCTGTGAGTTCGTTGAATGGTAAAGAACTCTATAGGAGCCCCGCCCATGTGGCTCAGTGGTTGAGCATCAGCCCATGAACCAGGAGGTCACGGTTCGATTCTGGTCAGGGCACATGCCTGGGTTGCAGGCTTGATCCCCAGTGTGGGGTGTGCAGAAGCAACCGATCAATGACTCTCTCTCTCATCATTGATGTTTCTACCTCTCTCTCCCTCTCCCTTCCACTCTGGGGGAAAAAAACAACACATTAGGTCTGATTGAATAATTGAATGGACACCCCTCCCCTGAGACCTGACCTTTAGACCACTTCACAACAGACATTCCCTTTTGCTTAGCACTTGCTAAGACCACATTCATTCCACTTGTATCTTTCCCCTCAGGACCCACCCAGAGAATTCTCCGCCCAGAAAAAGCCTGCCTAGAGTCCTTTAAAATCTCTGACTCCCTGTCCCTGGGTTCTGGGGCCATTTTGGGGCTCAGCCCATCTGGTCTCCAGATGACCTAATGAATTTATAATCCCTTACCACTTTGGCCTCATGCGTTCCTCCTTCGGCAACCCTACATATATACATTGAGTGGCCAGGTTATTATGATCTCTGAATGCATAATAATCTGGCCACTCAGTGTGTGTGTATATATATGTGTGTGTGTGTGTGTGTGTGTGTGTGTGTGTGTGTGTATATATATATATATATATATATATATATATATATAAATATATATATATATATATATATATATATATATATATATATATATATATATATATTAGAGGCCCGGTGAATGAATTTGTGCATGGGTGGGGTCCAGCCAGCCTGGCCAGGGGGAGGGGACATGGGCGGTTGGCCAGCCTGCCTACTGGTTGAACTCCTGGTTGAGGGGACAATTTGCATATTAGCCTTTTATTATATAGGGTATACACTGAGTGGCCAGATTATTATGCGTTCAGAGATCATAATAATCTGGCCACTCAGTGTGTGTGTGTATGTGTGTGTGTGTGTGTGTGTGTGTGTGTGTGTATCTACACTAATAAAAAGAGAAACATGCAAATTAACCATCACTCCACCACACCCACAAGCCATGCCCACCAGCCAATCAGGAGCAAGTATGCAAATTAACCCAACCGAGATGGTGGCTGCCCACGGAGCTGGAGCAAGCAGGAGGCTTGGGTTACCCCAGCAATGGAGGAAGCCAAGCTTCCCACCCGCCCTGGCCAACACTGGCCTCCGCTCAAGGCTACAAAGTTTCAGTTATAGAAGATAAATAAATCCTAGATACTTGCTTCCAGCTGGCCCTGGCCTCTGCTCAAGGAGGCGCTGAAAAAAAAAAAAAGAAAAGGATAAAAAGGAGGGGCTGGGACCTTGGGTCGCCGGGGAGTGATCAGGCCAGGATGGGATGGCAGGGGCCATTGGGGTAAGCAGACTAGCAGGGGGCCAGTTGGGGGTGAGCAGGCCATCAGTGGGGGTCAGTTGGAGGTGATCAGGACAGTGGGGGGGCAGTTTGGACTGAGCAGGCCAGCAGGGGGGCAGTTGGGGGTGAGAAGGCCAGTGGGGAGGGAAGGTGGGGGCGAGCAGGCCAGCAGGGGGCGCATTTGGGGGTGAGCAGGCCGGCAGGCAGAGTGGTTAGGGGCAATCAGGCAGGCAGGCAGGCAGGCAGGCAGGCAGGTGAGCAGCTGGAGCCAGCAGTCCCGGATTGTGAGAGGGAGTCCAACTGCCGGTTTAGGCCCGATCCCTGTAAACTGGCAGTAGGACATCCTTTGAGGGGTCCCAGATTGGAGAGGGTGCAGGCTGGGCTGAGGAACACCGCCCCCCCCGTGCACGAATTTCGTGCACCGGGCCACTAGTATGTATGTGTGTGTGTGTGTATATATATATATATATATATATATATATATATATATATGTGTATGTGTGTGTGTATATATATATATATATATGTTAGTGGCCCGGTGCATGAAATTCGTGCACAGGTAGGATCCCTAGGCCTGGCTGGCGATCAGGGCTGATCTGTGGGGCAACTGGCGGGGCGATTGCGGGGGGGCTCCCCTTGGCACCCACTTTGGCTGGCCTGGGGCCTGAGGGCTGGGGGCAGCTCCTGTGTTGAGCGTCTGCCCCCTGATGGTCAGTGCACATCATAGTGACCAGTTGTTCTGCCATTTGTTTGATTTACATATTAGGCTTTTATTATATCCTGTCTAATAAAGAGGGACTATGCTAATTGACCCTCACGCCATCACAAAGATGGCGGCACCCATAGCCAATAAGGAGGGAATATGCTAGTTGGCTGCCCCACCCTCAAAGATGGCAGCGCCCACAGCCACAAGATGGTGGCGCCCAGTCCCCTCAGCCCCCCCCCCCCCCCCCCAGCTGCCCAGGGCCACCCAAAGCTCAGGTAACCAGGGCTGGCCGAGGCTTGTGCTGCCAGCAGTGGCAGCAGCAGAGGTATGATGGGGCGTCGCCTTCCCCTGATTGCCCGGTCACCTCCTGCCCCTGAGGGCTCACGAACTGTGAGAGGGGGCAGGCCGGGCTGAAGGACCCCCCCCCACCACACTCCAGTGCATGAATTTTCATGCACCAGGCTTCTAGTAGGATTATACATTTACATAATATAGGGATTTGGGAGGATTTAAAAAAAATTAAATACAGAAGGCATTCTTGAATTTGATCCCTAATGGGAATTCAGAAAAGAGAGTTGAAGCAATGGACCTGGATCCACACTGTCTCTCACCTTTCACCAAACATAAAACTTGCCCACTGAAAAAATGGGGGACAAAGGAAGAGTTCCAGGTGCAACCCAATAGGAAAAAGACTCAGAAGTCTTCTGTACCTCAACAATGTACATTCACTTTTCCTTAAAGAAAGGAAAAGTGAATGTCATTAGGCATCAGCCCAAATTAGCAAATGATAGCCATTGTAACAACTGCTATTAAATCTGTTGGTGGGTTGGGTGGCAGTTATTTAGTGAAGGGTTAAAGAGCTGAAAATAGTTAAAAATAAGTAAATTTAACTTCTTTTTGCTTTTGATGTGATTCTTTTTTTAATTTAATTTTTCTTTTTTAAAACATATTTTTATTTATTTCAGAGGAAGGGAGAGGGAGAGTTAGGTAGAAACATCAATGATGAGTAAGAATCATTGATCGGAGGACCGAGCCCACAACCTGGCATGTGCCCTTGACCGGAATCAAACCCAGGACCCTTCAGCCTGCAGGCCAGTGCTCTATCCACTGAGCCAAACCAGCCAGGGCTTGATGTGATTCTTAAATTGTGATCACACTGACTTTAAAATTATCTATTCTATTTTATTTTGTCCCATAATACTTTATCTTGACTATTTTCATGCCATTAAATAGTATGAATGTTCATTCATTCACTCATTTATTTTGAACTTTTTTTGTTGTTGTTAATCGTCACCCGAGGATATTTTTCCATTGATTTTTAGAGAGAGTAGAAGGGAGGAGGAGAGACAGAAAGGGAGAGAAACATCAATGTGAGAGAGACACATTGATTGGTTGCCTTCCACACTCATCCTTTCCAGGGCCAGGGATGAGCCTGCAACTGAGGTACGTGCTCTTGACTGGAATTGAACCCAGGACCCATCAGTCCGGGGGCCAATGCTCTATCCACTGAGCCAAACCAGCTAGAGCTCATTCTTTTTTTCTTTTTTCTACCCAACAAATAATGATTCAGCTACACTGTGGCCTCTCTCTGTCTTTTCCAGCCTGCCAGCCATACTCCCAGGCCCTAGTGGCTTTGGTGCTACAAGATGGAAGGGACCTGGGTTTCTGAAACACTGCTAAGTGCTGAGGATACAATGGTGAAAATGGTCAGCAGCATGGACCCTATTCCTACCCTCATGCAGCTTTTGGTCCCTTTATGTACTTTTTTTTTTATATTGGGGCAGTGAAAGTTCTGTCTCTGCCAGTAATTTATTTAGCACAGGTTTGCCGTGGGAATTATAATAATGTCACAAGCCAATAGCATACAGGATAATATCTCTTAACTAGAGGCCCGGTGCACGGATTTGTGTACCAGTGGGGTCCCTCGGCCTGGCCTGTGGGGATCAGGCCGAAACCAGCTCTCTGACATCCCCCAAGAGGTCCCAGATTGCAAGAGGGCAGTTCTCAGGTGATGCACCCCGGAATCGGGCTCCCTCCTTTCTGGTTCCCGGTGTGTCGCCCGAGAACTGCAGCTGCCAAGTCACTACAGCTCAGCAGCTCCTGCGTTGAGCGTCTGCCCCTGGTGGTCATTGTGTTTCATGGTTACCGGTCGGATGGTCGGACGGTCGCTTAGGCTTTTATATATACAGGTAAGCCCCAAACTCCAAACAAATCACAAACTAAACACACGGTTGTTCTAGGCAAGGGAAGGTGAAGAAAGGAAGTCCAAATTGAATATGAGGTGTACCTTCTTACCAGAGGAGGCACTTGGGAGAATCAGTGACTAACCTGCCAGGGCACAAGTCCCATGTTGCTAGAGCCCGTTGCTAGGGAATGAAGACACCAGTGTGTATGTGTGTGTTTGTGTGGTGGGGGGGCGGATCTCTTTCACAGGCTGCTGTGGGGAAAATCTCAAATAGTCCTCGCAAACGCTCAGTATCTTTACGTGTTTTAAAATTGGTTTTAGAGAGAGAGGAAGGAAGGGAGAGGGAGAAACAGCGATAGGTCGCCTCCGCACGTACCCCAACCGGGGATCAAATGGGCAACCCGGGTATGTGCCCTGGCCGGGAATCGAACTTTTCAAATCAGCATCCGGGTTGCTCAGCGAACTGAGCCACACCGGCCAGGGCAAACTCTCAATATATATATATATATATATATATATATATATATATATATATATATTTTTTTTTAATATATTTTATTGATTTTTTTACAGAGAGGAAGAGAGAGGGAAAGAGAGTTAGAAACATCAATGAGAGAGAAACATCGATCAGCTGCCTCCTTCACACCCCCTACTGGGGATGTGCCCGCAACCAAGGTACATGCCCTTGACCGGAATCAAACCTGGGACCTTTCAGTCCGCAGGCTGACGCTCTATCCACTGAGCCACACCGGCCAGGGCAAACTCTCAATATTTATAGTGTAAATGTCCCTTTGCCAAAGTTGCTTCTCCACATGTTCTTATCATAATCTCATGGGGCCCCTTAGCAGCTAGGCTGCTGACTGCTTATCACAACAGATGAAGAATGATGACATCGTGGCGTGACTTACTTCATTCTTATATCAAAACAACTTTTTTTTTTTTTGGTCTTTGCCATAAACAAGTGCAGTAAAACTTCCCCTAAGTCATAAACAAGTGTATTTGAAATCACATCCAACCAATACACAACAGTACTGGTCGGTGCATAAAGCTCCAAGTACCTGCCAAGCCTATAATCTCTCTGTAGGAGAAGCGGTCCCAGGCAGTTCTTTCTGCAGGAAGCAGCTGTGTGCCTCGCAAACCACATGCACACCGCGACAGCTCTGCTTCCCTGGTGACAACTGATCAGACCAGGGACGGGCGCCTGAGCCAGAGCTGCCCAGCTCTGGGGCGGCAGGTGGTGAAGGAGAGATGCACAGGGAGGAGCAGACGAAATGGCACAAAGAGGAAGTGGCATTCAAGTTCTCCACCATGCCTGTGGTACATCCCAGGGTACAACACGCGGGAGCAGGAGGCATTGTTCTACTCATGAGGCCCACTTCTCCATCTGGCATAGCAACAAAGCCCATAACCCAGTGGTTTTCAATCCTTTGGGGTTTGTGGTTGCAGCAAAGACGTGAGCCTGTCCACCAGAAATGTGTGTTCTTCCCGTCACAGGGTAGAGGTGTCCTTGGGAAGTAGCTGCTCAGCCGGGGATGTGTTCCTAGCAGCCCCTGCACCTAGGTGGGACTGGAACTAGTCACCAGCAAATGGGACTGGAAGTGATATGTGTCACGTGCAGGCCCAGGTGATTAAGAGGTGACTTTTCACATTCTTCCTGTCTGTCAGACTCTGAGGCTTGAGGGGTGGAAGAGCCTGGGTTCCTGAATCACCTTTATTGGTCTAGTTCAGTGGTCGGCAAACTCATTAGTCAACAGAGCCAAATATGAACAGTACAACGATTGAAATTTCTTTTGAGAGCCAAATTTTTTAAACTTAAACTTCTTCTAACGCCACTTCTTCAAAATAGACTCACCCAGGCCGTGGTATTTTGTGGAAGAGCCATACTCGAGGGGCCAAAGAGCTGCCATGTGGCTCGCGAGCCGCAGTTTGCCGACCATGGGTCTAGTTACATGGGTGAGAGAGAACCCCAGATTTGGGGGGTTATCTGTTACAGCATAATTCTAATGCATAGAATGGCGTTCTTTTGAATGGTAGTATTTTTGGCAGCCCTCTCAAAAGGATTAAGTTGCATGAATAATAGCAATTATACTACTTTACTGATCACATGCACATTGTGACATTGTTTGAGTAGAACGATTTACTGCCCTGGTCACCCTCTCTTACATATGCTCACAGGTCCTGGCAAATGCATACGGTTTCTTGGTTTCTTCATGTGTATCACAAATTGCCATGCAGTCTAGCTCAGCAGTCTGCCCAGACACTATGTGAATCACAGCTGTAGCAAAGGGGAGAGTTCTCCAACAATTCAGGAGCTCTAGTAGGGAGTCACCACGGTCCTCCATGGCACTTCAGTTGAGAACCCCTGATTTACAGTAGCCTGCATAAGGCTTTGGCTGGCAAAAAAACGCCCCCAAAAAACACACAAAGCAACAGACCCCCAAGTGTGGCTATACTTGTACACCCTAAATAGGGAAATAGAATTTATTAAACATTTCCCATTGTTTAACATTTAGGTTATTACCATTATTACTGTCATAGGTAGTAATTAGATATAAAAAGATTGCTTTTGAATGAATACCTTTGCCCACATGTTTATTTTCTCAGGGTAGATCCCTATTGGGGGCCATCTTTTTGTTTGTTTGCATGTTTATATGGATCTTAAAGGACGAGTAGGGATTAGCCTGCCTATGGGGGCAGACAGGAAGGAGAGCACGTGTCGGAGCATGGAATTGGGAGGGAGAGTGTCTATTCTGGGAACTGCCCCAGTTCTACAGGGGGAGAGAGCAGGGTCCCTCAGGGCTTTGGATGAGGCTCAGCCTGAGAGGAGGTGCATTTCCGGTGGCCCCTGGATATACTCTGCTAAGGAGCTTGGAGCTCGTTTCTGAAGGTAACTAGGAGCCACTGAAGTGTTAGAGAGGGAGAGTGTGACTCCTCCACTCACCAGCTGTGTGGCTGAGTCTCTTCATGGAGAAAATAAAGACAGACACCTATCTGCTGGGGCCCAGAAAGAGAAGGAACCAGCTAATGACCATCAAGGCATCCTGTATATATATATATATATATATATATATATATATATATATATATATATATATATCCAGCCTCTCAATAACACTCAAAAAAGAGACAAGCAAAACCTTAAGGAAAACCAGTCGTAAGTTACGGAGTCTGCCTATGTTATGGGTTGGGGTGGCCGACAAAGCAAAAACCTGGGAATTTTAGCCCTCCTCTTCCACTTTCTAAGTCACAAGGAACCCTCATTTCCCAGGTCTCTTCCTAGAAGGAAGAAAACAAGATCCTGTCCCTTGAGGCAAGTAATTAGGCCAGAACAGAACACCAGATTGTCTGAACCCCAGGAATGCTTGGTGTTGGGGGAGAACTCTGCAAGACAAGACCTGCCCACCATGGGCTGTGGCCGGCCAGTCCAACATGCAGTTCCCTTTTCCTGATTACAACCTGAGAACAAGTGGTGTTCCAGGCAGAAATTCTGTGGGCTGCATGAAAGGGAGAGTTATTTAAGCCACAGATACTCCATGTTCTTTGATGTTAGAATGTGGCCGGGGAGGGCTCGGAGCCACAGCAATGTGACTCCATGGAGCCCATGACTCAGCCCCCTTGTGAAAGGCCGGCTGCTTGGTTTGAACAGATTTCCTCAACAATGTTAGCCAGCAGAGGCTCTGGGGTTTCCCTGGAGTCCTGTTTCCTGGCTGGAAGCTGCAGTGGGGCGCCGGGTCCTGGGAGAGGGTGTGTCCTCACTTCCTAGCTAGTGCTGTGGGGCCCTCTGGTGGCCGCAGAGTGAGTAGCTTGGCAGTGGGGTTTGCTTTCTCCTGAGTGGCCCTAGCAGAATTAGAAGCAGGAAGTCTTGTCTAGAAACGCAAGGATTGAATTTGGGCCTGGGAAGTGTACCCAGCTGGGGTGAGATGGAGGCTGTGATTTAAGTTGGCACTTTGCCCTCTTTGCTCATGCCTTAGGTGGCATTTCTCAGGACTTAAGCCAGGGGTCCTCAAACTTTTTAAACGGGGCCAGTTCACTGTCCCTCAGACCGTTGGAGGGCCGGACTATAGTTTAAAAAAAACTATGAACAAATTCCTATGCACACTGCACATACCTTATTTTGAAGTAAAAAAACAAAATGGCAAAAACACCCGCATGTGGCCTGTGGGCTGTAGTTTGAGGACGCCTGACTTAAGCGGTGGGAAAAATAATGCTTTGTGTATAAGATGACAAAATAAATAAATAAATAAAATAAAGATGACATAGAGATGTTAGGCTGAAGTAGTGTTTGGTGCTATATGGATCAAAAACCTCAATTAAGGACTAGAGTTTAACCAGTTTTATTGGTTGGATTTTGAGTGAATTCATTCCAACAGTTTTGAGCACAGATATTCTGAAAGCCAAAGTGCCTGTTTATTGGAGGAGGTACTTCCTGGGAACCAATGGTGTTCTCTTTGAGGTCTCTATTGGTCATATATAAGAATGAAAAGGTACCCCAGGTATTACTTATTAAAAATTAACGCCATAGTTTTATAGTCTACAAAGTTCTGTCTCATATGTTATCTTATTTGTTCTGTATAATCACCCCAAGAAGTATTTTAGATTGATTGTTATGACTATAGTAATCATTTATTGTGGTTTGCCTATATCATCTCTAAGTCCCACAAAAGACCTGTTAATTCTAAGTCTGTTATATCCAAGGCCATAAGCACAGCCCTATTAGGACCCAGATAAGTCTAGTCTCCAAGCCTCTCTTGCCACCATCTCACTCTGCCTTTCTTTGGGTAGAGACAGCTGCTTAGATAAATAACCAAATCTAGGCAGGACCACGAGGAATGCTCACCATTAGCTCTGATGGGAGGTGGTGTGTGTAGCCAGGAAGACCAGCAGGAATTCAGAACAGCAGGCTCCTTTCTGGCCAGGACCCTTAAGTATAACTTCATGGGAGCTATGAAGTGAGTCCTGAAGGTTGGGTCAGATTTGATAAGAATTGGTGGGGCGAGTGGAACAGGTGCTGAGAAGAGGGCAACCCAGGGGAGTAACAACACAAATAAAAACACAGAGCGGGTGGGTGTGTAGGACATTTGGGGAACAGCAGATGCATCTAGAAAAGGGGTTTGGGTGAGTGATAAAGGCTAGGTGATCGATGCTTTTGAATTCCAGGCTAACGATTTAAATGTAAGCTTGAGTAAGAACCACTGACTGGAGGTGGGAGAAAATGCGGGCAGGAGGTGAAGGAGGCGAGGCTGGCGATGATGCAGGCCTGGACTGGGAAGATGCTGGTCAGAGTGGGCAGGATGGTACAGATCTGAGAGAAATCTGCAGGAAGAATCCCCAGGGCTCCAACACTGAGCTGCGGGGCCCGAGGGCGAGGAAGGGCCACAACCCTCTGGAATTAGCAGCCGGAGACAGTGGTCTGGGAAGGAGGGTGCCGAACAAGCTGCCGGGAAATTTCTAGGTGGAAATGACCTGCTTTGTGATGAGTCTTGGCTGGTCCCACCCCTGGCAGGGTGACCTGCAGGGGAGAGTGTGCAGGCTCGCCCAGTGGTCACTGCTTCCCTGAGTGGCTCCCAGCACATGCTCTGTGGTCAGGCTGGGATCCTGGCAGGAGGCCTGGCTCCAGCAGCGTTTCCCAGCCAGGCTCAGCCATCTGGTGAGGAGAGCATCAGACTGGGATTCTGGAAGCTGCGCGCAGCTGCGGGGCGGCTGCCTGGGGGAACTCACAGATGAAGGCGACCTTCAGGACTCCCTTCACTCCTTGTGCTGGAGGAATTCCCTTTCCAGGTGAGGGGTCAGGCTGTAACAGAAGGCAGTGAAGGGAGGCCGGGACCTCTCCTCTCCCAGATTGGGCAGCCTCTAATTTGTCTCCCTCAGTGCTTGTAGTTCCTTGGAGCCAGAGATTTGTTTTGGCATTGAGGGGAAAGCAGAGTTTTACCCCAAATATGCCTTTTGGGGCATTGATTTTTTTAAGCTGGATATATATATATATATATATATATATATATATATATATATCCAGTATATATACAGAGTGGCCAGATTATTATGACCACCCCATCAGAACTTCGTTGGGCCACCTTTTGCCTTCAATACTGCGGTGATTCTTCTTGGCATTGACTCCACGAGATGTTGAAAGGTGATGCGAGGAATCTGACACCATGCCTGATGAATAATAGCACTGTCCAGTTCCGTGAGATTTGATGGTTGTGGAATCAGCTGCCTGATTGATGGCTCTTTTAACTTTGTCCCACAAATGCTCAATTGGATTGAGATCTGGTGATTGTGGGGGCCACCTAAGCAAGGTAAAGTCTCCCTCATGTTCTTGAAACCACTCCTGCACAATACGAGCACCGTGGCATGGCGCATTGTCTTGTTGGAAGAAGCCATCTCCACTGGGATATGCCATCAACATGATAGGATGAACTTGATCAGCAACGATACTTAGGTATGTTGTGCTATTCAGACGTTGTTCCACACGAATTAAAGGGCCCTAATCATGCCAGGAAAACATGCCCCAAACCATAACACTGCCCCCCAGCTGGAAGGGTTGTACTCATGCATGTGGGGTGCATGCTTTCATGCTGTTTCCGCGAAATTCTCACTCTGCCATCTGCATGATGCAACTGGAAACGTGATTCATCAGACCACATGACTTTTTTTCCAATGCTCGACTGTCCAATCCTTGTGTTCCTGTGCGAATTGGAGACGTTTTATCTTGGTAACTGCAGACAGCGAAGGTGTTCAAACAGGCCTTCGTCTTCCATATCCCATAGGATGCAGTGTACGGCTAATTTGCCTACAAACGTCAGGTGGTCATAATAATCTGGCCACTCAGTATGTGTATGTGTGTGTGTGTGTGTGTGTGTGTGTGTGTGTATATTTCAGAGAGGGAGGGAGTGGGAGAGAGAGATAGAAACATCAATGATGATCGGCTGCCTCCTGCACCTCCCACACTGGGGATCGAGCTTGCAACCCTGGCATGTGCCCTGAGCAGAAATTGAATCCTGACACTCATAGGTCAATGCTCAACCACTGAGCCATGCTGGCCTGGCTAAGCTGGTTATTTTTAAGAAAGGCTCAGGGAGCCGAAACCGGTTTGGCTCGGTGGATAGAGCGTCAGCCTGCGGACTGAGGGGTCCCGGGTTCGATTCCGGTCAGGGGCATGTACCTTGGTTGTGGGCACATCCCCAGTGGGGGGTGTGCAGGAGGCAGCTGATTGATGTTTCTCTCTCATCGATGTTTCTGACTCTCTATCCCTCTCTGTAAAAAATCAATAAAATATATTTTTTTAAAAAAAGAAAGGCTCAGGGAAAACCGTTAAGGGAGCTAGCATCATAGATAACTATATTTTAAGATGGACTAGAGTGTAATAGACAGGGAGGCACCTGGCAAGGCCTGTTTGATCCAAGTCTTCTCTGTGTTCATTGTTAAAGATGGCCCAGCAAACACTTGTTTACCAAACATTTACTTTTACTTTTCCATCTCCGTGTGTATTGCCTTTCTGCCCTTTGAAGGTTTAAACCACAACCTCCCCCCTTCTCCTTAGCTCAAGATGGCACATAAGCCTTAACTGCTCCATCTGTCTCATATTCTTAGGGAACCCCCGTATGTATGTACATAATAAATTTGGTCATTTTCTCCTGTCAATCTGTCTCACGCCGAGATCACACACTGGCATGTGGTAGGTTGAGGACCAGAATCCAGGCTTGCTAAGACCCGGGGAAGAAGACTCTGTGGCGTGGTGAGAATCCAGGGAAGAGATGACTTCAGGAGGCATGCATGGGTGCAGTCCACTGTTGGCAGTGCTGTGCCCCGAGGACTCTGAGGGTGGCGACCAGGTTACTGGATTTGCTAATGTGGTAAGGACTGGTGTGATGCTGGGAAAGCGATCCTCACCGTGGGGAGGAGAAAGCAGCCCAACTGCAAGGAATTGAGGAGGTCTGTGTGAGGAAAGGAGGACAGGGTGAGCTAGCATTTCTGAAGCAACCTCCGCTGCCCAGTTGGCATTAATTTATACCTTACCCATCTCCCACATTTGGGTGTCTTCCTCTGCCAGTTCATCTCTTTATGGGCTAGCTTTATAACGTTCCTGGATCCTTGTCTTTGCTTTGCATTTTTAAATATATATATATATTTATTGATTTTAGAGAGGAAGGGAGAGGGAGATAGAAACATCAATGAGAGAGAATCATTGATCAGCTGCCTCCTGCATGCCCCCCCACTGGGGACCGTGCCCGCAACCCAGGCATATGCCCCTGGCCGGAACTGAACCCGGGACCCTTCAGTCTACAGGCCGACGCTCTATCCACTGAGCCAAACCGGCCAGGGCTGTTTTGCATTCTTACCAGTGACTCCACAGGTCATGTTTCTTATTTTATTTTTCAAAATATAATTCATTTATTTTAGAGAGGAAGGGAGGAGAGAGAGAAACAATGATGAGAATCATTGATTGGCTGCCTCCTGCACGCCCCCTCCTGGGGATCAAGCCCTTGGCCAGAATCGAACCTGGGACCCTTCAGTCTGTAGGCTGGCGCTCTATCCATTGAGCCAAACCAGCTAGGGCTTATTTTATGTTTAAAAGAATATTTTTATTGATTTGTAGAGAGCGAGAAGAAGGGAGAGGGAGAGAAAGAAACATCGATGTAAGAGTGAAACATTAATCGGCTGCCTCCTGCACGCCCCCTACTGGGGAATGAGATGCAACCCGGGCATGTACCCTGACTGGGAATAGAACCATGACCTCCTGATTCACAGGTCCACACTCAACCACTGAGCCACAGGTCATGTTTAATGATAATGTTACAACTAAGTCGCTGTGTGGATAAAATATGAATCTGGTGACAGCAACACTTCTCTCTGCTTCGGTTGCGGTCTCAGTAGAGAGAAGTGGGGCGAGGGCTGGGATTACCTGTTCATACAGGTGCTCGAATTCATCGGAACCCAGTTCCCAGCCAGTGCAGACTTGCTTTTCCCTCCCAGAGTTTTCTTTCTTGACTGTGGTCATCCAAGAATGCACTCGGTGATGACTGGGGAGATTTAGGAGATTAGGGAGAGCAGAGAAACAAAGCATGATTTATCGCAGCAGCTGCGCGGGTGTGGTCCCCTCCATCTCCCTGTTCCAATTCCCAACACACCTCTCACCAGGTTCACGGCCGGTACAATAGGGTCATTGTGAGGTGGGCGGGTGAGGTGAGTCACCAGGTCTTCCCGAGGTGAGGTGGGCGGGAGATCCTCCCAGCCATCACCGGAGCTGGGCCGAGAACTGTTGGTGCAATGCCCAGCTTCATGATCCTTTATATATTTGCATGACTATATATTTTATTTATAAGTTCTCTATTTGATTCTTTTTCTCTCTTCATCTACTCCTGTTCTTGTTTTATGTATCCTATTTCTTGTTTTATTTACCTGAACATTTTAAAGATACATTCAAGTCCATTGCAGATTGCTCTCTCTTGTTACCTGGGTGCGAAGTCTCTCATCTGTTGCATATACTGATGGCCCCTCATGTGCAGTGTAATGTTTGTCTGTGAGCCCATTTTATTTTAAAATTCATGTTTGTTGTTGAAAGTATTACAGATGTCCACTTTGTTTTTTTCTCCCGCATTGACCGCCTCCTCCCCGCCCTCATCCCTCCTAAGCCTTTGCCACACTATTGTCTGTGTCCATTCAGTCCTCCTTCCCCGCACTGAGAAAGTAAGCTCAGTGAAGGTGGGACCTTGTCTGTCTCGCTGACTGTATCCCCAGAGCCTATGCCAATGCCTGTAGTAGGGATAGATATTTAATGAGTGAGTGATGACAAGTGACACCTCTCCATCAGTCTGAGCAATTTAGAGATGGTTCCGGTTGGTATCATTAGTCATATTATGAATATACCCAAGATGCATTTTTACTGTTTACTGTGCTGTTTCCAGTAACTGCTTTAATCAATTCAATTTACCTCCCTCCCACCGTTCTCCCTCCCTTACACAAACTTACTCTCCAGTGTGTGTTTTAAAAAATATGTTTTATTACTACCAGCAGAAGCGGCCTGCATGGGGTGGCAGGTACGCTGGGCTCAGGGTGTGTGTGGTCTGTGAGAAAATGATGATGACTGGGAAGCTTGAAGGAAAGGGGCTGGGGCTGGAGGCCAGCTCCAAGGGTTCTTCAGACAAACTTCTGGGAACGCTTAAAGGTATCATGGCAAGCTACCGCCAAGCCGCCGACAAGATTAAGAAATTCTTGGAAATCTAGCTGCCCATCAGAGTTGAGGTCCAGTTTCTTCATCATGCGGTCAAGGACACCGGGGTCCTTCTGGTTCTGCAGAGGCAATAATAACAATAATATTCATAGTATCTTTATGAATAGCTCAGGATAGCATATAAGCCTTAACTGCTTTACATTTATTATGTACGTATATACGGGGGTCCCCTAAGTGTCTAAAATGCTTTCAAATGTGCTGCCAACATTTTGTTCTTGCAAGAGTAGGGGCTCTAGTATTCCCACTACCCAGACACAGAATCAGAGGTAATGTGACCTGGCTAAGGGGAAGACCTGAGGCTTGAACCCAGGTTTTCTGGCTCCTAGTCCAGGGTACTTTATGTGACAGTTAGGGGTTATTCAATTTTATAAAAACAGTGGAACACTTCCCCCCCCCCCCCCCAAGTGTTCCATGCAACTCCAACATACAAACTCTATAAAAAGTAGAGTGATTTGAAGTGAAAATGGGATGCCCTGTTTATCAGCCTTATCTCCCACTCATCCAAACCCACAACACACGCACACAATTACAGCCACTGGTTCTACATGGCTACTTAAATGCACTACATTAGAAAGTCAACAGGCACATGTGGCCAGTGGCTACCATATCAGATAGTGCAGATATATAACTTTTTTTTTTTTTTTTATCATTGGAGAAGGGACCATTGGACAGGACTGCTCTAGAGGCTTTGGGGTAGAGGGACAAAATTAGAAATCTTTTCTATTAGGCCATTTACCATTTTGTAAGCTCTTTTCCCTAAATGGTGGGGAAGTTCTCCCTATGTCAGGTAATTTGATGACTTTGATCTTGAAAACACATCTTATTCAAATGAAAAGAGAGAGGAGGTCCTTTACTAGTCCTTCAGAGCTCACTCTGAGGCCTGGGAGCTCAGCCCAGGCTGCTCTGTGGACCCCCAGCTTGGAGTGAATGAAAAGGAGGCAGGAGTGTGGGGTGGGGGTTAGCTGCTGGCCCTTCCTTCCTGGCCAGTCTGCAGTCTTGTTTCCTGCTCTGGGTAGCGTGGGGGGTGAGGGCTGGGACCTGTACCTTTGTGAAGGCAGCCAGTTCCGTGTTCATGAAGGTGAGGAACTCCGTCTTGGAGAGGGTGAAGCTGTTGCTGTCCTTTCCAGCGTACCTCTGGAAAACAGCAATCAGAGACTCGATGCACCGCTCGGTCTCTGTAGGGCTGGACATTTTTGCCTTGGGAGAAGAAAAAAAAAAAAATTCAGGGCTTAGACGAGGGCAACGCATCAAGGACCGGAAGCTGGAGAACACTCCAGAGAATCTCATCTCTTCAGTTTGGGTCAAAGCAGTTCCTAAAGGACTGGGTTGTTTTTTAGGGGGCTGAGGGGCCTAAGACAAGCACAGAAAGTCACATCCTGTGAGTTCCCCTCCCCCCACCCCCATCACGTCATGGTTATTCCAGGTGAAATACAGTGAGTGGAAGTATGGAGCATGTGGGTAAGTTTGAAAGCAGTAGGCTGCCAAGATGAGAGGAAGGGTGACAGGGTCTATTGGTATTTTTTTGTTGTTGTATTTTTTTATTAATTTTTTACAGAGAGGGAGAGAGAGGGAGAGTTAGAAACATCAATGAGAGAGAAACATCGATCAGCTGCCTCCTGCACACTCCCTACTGGGGATGTGCCCGCAACCAAGGTACATTGCCCTTGACCGGAATCAAACCTGGGACCTTTCAGTCCGCAGGCCGACGCTCTATCCACTGAGCCAAACCGGTTTCGGCTCTACTGGTATTTTTGGAACACGTGCATAAATATATGTATACATCCACAAATTCATGTGCATCTCAAGTATTGTGTACAGATTTAAACATGTCCTGTTTTCCAGCGTATAGAGAGTCTACTGGGATGAACGAAATGGCAGTTCTTTGTAAAGCAATACTGAATTCCTGGGACTCATGCATTTCTAGTTGAAAACTAAAAGCTATTATTGTGTGTGGGGTGAGAGATCTGAGAATTTTTTGGATGTTCAAAAGCATCTTTCATATTTTATTTATTTATTATTATTTTTAATCCTTACCTGAGGACATGCTTAGAGAGAGGAAGGTTGGTGAGGGGGGGCGGGGGAGAGAGAGAGAAGAAGAAACATCGATTGGTTGCCTTCTATATGTGCCCCGACTGGGGACTGAACCGCAACCCAGACATGTGCCCTGACTGGGAATCCAACTGGCATCCTTTTGGTGCACAGATGATGCTCAACCAACGAGCCACTCCGGCTGGGCAGCAACCGTGTATTTTACATGTGAGGAAATGGAGGCATGAGAAGGGCATAGCAGAGTCATCCATGGAATCTTGCCCTCCAGATCCCTTTCTGCAGCCCTCAGCCTTTGCTCCTTCTCCTTCCAGATGTCATGAATTCCCACAGGAATGACTGGTAGAACTTCTCTGGTTACTTCAAACCAGGAAGGTTGACATGGGGGCTCTCAGATGGCTGCTCACACAGTTCCCAGGCTTTCTACAGAGCTGAACCACGGGCTGAGGTTACACCAGGAGCAGATTCAAAGCCTGTGCTGGGCTCTGCTTTCCCTTGAAGAGAAATCTTCAAGTAAGTTCTGTCCTGCTGAGTGTGCCCATCATTCTAGTGGGCACCTGGGGGCCCCAGAAGTGAGGGACTGCTGGGCTCCCCCTAGTGGATAAGAGCAGCAACTGCAGACTTCCTGGAACACTCACGGGGCCACACCCTTCCTCTGAGGCTTTATCTGGGGCATTAACAATGGTCTGTCTATGTGTGGATGGTGACTTTTCTTGAGTTGTACTTCCTGGAGCCCAGAGGTGGAGGCTTTCAGGCCCCATAATGAGCTAAAGATTGATCAGAGCCCCGAGGCTGTGGTGGCTGAGGGTCTCCCTCCCTCCTTCCTGTAGGCTTTTCCCTTCCCAGTCTCTCTACTAGTAGGTGCTTTACCAGCCCAGCCAGGTGCCTGCTGCCCACTTCGTCTGGGAGAATCTATGAAGCCCTTCCAGAGGAGAGTTCTGAAGCCCTTCCGGAGGCGGACTCTTTCCCAACAGTCACATTGTTGGAACTTTTTCTTAAGGAGAGAAAAGTGTTGGAAGGTTCAGGGTTTGGGGGAGAAACAGAATAGCATAGTCTAGAAACATGTGTTTGCACAACAGCTTTTCTCATCAGGACTCCTAGTAAAACGCACCGTCTTACTAATGTGTCAGATGACCAGAACAAGATCGGCTCGGAACAAGATCGGCTAGGAGGGTGTGCCAGATGGGGTAGAAGGTTCTAGACCAAGGGGCAAGGGACTGGTGACCTTTTTATAGGCCCACAGAGGCCTCCTCTGCCCCGTTTCCTTGTGGAATTCCGATTGCTTTGCTTTTCCAGTTTTTAAAGTGGCTTCTGCTTTACTTTTTTCCGCTTAACACTGTTCTTGCCTGCAGGAATTTAGACTATTTTTGTCCTCTTGAAAACTTGCTATCAGCCACAGGGAGAAACCTTGTTTCTCCTCAGGGGTAATTTTCCAGAGCAAACGGCAAGCAACGCCACGATCCCATGAGATCCCATGACTGACATGGAGCTGTGAAATTTGTAGAGCTGGAGGGGTGTGGGGAGACAGTGCTCAGGGCGGGGCGGTTGCTGAAAGGGAGGAGAGCAGCAGGTCTCCTGCCCCGAGGCCAACACTCCACACAGCTCATTGCATCCTCAGAGTCGTATTTGGTGGGAACTATGGTAGTGGCAGAATTTTAACAAGGCAAACCAAACACTCAACATTTGAGGGGAAAAAAGAATAAAATAAAAAGGAACGTGAAGAAGAAGTAACACTTGAAAGAAGACTCAAGGACTGAAGTTCTCATTCTTAACCAACACCCCCCCTGTTCCTCCCAAGGACCCCCCGGTGGCACCCCCCTTCCTCCTCCAGGGCATTCATTGCCAGGTTTCACCACCTGCTGGCGCCGCCTCTGCCTCTCCAAGTTCCCCTGTGACTTTGTCGGTTGTTGCATGGAAAGGAGAAGAGGAAAAGAGTAGGTGGGGACACAGATTGACACACCGGAGCAGGGGTTGGCCCATGTGCTCTGTAAACGGCCGGATGGTAAGTATTTCAGGCCAGTGTGGTCCGTCGTGGCTCCTCACTCTGCTTTTGTAACGGACCAGCAACCACAGGGACACCTCGTAATGAATGGGTGCGGCCACGCGCCAATAAAGCTTGACTTGTGGATGCTGAAGTTTGGTTTTCATACACTTTTCACGTGTCACAAAGTACTATTATTCTTCCTTTGATTTTTCTTTCAACCGGTTAAAAATGCAAAGTCTACTGGTAGCTTGTGGCGGGAACAGAAACCCCATCTGGTCCCCGGGTGGAAGTTTGCTGCCTCCCTGCACCAAAGAGGAGGCAGGTTTTGGAGGTGGCTTCATGGCAAAGGTAGAGAAGTCAAGGATTCAAGGTGGGGATGGCAGGAGCTAAGGGGGCACACAGGTGGCGCAGGGAGTGCCTAAAAGAAAGTGTGTGTGTGTGTGTGTGGTGGGGGGGCAGGCGAGGGAGGAAAAGGAAGGGAGGGGCTTAGCTGGGCAGGGCTCCTTCCACATTCTTGGCTGAGGTTCTGCTCCGGGGACGGGCTGGCTTCCGTCTCTGTCCTGGCCCTTTGCCTGCAGTTACTGAAACTTAGATTTTCCCAGGGCTCCGACGACTGTTCTGAAATGGGCCCTTCCTGGTCCACAGGAACAGCCGCGCACAGAGCTCCACCCCAGTCTGCGAGGTGTCTCCCGGCTCCGGGACCCCCCGGGGGCGCGGGCCGCAGCACCAGCAGGACCCCCGCCCCTCCCCGCCCGAGGGACCCGGAGCGGCCGCCGCCCGGCTGGCCAGGCGATCCCCACCCCTCAGCCCGAGCCCTCTCTTCCCCCCGGAAAACAAAGCGTCTCCGGGGGCCGCCCCTGGGCTGTGACTCCAGGTGGAACCTTAGGGCTTTCCCCCTTCCGTCCTCTCTTCTCGGCTCCCTCCCACGGATGGCGTTTTCCTGCCACGTCCACACGGAAACCACCGATCAAAAGCCTGGTGGGAAGGATGCGGTGGCTTTTTTTTCTTTTGATTTCAGAGGAAGGCAAATAAGACGTCGGGCTTACCATGTCGGAGCGGAGCGAGGCGCAGAGGCTGTGAGCGGGGCGCGGCGCGGCGAGGTCTGGGCTGGGGCGCCCGCCGGGTCCCTGCCCCGTCCCCCGCCTGTCCCCGCCCCGCAGCGCGGCCTGACTCACTCCGCCCGCCCCCTCCCCGCGCCCCCGCCGAGCGGATCTGGACTTGTCCGCCCAGCTCACAGGAAACCCATCGGAGCCTTCAGCAATCTCTCTCTCTCTCTCCTTGCCCTGTGACCCTTGGAGCTTTTTTTTTTTTTTTTTTTTTACTTTTTTGAATTAGAAGTTGTACCGGCCACATCTGTGGGCGGGTCTTTTCCTTGGAGGAGCTCCTTCTGCTCCTGATACCCGGAAAGATCCCGTTTGAAATGGGGTGTGGCCCACTTTGCAGAGCAGAAGCTCCCTGGAAGCGGGGCGCCGAGGACAGTTAACAGAGCGGGGATGTGTGCCCAGGGGAGCACCTCGCTCTTCCACTTCTCCCTAAACCGGTAACCGTTCAACAACCACAAAACTCCAGACCCCACACTAACTGCAGTTACAAACGGACCCAGCCTCAAGGCCTGGGGTTGAGTTCCAGCCCTCCCTCTCTTATTGGAGGAACTGTTTCCTAATTCTGAGCTGTAGTTTTCTCGAGGGTAAATTGGGGATAATAATTAAGGAGATAATAAATACAAAAGGGCCCTTTTAATGGTGAGTGTTATAGAACGCGAATGACTGCTTGTGGTATTGCTGTGGGTTCCATGAAATGTGCTTTGTAAACTGTGCTCTGCTGATGTTGGGAGTCATGATCCCTCTAACCAGTGGTTCTCAATCTTCCTAAGGCCGCGGCCCTTTAATACAGCTCCTCACGTTGTGGTGACCCCCAACCATAAAATCATTTTCGTTGCTACTTCATAACTGCAATTTTGCTACTGTTCATGAATCGTCATGTAAATACCTGTGTTTTCCGATGGTCTTAGGCTCTACAGCAGCGGTTCTCAACCTGTGGGTTGCGCATGAATCGTAATGTAAATATCTGTGTTTTCTGATGGTCTTAGGCTCTACAGCAGCGGTTCTCAACCTGTGGGTTGTGCAGTTCTCAACCTGTGGGTCACGACTGCTGTAGAGCCTAAGACCATCGGAAAACACAGGTATTTACATGACGATTCATGAACAGTAGCAAAATTGCAGTTATGAAGTAGCAACGAAAATAATTTTATGGTTGGGGGTCACCACAACATGAGGAACTGTATTAAAGGGTCGAGGCCTTAGGAAGGTTGAGAACCACTGCAAGCCCTTCCCTCCTCTCACTTCCCGTTGCCTCCGTCCTCGGAGCCGCCCTCATTCATTCCCTCACCTTTGAGATGGCATCTTCAGAGCAGCCAGCGTCCCTGGGCAAGCAGGTGGGGGCTAACTGTTTTAACTGTTGGCTTTCCTCCACTGTCTGCCCAATTTATTTATTTATTTTTGAAATGTGTATTTAATTGATTTGAAAGAGAGAAAGGAAGTGGGGGTAGAGAGAGACACATCGACTTGTGGCTCCACTTACTTATGCATTCATTGGTTGCTTCTTGTGTGTGTCCTGACGGGGGACCAAACCCACAACCTACGTGTATCTGGACGATGCTCTAACCACGGATCCACCCAGCCAGGGCCACATTTAGTTTTCTTTATGTTCTTCCAGATATCTTTCATGCCGATGGTTGGGAACCAGTCATAGTCCTCCCTCAGAGTTGTTTTTCGGTCCTCAACTGTTGTTTCAAAGTTGAGAAATGTTCTCTTTCCTAATGAGCCACAGGAAATTATCACATGCACGTTACATTTCTACTCCCAAAAGGCCACACACTATCAGATCCATGTCCAATCTGTTGTGATCCGAATGTGTCGACAAAATATTCTGGGTGGCTCTGTATTGCTTACTCTTCGTCTAAATTCTCCATCTTGGAATTCAAGGTCCCTTGTGGTGTAATCCCAGCTGTTTTTTTCATTATCTCCATTCGCCGTGAACTCGGGTTAAGTGGAACTTGTCACTGTTGCCTGTCAGCAGGGTTGACCCTTTAGCCAGTTCTCAATGGAAAGGCCACAGTAGTTGTGAAAATATTGAAATTCTTCTCTGCCAGTTGCTGAGTGGCCTCTTTCTTGCCTAAATCCCGAGTGCCATCCATGTGAAGCTCCAGCCAGCCCTGTCCCTCTCCTGAGCAACGAATCCCCAAAGCCAAGTAACGAGGGTTAATGCATGGTGTGGTGAGGGCCTCTTGGACTTGCTGCAGCCATGCAGCCAGGCCACTATTCTGATTGGTCAGTGCTAGGTCATGTTTTGAATATCTTCCAGCCTTTAAGAGCCCCACAATTTCCCACCTGTTTTTTTTTTTAGTAATCCTCACCCGAGGATATGTTTTTTTAAAACTAAATCTTTGTTGTTGCAAGTATTACATATGTATTACATATGTCCCTCTTCCCCCCATTGACCCCCTTCTAGCTCCGCTCCTGCCTCCCCCTGCCTGCCAGACCTTCACCACCCTATTGTCTGTGTCTATGGGTTATGCATATATGCATACAAATTATTTGGTTGCTCACTCCCTACCTACCCACCCTCCCCCGCCTTCCCTCTAAGATTCCGCAGTCTGTTCCCCCTGCTTCTGTGTCTCTGGATCTATTTTGTTCATCAGTTATTTTGTTCATTAGATCCTACATATGAGTGAGATCACGTGATACTTGTCTTCCTTCGACGGGCTTATTTTGCTTAGCATAATACTCTGTCGCTCCACGCTGTCCTCAAAGAGTAAGAGATTGTTCTTTTTTACAGCTGCATAGTGTTCCATGGTATAACTCTACCACACCAGGCCCTCAGAGCCAGGGAGTCATTACAGTTTTGCATGTGAGAAAGAGCTAGTTAGATTTGTTTTTAATGAGTGGGGAAGTCACATTTGTTTCACCAAATAGGCCTCTTTGCACAAAAATCAGCTTAAAGACCAGGTGTTTGCTCACACGCACACGGTGTACCGTATATTTACTAAAATGCCATGAGTGAATTACTCTTCATTCTTTTTCCTATTTAGCCAGAAGTTGGCTTTTAGGCCCACAAGTTGCAACCCCGAATGTATGTAACCTCGTCTGTCCCACAGCCAAAAGGGGTCCAATGGACCCGTGGTGAGCATTGGCCATATTTCCCCACTGGAACCACAGACTGTGGGATGGACTCTTATCACAGTGTTTACACAACAGTCAACAGTGCTCTCTGTAGGAACTTCCATTACCCCCCGCCCCCATCAAACGAAACATTATTGTAGCAGTAACTCCTGCTGTTAGTAAAATAGTGATTTGTATTATGTAATCAACTTTGTGAAGGAAAGTGATCTATTTTTAAAAAAATATATATTTTTATTGATTTCAGAGAGGAAGGGAGAGGGAGAGAGAGATAGAAACATCAATGATGAGAGAGAATCATTGGTTGGCTGCCTCCTGCACACCCCCTACTGGGGATCAAGCCCACAACCCGGGCATGTGCCTTTGACTGGACTCGAACCCGGGGCTCTTGGCTCAGTGGATAGGCCAACGTTCTATCCACTGAGCCAAACCGACTGGGGCACAGAAGAGATATTTTAATGGTTCCTTCCAGGTCAGAAATCCTCTGAGCCTGACACCCTCCAGAGGCGTAGTATGTTTGGAGCCTGCCTCTCATTTCTCAAAGTTCAGACTTGAAGCACCGTCTTCACTAGCTAATTTGTAGTTGCAGATTTAAATATTGCTGAAATGTGGGCGGTTTCCTCTCTGTTGACAGCCTTTTGCAAAGTGCCTGCCGAGGTGGGAGGTGGCCTGTTCCTGGAACCGGCTTTCATGTCTCTGCACATCCTTTGCCCTGCAGCCCGGCCACAGCCCAGCTTATGTGGAACATCCCAGCGTTTGGCAGGAAGAGAACAAGGTCTAGATTCCCAAGGAGAGAATGTCTCCTCTCTCTCCTCCACTGATCAAATGTGGAGGCGACTTGGGTTGTTTTCTGGTTTATAAGACGAGACATCCCTGGGGCTTTGATCCCTCTGGGTTTTTATTATGATTTCAAGGCGTATGTTACTCAGGCCACTGAGACACTCAGCTAAGTGTTTGCTGGGTGAATGGATGATTTTCATGTAGCGGAATCTTGGAGCCGATTCCACTTTTGAGATCCAGGAGCAGGGGCAGGGTGAGAACTTGGTTTCTGGGCTTTCCTGCAAATACTCGCTCATCTTACAATTCAGCAGGGCAGCCCCTTCTTCCCGAGAGCTTTCCTGCCGGCCCCTCCTGCCCTCACCCCGTCCAGGGAGCTGACCGCTGGCTCCAGAGTACCGTGCACAGATGTCCTCGACTGTGTCGGGCAGCTATTTATCTGCACGTACACCTCTTTTTGCAGAGGCTGCCAGCTCCCTGAAGACAGAGGCCATATCTGACCTTTTCAAAATCTGCCAACTCATTGCACAGTTTTGGCTTCCAATCTGTAAATCTCCTGTGACCGTAAATTTCAACCTTTCTGTTCTTCCTCTCTGTGATCGTACCTATCAAACCAAGTCTTCAGCACTTTACAGTGAAGTGTTTGCTGTAGACATTGTAGATATGTCTCTAATATGCACGTTTTAATTTTCTCTCTTTAAAGTAATTCTTATTACCTAAAAAGCAATATAGACTTATTATTTAAAAATTTCAAAGATGCTGAAGTGAAAAGCAAAAGCTTCTTATCCCCCTTAGACCCACTGGCCTTTGTCATTTGTTTCTTGGGGTGTTTTCAGTGGTTGTTTTGATTGACATTCGTGGAGTCCCACGGCATACACTCATTCACCACTTGCTTTGTTTTCACGTAATGATCTTTTTTGGACATTTTTTTCATATATCAGTGCCTATATTTCCACCTCCTTCTGAATGACTACATAGCATCCTGTAACACAGATACAAAATCACATACTGTATCTACGTTACAGATATATATTTGTGGGAACACTAACAGTGGGCTTTTTATTGAAAGACAACTAGATAGTTTCATTTTTTTCCCCCTAAGAAATATTCTAGAGCCCGGCCGGTGTGGCTCAGTGGTTGAGCATCAGCCCAGGAACCAAGTGGTCACAGTTCAATTCCCGGTCAGGGCACATGCTCCAGTGGTAGGCTTAAGCCCAGTGTGGGGGGTGCCGGAGGTAGCCGATTGATGATGTTTCTCTCTCACCGATGTTTCTATCTCTCTATCCCTCTCCCTTCCTCTCTCTCTAAAAAAAAAAAAAAAAAAAAAAAAAAAGTTCCAGAAATCCTGCCCATGCACAGGCATATCTGAGGAGAAACACTTAGAAGTAGAATCAATGGTTTCCAGAATATGAGCCTTTACAATTTTGACAGATATTGCAAAATTGTCCCTCAAGAGTTAATAGTTTTTTTTTAAATTGCAATTTTGTTCAATTACGATTGACATTCAATATTATGTTAGTTTTAGGTTAGACACATCTCTCTTGCAAAGTGATCCCCCCATAAATAAGCCTCGCACCTACCTGACACCACATCTAGTCATTACAACATTATTGACTGTATTTCCTAAGAGTTAATAGTTTTTGATAGAAAACAAGTCACTTCTTAGGTCTGTGAATCGGCAAGTCTGCTGAGACACAAAACGTTGAACGGACACAAAGGAGTTAAGTGCTGTGGTACATTCTTGTGTTTCAGCCTGAATTGGCAGCATCTCTGGAGCCTGTTACCTCGAATGTTGCTTTGGTTTCTGGCTGCCTCCTTCAGCTGCCCTCTCCTCATTTCCCAGCCCAGCCCACAGCTCCCCTCCCTCCACACTGAGTGGCTCCCCTTCCCCCCCCCACCCCCCGGTAAAATTTCCCTCCGTTGCTTAGTCACCCCTTGCAAACAAACCCAGCCACGCCCAGGAACAGGAATTACCTGTTTCTCAGTACCTCCCGCTGCTGAAACCCGCTGCGATTTCCCAGTTATTACCCTGAGTGCCTGAGCGGGCCTCCCCTGGTGGTTTGGTGGGCATTGTTTAGGGGAAGAGAGAAAAGCAGATGCTCTTCTAGAGCAAGACGGTGTGAAGTTTAAGAGGGCAAATTTAAAACACGAAAGAAAGCAGGCTTCAGAGGCTCACAGTGGCCCTGACCGGTTTGGCTCAGTGGATAGAGCATTGGCCTACGGACTGAAGGGTCCCAGGTTCGATTCCAGTCAAGGGCATGTGAAAGATGAGACAGAGGGCCCAAAACCAGGACTACAGGCTTTATTAGAGGAGAAGGACCCCTGCCGGGCTGTCTCGCAAGGGGAGAGTAGCAGAACTTGCAGAGGGGAGCACGCCTTTTGAGGGGAGGAATGGGAAGGGATGGGGCTTAGGGTACTCGGCACGCGCTGATTGGTGGTTTCATATAAGGCACATGATTAGGCACTTAGGTATTTAGGAATCAAGAGCTTAGGGTATTTGGCAGGTGCTGATTGGTGGTTCAATGTATAGTCCATATAAAGTGCCTGGTTAGGTGCTCAGGAATGTCCAGGCCGCAGGTGCAGTTTACATCACACTCCGTCCATCAGCTGGGGGAAGGGAGGATCTATCAGCATATACCTTGGTTGTGGGCACATGCCAGTAGGGGGTGTGCGTGCAGGAGGCAGCTGATGGATGTTTCTCTCTCATTGATGTTTCTAACTCTCTATCCCTCTCCCTTCCTCTCTCTGTAAAAAATCAATAAAATATATTTTAAAAAAGAGAGGCTCACAGTGTGGGGATGGGAAGATTATTTAGTCTGTAAATATTTATGGAGCTCCTAGCTCCTACCCTGTGTCAGTTTAACACACCAAGGCACCCCGTGCGTGCCTGTGGGGTGTTGGGCATGAGTAGGGCCGGGTGCCTGCCTGGGCCTCCTGTTCTGGTCCCATGTGCCAGGAGTAGAGCGGGGCCTCTCTGTACTTGTGTCTCTGGGTTTTATTTCTTACGGAGAATGGCCCTGTCCCTCCCCTCTAGGTCAGGCTAGTCAGTAATAGGTCGAGTTGCGGACAGAAAACCATAGTGGTTTTGATGGCCTCAGTGGAAAAAATGACGTTTGCTCCTGTAGGATTTGGGACCTGGGGCAGGGTAGAAGCTCGGAGCCACTACCCAGGAAGTGACTCAGGGACAAGCAACGTCCGAGTTCTGCTTTCCTATCTTCAAGGAGAGCTTGTGGGGAGGTCCGAGGGTGGGTCCCTGAGTGGAGCTGCTAAGGGCTCACAGGACCCAGCTGGGGGCGTGGTGTGGGTGTGGGTGGTGGTGGAGGTGATGGGGGTGGGGTGGTGGTTGGGGGAGTTTGGGGATGGGAGTGGGGTGAGGATAGGGTGAAGGGATAGGGGGTAGGGTGGGGTGGTGAGGTGGTGGTGAGGTGATGGAGTGGTGGGGTGGGGTTGTGCCTATTTCTGATAGGCTCTAGGTTCCACTTGATTTCTGACCTAGGACACCTCAGTAGCCAGAACTCTGATTTAGAGGTAGAATACCACCTGTTGGCACAGATATTTGGGGGCTATTAAAATGCCAGGAGGCCTTGTCCCAGAAGCTGCCAGAGGGAAGTGCTGTCGTGGTACCTCATTCCCACCCCCACCTTCATTGCCCACAATCTCAGAAGGCAGCAGCCCCTGGGACTTCAACTGTGGGGAGGACAGCAGGGGCTGGCGTTGCTGCGGGTGCAAGCTGGTGGGGGGAGGGTGGGGCAGACACACCTCCTTCATTTCAGGTTGCAGGAATTTTATGAGGCCTTAAACCTTCAGTATACCAGGAAAACTAATCCTCAGCATTTATCATCTGGACCCAATACACCCTTCATCTATCATCTATCTATCTTTGAATCGTTTTATAATTTGTAAAAGTAAAGACTAGAAATCTTACCATTTACAATAGTATGGATGGACCTAGAGGGTATTAGGCTAGGTGAAATAGATCAGTCAGAGAACGACAAATAGCATATGATTTCACTTATATGTGGAAACAAAGGACAAAAGAAACGAACAAAACAGAAACAGACCCATAGACACAGAGAACAGACTGATGGTTGCCAGAGGGAAGGGGTGTCGGGGGCTGGGTGAAAAGGTGAAGGGATTAAGAACTACAAATTGGTAGTTACAAAACAGTCATGGGGAACAGAGTTAAATGAATAAATGGCAATCAGTATGTACCTGTCAATAATTGCTTTAAATATAAGTGGCTTAAATGCTCCAGTCAGAAGACGTAGGGCAGCTGAATGGATAAGAAAGAAAGACCCTGCATAGATATGCTGCCTAGAAGAGATCCACCTCAGAACGAAAGATGCACACAGACTAAAAGTGAAGAGATGGAAATGGAAATGAAGACCTGTGAGCACTTTCTGCCCTACAATCTCTATTACAGATGAACATGAGAGGGTAGAATCTTTCATCCATTTGAAGCTCCATGAAGGAAAACAGGGTGTAACCTCATTGTCAGCCCCGGGGCCAGAGCAGTGAAGTGGGGTCTTTTCCCCGAGTCCCTGTTGCCTAAAGATGGATCTACTTGGGACTTTGCAGTCAATTCACCACAAGGTGGCGAACAAGCCCCAGGCATGAGGTTCTGAGGCCCACACACCTCCCGGGTTGGGTCCTTTCTGGATGGCCCCTGAATGACCTGTTGTAAATGTGGGTAAAGACACAGACTCCATGGTACATCTGGAGGAGGGTGTGATCCCAAATATGGAGAGAAGTTAGGATTCATTCATTAGGGTAACGACACCTATTGAGTGAGTGCTTACAATTGGCTGGATGTAGGGAATATGGGTGGAGAATAAGACAGAGACAGAGTTTGTGGTCTAGTGGAGTTAGCATAACTAGTGTGGTCAGTGAAAAGGGAGAGCTCCCTCCAGTGTCCATAGTCGTGGTTCAGATGGCAGGAGACCGCCAGGTCATTTCACGGGGTCAGGTCCCCTGTGGGAGAAGTCTGGAGATGAGAGAAGTCACTGCTGCGGGTAGCTACCCCAGTGCCCATTCTGACTCTGCCTGCTGTGCAACCTCAGACAACTTACACAATCTCTCTGAGCCTCAGCAGCAAGATCAGGTGGTCATCACCTCCTGGGTGTGTCATTGGGATACCGTGCGGCTCAAGGAAACTCTGTGTTGTGGTGTCTTTTAAGATCAGCTGAGGAAAAGCCCTGTACAAATCCCAGTTATTACATATATTATGGAGTTCAGTGTGATTGATTAACCATGAGGCATTTTTCCATCTGATAAGGCTTTTTTAAATACACTCAGACCAGTAATTACAGAAATTTAAGACTTCCCCCAAACACGTTCACAATTACTGGCACACAGAGTGGACTCCAAGATCCCTAATGCATTCTTGCTCAGCTCAGTCAAGCTTTTGTTGATCAGAAAATAGAAAAACACACACCCAGAAAACTCTTGTTCTTTGTGTCTTTCTTGTAGGAAGATAATAAACCCAGTGACTAAAGAATAATTACATTTAACCAATTTTCCTTATGTATCAAGACCTATTTCTGAAACTATGATTGTTAAGGATTTTATTTTAATTTTTTAAAATATATTTTTATTGATTTCAGAGAGGAAGGGAGAGGGAGAGAGATATAGAAATATCAATGATGAGAATCATTGATCGGCTGCTTCCTGCATGTCCCCCTACTGGGGATCGAGCCTGCAACCTGGGCATGTGACCTTGACCAGAATCGAACCCAGGACCCTTCAGTCCTCAGTCCTACGCTCTATCCACTGAGCCAAACCAGCTAGAGCTAATTGTTAAGAATTTTAAGTAAGACCCAAGTCAGTATGGGGTATTTTCTTTTTCATGGTTCATATGGATGTAAGTGTAGATCTCAAAACAATTTTGATTTATACACAATAATGTATAACTTCCTGATTTTTGAATTTTTAAAAAACATTACAGATAAAATCTAAGATTTCTTTGACTAATGCCATCACTCCTGGCCCCTTTTCCCTCTTTGCCGAGGTAATGACCACTATGACTTTGGTGTTTTTCTTTCAGATCTTTACCTTTTCATTTTTATAGGTAGAGAAAACCAAGAAGGATATGCATATAGGTCTTTACATATTTCCCCCTATGGCTTCTTCCACCACTAGCAACCTTTAATCTTTTTAGGCAACAGGATAGGGTATGGATAAAAAACAAATAAGTAATGATTTACCACTTTAAGTGTTAAGTCCTTAAGAAGAAGAATAGAATTTGATCTCCATGCCCAAGTAGCTTACAATATAAACGAGGAGACCAGACATCCTTACAAAACAATTGGAGAACACGCGGATGCGGGATGAAGGCCTCATCACTGAAAAGGTAGAATTCTCCCGGAGGTGTCTGGGGGCACATGCTGCCTGAAGGGGCAATGAGGGTCACAAAGGCTTTAAGGCTGTTCTGGAAACCTCAGTAATTGATTACTGACTGGGTCATCAATGACGGCAACTCCTGGCCGGAGTCACATTGACCTTAAGGACAGAATGGATTTGGGTCCTTCATGTGAAACTCGGGGCCCTGCTTGTAGGAGTGTGGCATCTCTGACTGAGTATCTCAACATTTGTGGACCTTCCTTCCTTCATCCTAATCTAGATTCTGAAAAACATATTCCTGCCATTAAGAGTAAAATTGAAAATACATATTACTGTATATAAACCAAAGTCTTTCTTCACTGTTTATAATCTTGGAGAGGAAGAGAAGGCTTAAATTCCCCCCTTTTCATCTATTTCGTTAAAGCCTCTTCAGGTAGATTTGAAGCTTCTGACAATAAAACACATAGACAATAAACTAGTAAAATAAAAAAATAGGAAAAAGGAAAATTCAAAGGCACCAACTATAAGGATCAACACAACCGATGTTATTACACCTCAAACTTTCTGGCTGCAGTTCCCAGAAGACAATATCAGTTATTTGGTCCTTCTGATAGGAAAGCAAGATGTCATTTTTACATTTTTTTTATGAAGAAAGATAGCATTTCTTAGAGTTAAATTTTAAAAGGAATGCCTCCCGTGGGGCTTTATAAGGGTGCGCACCTCCTGGTGAAATGGACAAAATTCTCAGCAGCGTTTTGGCAACCAAACCAGTGGTGAAGTTTACATGTCTCTTCTGTGTAACGGAAACTGAAGATGCGCATGGGGAATTGTTATTTTAAAAATTGGGTAGGTGACTTTAAAACATATCTCAGTGAAGGCGATTCTGCCGCAGAGATAAGTGTAGTCCCTTTATGTGGCCTTCTTGTGATTTTGTGCAGGCCAGGGACAGAATTTAGGCTACTTGAGGAGAGGAGGTCTGTGCCTCCTACACCCTCTGTGAACAGCGCCCCCCAGCAGGCGTGTGAGGTTGTCCTCCGTGGTGAGCACAGCGTGCTGGTGCTCCCTCAGCTCTGCCAAGGAGGGTTGGTCTTCAGACTCCACACACCAGAGGAGCGGGTGTCAGGCAGAGGGACATTATGAAAACGGAGGCCCTGACGGTCTTCTCGTCTGGATCGAAGACCGCACATCTCTGCGTGGAGATGGGCCACGATGGCAATCTTTCTCTTAATGAGAATCCCCGACTTACGCCACTCTGTGTCATGTGTCAGGAATGACTGAACGGCGGTGCGCACTCTCCTATGGATCATGGGCATGAGATGTAAGTAGGAGGTGGTTCCGATTGACTTGGGGAACCTGGCCTCTACCTGCCCGATTTGGAGGCTTTGATCTGAGGCCACTATTCAGTGCAGCGGCATCTTCAGTGGATGTGTCACAGTCCCTGCAGCACCCGGCGGCGATCACTGACTCAGCGCGGTGTCTCCCGGGGGTGGGGAGGCTGGGCTGGAAGGAAAAGGAGGCCTTCGTGCAGCTGTTTCTTTAGGCTGCTCCATCTTCTCGTGTGTATCCTGTTTACATTTGTGGACCCAGAACCTGAATGTCCTCTCAGGGATCTAACAACGAAGTAAGGGGATGTATCCTTTGCCCAGAGGGCCAACCTCAGAGATCTGGAAGGAGCCAAGATTGTGAACTCCTGAGGCCAGTGACCTAGCCCTGGCTCTGGCAGCTGACACCAGGCCATTGGCCTACATGTACCCCTCTTATGTCACAAAATGGAGAACCTGTCCCTGCCCCACATGGGACAGAATAGCAGTGGACTATGTGCCTTGTGATGTATTTATATGCTTAAGCAGAACAATGGAGTCCACAGTGTGTCTGAAACAGAGAAAAATATTTTTATACAAGGTGAGATTGCCACAGGCTGTGTGGGCTCTTCCACGCCTAGTAAGAGGGAGTTTCTAGGCCCAAGGTCCATTCTGTGCGGCCGAGTACATGTCAAAGACTGTATGCAGGAGCTTGCCTTTCCCAACAAGAGCTAAGTGACGCTGGGCAAGCCGCTTCCCCTTTCGGGGTCTTACTCATCCTTTCTGCAGACTATGAGTTGACCCCCTCTTCTGAAGTGGTTCCTAAACTGTGTCCAGGACTAGTTGATGAACTTCCTGAGATTTTTATGCAACATTTTTAGCAGATACACAAACTAAAGCACAGAGAGGTTAAGTAACTTGCCCAAGGATGCACTGTAAGTGAGCGGCAGACCTAGGATTGATTATAACCTGGGCACCACCGTCTGACTCCTGGATCCATGTTTTTAATATTGCTCTATTCTGCCTTTATTCCTCATTTCCTCACTTCTTAAATACTTCGCTCCTGGCATTTTGAGGACCAAGCATGATTTTTTGTTCACCATTGTCATAATAGCTAGTACAGGTAATGCTCCTGGAATGATATAGACACACGCTCAAGTGCTTTGTGGGGCATTGATTTCCAAGGGTTGATCCTCCCAACCCTGCTGTCCTATTCGAAATCAATCATGAAGACAACACCACTTTCTCAGGCCCCTCAATTTAAATTAGATCTCCCTGTTGTTTTTTTCTCAGAGCACTTATCATAGTTTGTAATTATATATTAAAAAATTTTTTTAAAAATGACTATCTTCTTTCATCCGACTGTATTCTCTATGAGGTGAAGAATTATATCTGTTTTGTTCATCACTATACACCCTGTATGCATAGTTCAGTAGCTGGTCAGATGTTGAATTAATAGATAAACAAAGTGCCCCCCATGGATTTGATACGACTCTAGGCCCAAGATAGTAAACACACATGTATTGAGTACTTACTAATGCTAGGCGGTTTGCATATATAATATACATAACATACTTTTATGTATATTATTCCATTTATTCCTTTTAAACAAACTTTTTTAAATTGAGGTATAACCTCCAAATCTTAAGTGTACATTTGATGAATGATCACAAAATAGACACTCCCATAAAACCACCACCTCCATAAAAAAATAGCACATTAACCAGTGCCCCAGAAGTCCCCTTTCTTGCCCATACTCTCTCCTCTCTAGTGGTACCATTATCCTGACTTCTAGTAACATAGACTATTTTCTTTTTTCTGTTTGAATTTTATGTAAGTGCAATCACTTTGTATAAATTCTGTTGTGTGTAGCTTTATTTTGCTCAACATCATGCTTATCTAGTTCTTCGATGCTGCTGTGTGTGGCTGTAGTTCTCATTGCTATATGATAGTCCATTATGTGAATATAATACAAATTATCAGTCCATTCCCAGTTGATGGGCCTGTGGGTTATTTATCTTTGTATGCTCCTATGAATATTTTTGACCATGCCTTTTGGTGCCTTTCTGTTGGGTTCTATAGCTGAGGTAGAATTACTTGGTCATAGGGTTTGCATATGCTCAGCTTCAGTAGATATTGCCCTATCATTCTCCAAAATAATTAATAATTAATATATGCTCCTGCAATCAGTGTGAGAGTTCTACTTGCTCTTCTTCTTTGCACACTTGATATAATCACTTTTTAATTTCAGACACTTGGTATGTCCTCACTATAATTTATTTGGCATTTACCTAATATCTAACGAGATTGAGTGCCTTTTCATCAGCTTTTTTGATGTCCTCTTTTCTGAAGTGCCTATTCATGTCTTTTACTTAAAAACATTTTTTTTTTTTTTTTAGAAATTAGTGTGTTTTTTCTCATTGACTTATAGGCATTCTTTGTATATTCTGGGTACTAGTTTTATTTTTTTATTCTTCATAATAACCCTGTGGTTTGTTATAATGACATTTTACACAGGCAGATGTTGAGGTCAGAGAGCTTAAGTTGGGGAAATAACACTCAAAGAACAATTAGTGAGTAGTACCAGCCACTAAGCATTAATGTATTTATCTGGGTGGTGCAGGCTATGAATGTGATATAGTCGTTAAAAGATCAGTGAGCTTGTGGGAAGAGGTAGGACTTAGTCTAGGACTTTAAGGACAGGTATGATTGAGGAAGTAGAGAGGATTTTGAAACACTTTTCAGGGAAGGTGAATCACAAGTGCAGAAGCATGGAGTTGGAAGCAATAATTCGATGAACACCTTGGCTTTGAATAGTTCTTTGCAGTACTTTAGAGTTGGATTCTTCATGAGGGCAGGGACATGCCTTTTCCATTCACTAGGGCATGTCCAGTGCCCACCAGTGCCTGGCACATAGCAAGTGCTTAATGATTATGTTTAAGTGAAATGATTGAATGAAATTGGTCCAAACAATGTTCCTGCCAACATTGTAAGACAGGATTTAAATGATCAAGGTCAGGGTTAAAAGACAATTAGATGACCAACCCGATGCTCTTAGTAAGAGTTCTACATTTCTAAATTGTAATTAAAGGGATATTATAGAGAGTTTGATCAAGTTAGACTCAATGTGGTATGTAGGAAAGTGGAGTCTGTCACAGAGAGGTCTTGAACCGAGAGATGAAACAATGACTTGCAAAATTCTCGAGTGATTAAATGAGGAATTGACTGGAAGCAGGGGGACCAGCTAAGAGGTTATTACCATGATATTGGTACTTATTCACTAAACATTTATTGCAATGATAGTATATACCTGATGCTATGCTCCATACTAATGCAGAATAGCAAGACATGTAAGTGATGAACCTTGCCATCAAGGAGCTTATGGTCTGAGTGGAGAGCTAAGACAAACACACAAATAACTGTAATTCAAGGAAGAAAAAAGGCGTAAGTAGAAACTATGGAGTTAAGGGAGGAGGACAACATCTGTTTCGCGGGGGCCATCAGGAAAGGTTAAAGTAGTATTCTATAGCAGCATTTCTGCCTGCCTCTGCCTTCCTGCCCTCTCTATCATACTGGGATGACCTCGTGTATTTATTGTTGCACTCATTGCTTGTGTCACCCCTCCCTCATTGGCTAAAGAGTACTTATTTGTTTTGTCACTGTTGTACTTCTAATGCTTTACCCAGCATATGGAACTAATATGGATTTTTCAATAAAATCTTGGGATGAATGAATGAAGTGGCACTAGAGTTGGATCCCAGAGGATAAGCAGGATTTGGACATAAATCTGTAGAAAGAAGGGAGAGACAGTATTTTAAAGTGGAGGGAACTTGAAGTCATATAGGGAGAATGAAAGCTGGATATAGAAAATGGGTTTAAACAAGATCCTATAGTGAATTTATTATTCATGACCTTTGTTATTTTTATGGTCCCTGATATATATTGCCAAATTGCTGGCCAAAAGGGATGTTTAGTTTATGCTCAAATATATGTTTTTCTTTTTGTGTGAATTGTCTCATGTCTCTTGCTCATTTAAGAGAATACTTTTTTTTAGGTAGGAATATTCATTATGTTCATTCATGTTTGTAGGTAGAATGAAAAGACCTGAAAATGTTGAGGGGGAGGAAATGGAGAATTTTTGATTCTGGAAGAGGTATGAGTTGAAGTAGAAGAAAACTGAGCCTCAACAGAAGAATACAATGGGAAATGGGGTATTTTGGCTTCAGGAAACCTGTGATAACTACTTTATTCCTTTTTTTGTGTCATAATTAAGTTCTGAGAGCATCATCCTGTAATTATGGTTCTTTTAAGAAAACAGAAATTGCTAACATTGTTTTTGTTTCTGATCAATGTCTTTAAGGCTTGATGGAAAATAAAGGGGAAAAAATGAACCAAAAAAAGGTATTGATCATCAGATTGTTTAATTGTTAATTTTAATACAGTGCCCTTAGCAAACCATATGGATAAACATTTTGTAGACTTAGTGGATGGTTGATTATAAGGTCTTCTTGTGGAATCAAGCATACTTTAGATTTGTATTCTCTTTCCTCTTTATAATTATTCTGATTGCTTACTTGAGCCAGAAGCTATGAAAAGGCTGGGTAAGGAGTGGGATTTAATAAAAGTTTGTTGAATGAATAAATGAATGAATGAATATGTAGCATAGATTTAGTTGCAACTGGACATTAGTAAAGAAAGTCATAAATCTATTTTAATTGGGTGCTAGATATCACAATTATTTTAAGTTATGGAGATATCTGAGATTATTTTGAGGGATAACATTTTAGAATAAACTTAAAAACTGTGTGAAAAATATCATGAAACAGAATTATCTACAACTATGAATTAATGATATTTTATGATGGTAAGATAGTATTGTAGAGTCACATACGTCCTATTGCCACATTATAAAAAGCCAATTAATCAATTAAAGAAATTGGCACCTGTTAAAAATGTGAAGGGGATTTTTCCATTTTTAGTGACAGGTAAATTGTGATAAATTATCTCTTGACAAAGTCCATTTTAGCACTTGGCAATAGCATCCTATGATAGGATGTTTGTTCAGTGTGACATTTCTTTGGTAGTAGCTCTCACTGCTGAATACTTTATTATTTGCTCTTGTAAAAACTTAGGAAGGAAATTTAAAGGATTATTAATCTGCATCTGAATGTGTACATGTGCGTGTTGAGGGTGATCAAGAGGAAAGAAGTTCGGGGCATGTTGAGATGTACGAAGGTCTCCTGGGATAATGAATGATAAGGATTCATTGCTTTGTGGTCTTTTTTTTTTTTAAATATATTTTATTGATTTTTCACAGAGAGGAAGAGAGAGGGATAGAGAGTTAGAAACATCGATGAGAGAGAAACATCGATCAGCTGCCTCTTGCACAACCCCTACTGGGGATGTGCCCGCAACCAAGGTACATGCCCTTGACCGAATCGAACCTGGGACCTTTCAGTCCGCAGGCCGACGCTCTATCCACTGAGCCAAACCGGTTTCGGCTGCTTTGTGGTCTTGTTCCTCTCTCTGAGGGTGGCCTTGCTTATCTTCCAAGGCCTGGGCAGCTGATGTTTGTTGTGTGTCAGCAGAATCCTTACCAGGCAGAAGCTCCCTGGTGTACTATGTAATGCTTGGCTGTCATTGGAAAAGACAGGAAAATCTGAGATCTCATTGCTGAGCTGGTGATTGCAGAGGCTTATACCCTGGCTGTCTAAGCTTGATTTTGATGCTCCTCTTTGGTTATGTCTGTTTGCTGCAGAATCTCCTGCAGGTACTTGTACAGTGGACTGGAATAGACTGCACTGCTCTCTGCTGAATAGGACTCTTCATTCCTCTGAGTCCTCTCTTCAAGGCCTGCCTCAGGGACTGAAGAATTGGGTCCCTTCTTGGCTGGATTTTGTTCTCCTGCCAGCCCTTGGGGGCTTTTATCCTCTTCCTCTAATGTGAGAAGTTTCTCGGTTTCAAGGTGTGTCTGTGCCTCTGGGGGTTCACTGGGCTCCACAGCTGGACCTGGGCCTTTAGTCCCCGAGCCCTGAATCTTGTGCTCTTTGCCTTCAGGCGGTTCCTGTTCCTCGGTGAGCTGCTCATCCTCTCCTCCGACTGCCGCCTGAATTCTGTTTTCCTCACCCAGTGCTACCTGTTTCTGGGTGTCTGGGTTATTATTGTGACTTCCTTGCACAGACGCTTCGTGTGAGTCTACTTGACTCTGGGAATCCCCTTGCATAGGCGGGTCAGTTGTCTCTGAGCTGCTGTCACCATCCTCCAGAGCCAGGCTGTTGGGGGTTTCAGAAGACCCTTTATCCTTCTGGGTGACTGTTGGCTCCTGATCTTCCCCCTGGGAACCACGCTCCTCCTTGACAAGCTTGTCTTGAGTCTTGGTGACCCTTTTATTTTCTCCTCCAGACTTGTTCTCAAGTGGTGACGACTCCCATCTTCTTTCTCTTGCTCCTGGTATCCCTTCTGCTGCAGGGGCATTTTTGTTGCTCACAAGCGCTTCTCCTGTCCCTTCCTCTGTGTGTCTTGCCTCTTCTCCTGGGGTGTCTGCTTCTTCAATTTCAGGATGGTTCTGATCTCCTCCTTCTGAGCTTAACTCTTGTGTCTTAGAACCTTCTCCAGCATCCCTTTCTTTTGCCGGTTCCTGGAGTTCCCATCCTGGATGCTTGCCATCCTGTGCTTCCTCTTCCAGGGCTGGTGGCTGAGACTTTCTTTCGCTTCCTTCCCTCCCTATTATTTCATGGGCCTCAGGGCCTCTCCCCTCTTTCCTCTCAGTTCTAACATCAGGTGTTCCTGAAACATGTCTGCTGTCTTCGTGGACGGACAAGTTGTTTGTTTCATGTTCTTTTTCTTGTGCTGGGGGTTCTTGGGTCTCAGGTGTTCTGCCGTCCCCCTCTGGTTCAGCTGCGTTCTTTGTCTCCGGTGGCGTCCTGTCAGCATTGTTTCCTGGTTCTTGAGTCTCAGCTGTCCTACTGTCATCCTTGGAATCAGTTTGTTCTGGCAGGTCTGTGCCCTCTGAACTCAGTTGATCTTTTCCTTGTAGTGGCTGTTCTTGTGCATTAGAGTGTTCCTTAACAACCTTTTCTGCTGCAACTCTCTGATCTTCAGGTGGTCTCTGTGCTGTTTCTTCTGGTGGAGAACTTTGGGTTCCCAAGTTCCCTTCCTGTTCTCCACTCTGATCTCTTGTCTTAGTGTCACTTTGCTCCCTGGCTGGTTGAATCTCCTTATCCTGTCCCTCCTCCCCCTTTGTGGGACTGCCCTCCTGTTCTGATCTTGCTGTTGGCTTATTTGTCTCATTTTCAGCCCCTTCGTCTCCTGTTGATGCTATACCTTGGGTCACTTCCTGACTCTGTCCATCTCCTTCCGGGTGTTGGTTCTTAGGGTCATTGTGCCCAGAGGCTTCTCCTGGCAGTTTGTGAGTCTTGGTGTCGCCCTGTGGTTCCACCCTGTTGTATCCTCTTTCCTCAGGGCTGAGCTGAGCTGATGACACTATTCCCAAAGGAAGCACTAATTTATCTTGAGTTGGTGGAGTTCCCTCTGTGGGCTGGCCAGTTCTGCTGGTTGCCTGGAGATTCATATCATCTGGCTTCTCTTCTGGTTTAGGCCCTTGTCTTGGTTCTGAATTTAGTAATGATTGTATGTCAAGATAATGGAGGTTCAACAAGTTGAAGATTGTAAGAACAAATTCATCAAAACTGATGGTGCCATCACTGTCAATAGTCAGAAGATTCAAGTTTCTTTCTACAGCATGAATGACACGTGGCTGCATGAAAACACAGTGAGAAATCAGCCTATTTACAAGAAGTCAAGTGTGTTGAGTGTCTACATGTTTCCCAAGAATACTCATTTTTTTTTTTAGCCTATTCTTCAGGCACTTGTGAGACTTCCCAAAATAGTAAGAATTTTTTTTTTGATTCTGGATGCCATTTTTCATGAGAGAGCAAAGGAGCATTTACATCACTTATGAGTTGCATTTAGATATGTACTAGTTCACGATTCCTCTCAAAAGCTTAGTTTTGAGCTAAGCAATATTGGCTAAGCAATTGCACAGAGTAGGGAGCTGAGAATGAAAAGAAGTTATTCAAAGGCAGTGAGTGCCGAGAGCTGGTAGCCAGGTGTAAAACAGGCAGGGATCACTTATGCCCGTCCTGCTTGGATTATGGAGAAAGGACAAGTGGAGAAGGATTTGTACAGCTCTGTGAGCACCATACCTGAAGCGTGTCCCCAAACTCTCCCTGGATGAGCCTTTTCAGCTCTCTGCAGGTCAACGTCGCCTCATCACCGTCTTCCCTGGCGTACTTGTGGAATGTCTCGATTACGTGGAGGACATCTCTCAGGAGCCGAGGCATCTTGACAAACTCAGGAGACTCTGAGAAAGGACAAACAAACTTGATCTTCTAGGATGGGCCCTTCAGGAAGGAGATAACAAGATCGTCGTTCTTTCTGACGCTGTCCCAGCTTCCCTGGCATTAGCTGCTCTATTCTGCATCTTAAAATATTATATTTGAACTTCAGGGGTGATTTAGTTTTGTACCAGGCAATGTGGCGAAATCAGACCTAGCACAGGTAAATATTAGAAGAGACACTTCACCCTATCCTTCGGAAAACAGCAACACTCATCTGTTCAGAGAAGGCTTTATTGTAAAAGGAGGGCGGAAAAAGAACTCAAATGTAAGTGCTAAAATACACAAATAAAACCAACAGAGTGAGACCAATCCTTCCAGCCTCATCTAACAGTGCCCACCTGTTTTCCTTCCACCTTGACTCAGTCTAACTCCTCTGCTTACGGAAGTGTAACTTTTGAAGTTAGGAAAGCTTGTAGAGGAAAGAGAAGTAAATCAACTGCTATGTATGCAGGCCAAAGCAACTTTTATTATTATTTTTTAACCAAGAAGACATGGCTCAGGGGCTCAGGGAACTTACTGGTAAAAGAGAGTCCTGACTTTCCCCTCTCCCCGCATCAATACCCATCATTTAAATAACTCTGCATTTTTATTTTAATATAGGTCTGAGTTCTATGTCTTGTTAAATAATATTCATGCCTATGTCATACAAACAGTTTGTATTTTTTAAAACAGAAAATTATCAAAGAAGTTCTGGAAGCAAGGGATGCATTTGGGTGGCTGGAACACTCCCCTCTTTCCCCCCCCCCCCCCCATTTAGTATCATCAATAGTGTTTCTTCTGAAATCCTTATATAATCTCACATAGAAGCAAAGCAGTAGCTCAAGAGATACTCATTGAGACTTACCTTGTTCAGGAGTGAGACCAAGTGGGATGCGGGTCAGCTGGTTGTGAGCTGACAGCAGGCACTGAAACCTTTTATTGAGTCTCTAATTGCACAGTTTGGAAGGAGACACCCTCTGGGTCTAATGCCCTGATTCATCACCACCGACTCCCCTCTTTCTCTGCTGCCAACTTGTCTTACGTTTATTTCCTTCTTTAGGCAGATTCAGTTAAATCTTGGTTTCAGACTCATCCAAAGGAAGGGGAAAAGGTACCTTGGTTCACTACTGACTTTTTGAGGGATCTTTGGGGTGGTGATGGCTTTTTTTTTTTTTTTTTTAAACCTAAGGACACAATTACATTTCTGTTGGACAAATCATAGGCTGGCAGGAGCCTCAGAGTCATCTGATCGGTCTTTCTACTCAGGATGGACTTAATTTGACCCAGCCCAGATAGATGGGTGTCAATCATGTGTTTAAAAATAGAGGCCCCTTTTAGCCATGTGACAGAAGTGGAGGTACCAGTTGATTCAGGTGTTTCAATACTCTGCTCTCCTTGCTTAGAGGCAGAGTTAGGGGGGAAAAAAATCTCAGCTGGGTTGTGCAGCACTTCACTTACCTTAGATGTGCTATTTAAAAAATGTGATCAATATCTGCTCTTTAAAGGCATTTTCACAATCCAGGGAGCATCTATTTAACTGTGTTCTTTCTGTAAAGGGGAAAGGGAGACAGAATCTTTCAAGCTGAGGACAGGTAGGAGTAAGCCCCAGATGGTGAATTGGCAAGTGTTTTTATTTCCTCCTAGAACTGGGTTCCTCTTAGAAGAGAATATATAACTAACAAGAGAATTAGAATCAGTTTCTGTTTTAGATATTTAAAAAGAGAATAGAGTATGTTTTAAAACATTCGTGCCAGCTTATAAAAGGATGTAAGAAATTGATCCATGAAAACAAGTGTAAAAGATAGACCGAGATAATGGAAGGGTGGGGTTGAAGGTAATTTATTATATGAGAAGTCTGAGACTAAGGAAAGCATTGATATTGATCAGAATTGTTTTATCTTGCTGATAATCAAGGCAAGTATATGAGGAAACTGAGTGTTGGGGGAGGGGGATCTACATTGACAGATTCTGTCTAGAAACAAAATTTCTCAGCATGCCCCTAAAACAGGGGTGGGGAACCTTTTTCCTGCCAAGGGCCATTGGATATTTAGAACATCATCGGCTTAATATAATTCACTTAATATAAATTTATGTTGCTGTGAAAAAAGCTCCTCGGTTTGTTGAATTCCAAGTCCCGCCAGCGGTGCCTTTGCAGGGCCAGACCAAATGATTTTGTAATATGGCCCGAGGGCCAGATGTTTCCCACCCCTGCCCTAAAAGGAAGACTTCTCCTGAGAATTGAGATTGGCATATAAAAGTCATTTTAATTCTTATCAGTCAACATCCCCTGAGAACCAACTATTTCTCACTCACTGTACCAAGTACTGGGATGTTTAAAGTTGAGTAAGTTATGTCTCCCTGCCCTGGCACTCACAGGCCAATCACTTGAGAAATGGTTGAAGGAAACTAAGTATGTTCAAGGCTGACTTGAAAAGAAAGACTCAGTGGTTGAGTGTTGATGTATGAACCAGGAGGTCAGGGTTTGGTTCCCGGTCAAGGCATATGCCCAGGTTCCGGGCTCCATCTCCAGTGTGGCGAGTGCAGGAGGCAGGTGATCAATGATTCTCTCTCATCACTGATATTTCTATCTCTCTGTCCCTCTCCCTTCCTCTCTGAAATCAATAAAAATATATTTAAAGAAAAGACTTAGAGAAGTTGTACATCCATATATTGAGGACCCTTGTATAATAAACATATGCAGTGTATTTATGCTCACTTGAGGCCCTTGTACTAGGTGTACCGGTTACTAATGCAGATTTTGTAATCAAAGAAAACAGGATAATTTCAAGAGAAACATCAAAAGTGCTTTATTCAAAGTAATGTCCATTGCTAGCTACACATTTCCCTCATCTTTCAGGTAATTTGTGGATACCGTCCCAATAGAATTTTTCTTGTTTTGAGGCAAACCATTCAGAGACCCAATTTGCCACTTCTTTGTATGTTTTGAAGTGCTGCTCAGAAAGTGCGTGTGCCTTCGATCCGAACAAGTGGTCATCTGAAGGAGCAAGGTCTGGTGACTATAGCGGGTGGGTTAATACTTCCCAGGCAAGATCTTTTAACGTGTCTTTAACTGGTTTTGAACTGTGTGATGGTGTGTCATCATGGACCATTCTGGTCATTTTACGATCAAAGCATGGTTCAAATTGATAATTTGTTGTCGGTAATGATCAGTATTAATGGTTTCACCTGGGTTTAGAAGCTCATAATACCACACCTTTCTGATCCCACCAAACGCAGAGCATTGACTTCTTTCTGAAGCGATTTGGCCTTGCAGTCGATGTTGATGGTTGACCTGGATCAACCCATGATTTTGTGCGGTTGGGATTCTCAAAATAAATCCACTTTTCATCGACAGTCACAATTTGATGCAAAAAAGACTTTCTTTCGTACCGTTGAAGCAACATTTTATTGATGACTTTTCAGTTTTCCATTTGTCTTTCGTTCAGTTAATGTGGCACCCATTTTCCTTCCTTTAAAATCTTTCCCATTGCTTGTAAACGATCGGAAATTGTTTGCTGAGCAACGTTTAATCTTTTGCAAGTTGTTTCCGAGTTTGCCATGCATCTTCATCCAATAATGCTTGTAATTGTTGGTCTTCAAACTTTTTCGGTTGACCTGGATGTTCTTTGTCTTTCACATAGAAATCATCGCTTTTAAAGCGTTTAAACCAGCATTCACATTACTTTGAGATGGAGCATGTTCACCATAAGCTTCCCAAAGTTACTAACTTTCAGTAACACTTTTCTTCAAAATAATGAATTAAAACTTCCCGCAAATGCTCTTTTTTGGGCACGAAATTCGACATTTTTAAGTGTAAAAATGTCTATGATGTTAACACCTTCAGAAAATTTGACATATGAAGTTTGGAAGCTTGTTGTAAATACAACAAAATAGCCTAAAAATGTTGAATTTCATGCCAAAAAAAGAGAGTATTTGCGGGAAGTTTTAATTCATTACTGGTTTTCTTCCTACTTCTCTGACTGCTCCAACTTTTAATTCCCCTTTCTAGTTTTTTTAAATTTTGTCTTTTCCTTAAATGTTGCTGTTTCTTAGAGTTCTGTCTTAGCCCAGCTTTCTTATTTACTCTTATAGCTTCTATTACTACTGATAGGCTGATACCCCCCTTTTATATATCAAATCCAAACCTCTCACCTGTGCTTCAGACTCATAGAACCAGTTACCAAATAATGCTTCCTGGAAGCCTCAAATGTAACTCAATGTAACCCAACTAAACTTGCTTTCATTTTGACCCTCTCCAGCCCATCGTCCACATTGCAGCCAGAGTGATCCTTATAAACTATCCAACTCAATGTAACTAAACTAAACTTGTCATTTCCCCTCACTACAAACCTGAGGTTCCCTTATGCTTCCATCTCAATAATGATACCGCTACCCACCCAGCTTCTTCAGCTATAACTCTAATATCGTCTTTTATCTTCTCTTCTCTATCATCTCTTCAATGTATCACCAACTCCTACTGTCTCTAATTCTCAAGTAGGTCTCAAATATACCCACTTTCCTTTATCCCACATCTATTATACTATCTCAGGTTATCATTGTCTCTCACAGGGATTATTGTTGTTGTTTTTACAATATATTTTTATTGATTCCAGAGAGGAAGGGAGAGGGAGATAGAAACGTCAGCGATGAGAGAGAATCATTGAATGGCTGCCTCCTGCATGCCCCACATTAAGGATTGAGCCTGCAACCTGGGGATGTACCCTGACTGGGAATTGAACCATGAGCTCCAGGTTCATAGGTAGATGCTCAACCACTGTGCCAAGCCAGCCGGGCCTCGCAGGGATTATTGTAATATCCTGCTAATGCTTTCCTTTTGACCCTCTCCAGCCCATCGTCCACATTGCAGCCAGAGTGATCCTTATAAACTATCAATTTGGTTAATTACTCCCCTGTTTAAAATGACAAGAATTCCTTGTGGTAGGGACCAGAGTTTAAAAGGTGGGTTGCCTCTAGAAAGTGGAGGGCCTTAAATTCCAAACTGAAGACTTTAGACTTTATCTTGCAGAAAATAGATTTTTTTTTTAAAGGGGGAGTAATGACAAATAGAAATCAGATTTTAAAAATGTTTTTGTAATTTGAGTGCCTGCCATGGATGTCTGGAGGGTTCAGAAAATAATACCTATTCAGAAATCTACTTTTGTTTTGTTTCAGATTATTGCATGTGATGTCAGCTTTTACTAACAAGGGAAACACGTGCTTATTACTTATTACATAGATTATAATCTTCAGAAGATTACAGTCCAGTACACTTGCTAAGCAAACATAATTACTATGACTGAATGAAAATATTAGCAATGTGTAATTAATGTAGAGATGGGTTCATACTTAACTAATGGCCACAGACTTTCAGTTCAAGTGGAACTAAGTTCCAGGACTTCGCTTTCTCTTCAGAAAAGAAATGAGAGTAATTAAGTGCATATGTGAAGTTCACAGATCTTGCAATGATCTTTGAAAGTACTAGGGTCGCGGAAAATGGAGTAGGTAGGGGTCTTATCCTTCAATGAATAAACCTGGGATGATAAGCACTCTGGAGAGGAATTTGGGAGACAAATTGAGAGAAGTTCAGGTCTAATTGGCTAGAAAAGAAAGATCTTTGAAACTGGAACTAGGCTCCAATGATCACCTTCAGTAGTTAACTTTCCCCCCTGTTTTCTGTAGAGCTGGGCTGAGGGATTGAGTTGCTTTGAGAGTTTCAGTTGGACAAGCTGAATGTTGGAATTCAAATAATTATTTTTCAGTCCTGGGAATAACCTTGGTGATAGCTATTCTAGACTCACAGTTGGAAATATGAAACAATGGAGGCCCAGAAAGCTTAAATGGCTTGCACAAGGACACACAGATAGTAAAGTGAAGGAATAGGCCAGAATGTCTACTTCACCACTGTATGCATATTGCCTAGAATGTCTGACACATAGCAGGAGCTCAATAAATATTTATTAAATGAATAAATAATTCTCAGGCTTCTTATTACTTGTAGTATTATTTCCACTGCACCATAGAGAAACTATGACAGATTTAATAATAAAAAAATAAATAAAAAGGAAAAGAAAAAGAGGGTCTTTGAGCAACCGGGACAGGCCTGCACAATGTCAGAGGATAAAGGTCATTACAATACAGATAGATTTCCCTAGCAAAAGAACGTCCCCTTACATGATGTATTAGTTTGCTACGGCTATCATAACAGCCACAGAATGGGTTTCTTAGCCAATAGAAACTTATTTTCTCACAATTCTAGAGGCCATAAATCTAAGATCAAGGGGTTGGTAAGGTTGGTTTTTTTTATTCTGAAGGTTATGAGGGAAGGATCTGTTACAGGCCTCTGTCCTTGGCTTGTAGATGGCCATCTTCTTCCTGTGTCTTCACATCATCATCCCTCTATCATGTGTGTCCAAATTTCCATTCATTTTGGACTAGGGCCCACCTAATGATCTCACTTAAAGAAAATATTTATTTAAATACTGCATCTCATATTTTCTAAAGTACTGGGGGTTAAAACTTCAACATATAAACTTTTAGAGCGGGACATAATTCAGCCCAAAACACATAGAGACCAGCTTTGCTATCACAGAGCATTTTAAACCCTCAACCCCATTCTTTAGCAGCAGCCAAGGTAATGTTAATAGAGCTCCCAGTTTATATTTAAGCAGTCAATTGCCCAAGAGCCTCAAGCTTCTGCTCATGTATGTATATTAAATATGTGAAACAGGAGGGATAGCCTGCCAGATTGCTAAAAGAAGAGACACAGGGCATGGGCTGGCTGGCCCATTTTTTTTTTTTTTAAATGAGGTTATTATAACTGACGAAACAATACTTTCTTCTTTGAAAATGGCTCTTTCCTCATCTTGTAAAATTCTGTAAAACATCGGAAGGGCTTTGATTGTTTTTACCATAGTTATTATTGTTGAACTGTAGCTTAGATGATGAGTGTATATTTCAGGAGTGTCCTGAGGCTCTGAAATAAATGCCTATTGAATGGATCTTGGAGAAAGCCAGTGAGGCTCTTCCATGGTTTCTAGGAAAACCCTTAAGTAAGGAACATACACTGATCTTAGGGGAAAAATAGTTTTGTAGTTAGAAATCATTTGAAATAGGTGATGTTCCATGGTAGTGTGTCAGGGGATTTCCAGGTTCTGTCTTTGGTGGGCATCTGCTATTTGTGTTCAAGTGAGGGAGAGGCTGGTGCTCCTTGCAGAAAATGCCATCTTACTCCATCAGAATGATACTCAGCAGCAGAGCTTTCTGGTCTCCACAACTGACAAACATGATGAGTATCTATAACATAGGACATCTTCTCATCCATGACCCTCACAATTAGAAATACTATCCTGGATCAGGGCCTTCTTTGGACTTATTCCTAGTACCAAGGCTTGAATACTAAATATAGCCTCCAGCAGATGGCACAGGATCATTAGATAATAATCTGATATTTTTGGCATTACTATTAAACACATTCTGACTGTCATTTAATAGACTGTTGCTTAAACCAACAGCTCATCTACAATTTCTATAATGCTGAGCTAAACTTTCAGGCCATTTCCTACTATCAGCTCATTAGACATCAAAGACAAAGAAGCTGCTGTATTCTTGAATGGGAATATTAACAAACATTGGGAGCACCATTATTTGCCATGAACAGTGAATCACTGCAAAAAACAAACAAAACAAAAAACAAGCACAGAAAGCTGTGAGGTCAAAAATAAAAACACTTGGGCAGAGAATCCTAGCTTTGGGGGCGGGGGAGGGGGAATGCGGAGGGGGCAGATAATATAGGGTTCACCCTAACAGGGAAAAATGGTTGGGGAAAACAAAGATTGTGTTTCTCTCTCTCTCTCTCTCTCTCTTTTTTAAATTTAGACATAATCATAACCAAATACCCTTAAGTGAATGGCAATTTTTTTCAGTTCCTAGACCACTAGATACTGAGCTATGATTTGATGCATAATTAAAACAGACAAAAATAATTGTTTGCTAAACATTTATTCTTAATTTTTAATACAGTCCAATTATTTCAACAAGAATGTCTCCAAGGTGGTATTAGTAGGCTTCAAAGGATTGTGGGCTGATGGGTCTTCTTAAGGACCTGTAGGAACTTGCCCCTGTTTACAAATTTTTTCCCTTCCCTTCCCCCAAAATGCTCTCTGTGATCTCTTATTGGCCCTAGAGCAAGATAGATGTCTACAGGATCCTAAGCAGGTTTCCTCTCAGGTAAAATTAATGAAGGTAGTAATATTCTGAAATTTATCAAAGATTGGGGGAAGAGAACTGAGCACTATAGACTGCAGCAAACACAGTTTTAAAATTTGAGTTCTGGAGTTGTTGAGAAACACATTACTTTTGCTTTATGAGATTTTAAGTGTTTATGGAGTCAGGTGTAAAAAAAATCCAATTCAAATTCTAAGTTTTAAAGCTAAATGTTATTCTTAATAGAGATTTCTTCCAATTATGGACTACTTTCACAGGGAGTTTTTCTGTGGAAGTCAGCTTCTGTAGAAGTCAGTTTCCCTACAGTAAAAATCCAGTCCCCTTTCACAATCTATGCTAATTATGCCGAAAAGATGAGAAGTTATTTGGAGGTAAATATAAATGTAATTTAGGCCCAAGAAGAAATATCAACTTGAACACTAAAAATATCTTAATTCTCCACAAGATAGGTCAACCATTTAAAAAACAGACCCAATTCTTTTGACTCTCACATCTGATTATCCTTGTTACTTCTGAAAGCAGTAAATTAACATGTTCCCCAAACAAAACTCCTAAAAACAAATTAAATGACTTGTTTTAAAAATGCACACCACATCTGCACCAAAGAGCAAAGACATCCTGCAGTAAAGGACTACTTGAAGAAGACTAAAAGGTAGAAGTACATGAAATGAGTATAGTTTAAGACTTTGGAAAAAAGACATTCTAACATAACAGAGTTTTCCCACAACCAAAAACATTTGTGTCATCTGGTACCCAGGGTTTCCCATTTTCCTTTGCTGAAGCTTTGGCAAGTGTCGGATGTGGCAGCATTTCTTAAGGACGGTATTGGGACCTTTGCTCTTGGATGTACTCATAGAGAGGGCTGGAGCGCACCGGGGCACTGGCAAACGGACGCTTGCCAGACTCCAGAATCTGCTGACGGCCCTTATCTTTTTCCTCCCAGCCGCGGCCGCGCCTCTGCGCCTCTTCCAGCTGGCGGAGCTGCTCTTCTTCCCGGAATTTCCTCTCCCGTTCCTGCCGGCGCCTCAGTTCTTGCTCGTCCCGCAGCTGCTGCTCTTCTCGGCGACGTAGTAGCTGTTCTTCCGGTTCCTGGAGGAGCGGTCGATCTTCACGGAACTTTCTGTCGCGTTCCCGGCGAAGCTGTTCCTGGACTTCCCGGCGGCGCAGCTGCTGTTCCTCCTCGCGGAGCTTTCTGTCGCGCTCCTGGCGAAGCTCTTGTTCGAGTTCCTGGCGGCGCCGCTGCTGTTCTTCCCGTTCCTGGAGGAGCTGTTCCTCCGCTCGGAACTTTCTGTCGCGCTCCTGGCGGCGCCGCTGCTGTTCTTCCCGTTCCTGGAGGAGCTGTTCCTCCGCTCGGAACTTTCTGTCGCGCTCCTGACGACGCCGCTGCTGTTCCTCCTCGCGGAGCTTTCTGTCGCGCTCCTGGCGGCGCAACTGCTCTTCCTCCTGGCGAAGCTCTTGCTCGAGCTCTTGGCGACGCAGCTGCAGTTCTTCCCGTTCCTGGAGGAGCTGTTCCTCCGCACGGAACTTTCTGTCGCGCTCCTGGCGGCGCCGCTGCTGTTCCTCCTCGCGGAGCTTTCTGTCGCGCTCCTGGCGGCGCAACTGCTCTTCCTCCTGGCGAAGCTCTTGCTCGAGCTCTTGGCGACGCAGCTGCAGTTCTTCCCGTTCCTGGAGGAGCTGTTCCTCCGCTCGGAACTTTCTGTCGCGCTCCTGGCGGCGCCGCTGCTCTTCTTCCCGTTCCTGGAGGAGCTGTTCTTCCTCAGGGAACTTTCTGTCGCGCTCCCGGCGGCGCAGCTGCTGTTCCTCCTGGCGAAGCTCTTGCTCGAGCTCCTGGCGGCGCAGCTGCTGTTCCTCCTCGCGGAGCTTTCTGTCGCGCTCCTGGCGGCGCAACTGCTCTTCCTCCTGGCGAAGCTCTTGCTCGAGCTCTTGGCGGCGCCGCTGCTGTTCTTCCCGTTCCTGGAGGAGCTGTTCCTCCGCTCGGAACTTTCTGTCGCGCTCCTGGCGGCGCAGCTGCTGTTCCTCCTCACGGAGCTTTCTGTCGCGCTCTTGGCGGCGCCGCTGCTGTTCCTCCTCACGGAGCTTTCTGTCTTCTTCCTGAAGGCGTCTTTTCTCCTCTCTTTCCTTCCTCAGCAGCTGCTCTTTCTCCCGCTGCAGCTGCTCCTCCTCGCGCTGCAGCTGCTCCTCCTCCTGATACTGCCTCTCCCGTTCCTGGCGCCTCTTCTCCCGCTGCAACCGCTCCTCCTCGCGCTGCAGCTGCTCCTCCTCCTGATACTGCCTCTCCCGTTCCTGGCGCCTCTTCTCCCGCTGCAACTGCTCCTCCTCGCGCTGCAGCTGCTCACGTAGTGCAGGTTTGGAGTACACTGTGTGGCGGCGTCTCTGGCCTTCCTCCTCTAGTTGCCACCTCCATTTTTGGTCGCGGAGCAGCTCCTCCTGGCGCCGCTCTTCCTCCTGGAGCTGCTCCTCCTGCTCGCGGAACTGCCGCTCCGGCCTCCTCTCGAATCTCTGTAGGCGCTGCTCCTCCTCCTCCTGGCGAAGCCGCCTCTCACGTTGCTGTCGGAGGGGCTGGGAGTCCTCCTCCCGTTCCCGCAGCCGCTGCTCGCGCTCCTGCAGCCGCCTCTCCTCCTCTTCCTCCTGCTCCTGGCGGCGCCTCAGGGGCCCCTGCCTGCGGGGCCTCGAGTAGACCTTGCTCTGCCGGGCTTCGGCCTCGCTTTCCAGCTGCCGCTGCCACCGCAGGGCGCGGCTCTGGCCCAGCTCGCGGGCCTCTTCTTGCAGTTCCTCCTCCTCAGCCAGCTCCTGCTCCCGCCTCCGCTGCTGCTCTCGCCGCTCCTCCTGCTCGCGCCTCAGCTGCTCCAAGAGCGGCTCCTGCTCCCGCCTCAGCTTCTGTTCCAAGCGCGGTTCCCTCTCGCGCCTCAGCAGCTGCTCCCGCCTCTCTTCCTGCTCCCGCCTCTCTTCCTGCTCCCGCCTCAGCTTTTCCAAGCGGGGTTCCTGCTCGCGCCTCAGCTCCTGCTCTCGCCTCTCTTCCTGCTCCCGCCTCAGCTTTTCCAAGCGGGGTTCCTGCTCGCGCCTCAGCTCCTGCTCTCGCCTCTCTTCCTGCTCCCGCCTCTCTTCCTGCTCCCGCCTCAGCTTCTTTTCCAAGCGGGGTTCCTGCTCGCGCCTCAGCAGTTGCTCTCGCCTCAGCTCCTGCTCGCGCCTCTCTTCCTGCTCCCGCCTCAGCTTTTCCAAGCGGGGTTCCTGCTCGCGCCTCAGCTCCTGCTCCCGTTCTCGCCTCAGCAGTTGCTCTCGCCTCTCTTCCTGCTCCCGCCTCAGCTTCTTTTCCAAGCGGGGTTCCTGCTCGCGCCTCAGCTCCTGCTCGCGCCTCTCTTCCTGCTCCCGCCTCAGCTCCTGCTCGCGCCTCTCTTCTTGCTCCCGCCTCAGCTTTTCCAAGCGGGGTTCCTGCTCGCGCCTCAGCTCCTGCTCGCGCCTCTCTTCCTGCTCCCGCCTCAGCTCCTGCTCGCGCCTCAACTGCTCCAAGAGCGGCTCCTGCTCCTGCTCGCGCCTGAGCTGCTCCAAGCGCGGTTCCTGCTCCCGCCTCAGCTCCTGCTCGCGCCTCAGCTCCTGCTCTCGCCTCTCTTCCTGCTCCCGCCTCAGCTTCTGTTCCAAGCGCGGTTCCTGCTCGCGCCTCAGCTCCTGCTCTCGCCTCTCTTCCTGCTCCCGCCTCAGCTCCTGCTCCAAGGGCTCCTGGCGCCCGCGCCTAAGCCTCTGCAGCTGCTCTTCCACCTCTTCCTCTTCCTCCTCCTCCAGGCGCTCCCTCCTCAGCTCCTGCCGTTCCCGCCGGGGTAGCTGCTCCTCTTCCTGGAGCTTGCGCAGTTTCTCCTCAAGGCGCTGGCGCTCTCGCTCTCGCTGCTCCCGCCTTTCTCGCCTTTGCTCTTCTCGGTCGGGAAACTCCTCAGGCGCCCGCCCCTTGCGCTCCTGCAGCTCCTCTTGCTCCTCGCGGCGCGCTTCCCGCTCTCGCCTTTGCAGCCGCTGCTCGCGCCTCTCTAGCTTCTCCCTCTGCTCCTCTTCCTCAGCGAGCTCCCTCTCTCGTTCCTGCCTCTTCTGCCTGCGTTCTTCTTCCAACTCTCTGTCCCGGGGATCAAACCTCCTTTGGTCTTCTTGCCTGCGATCTAGTAACGGGGCCCCCTTTCCCTCATACTTGGCTTCCTCCTCCAGCCCGGAGGCCTCGGCCAGGGCGTAGTAACAAGCTTGAGCCACTTTGAAAATGAACAGGAGGTACTCATTGAAATCTACCAGCCCGTTACAGTCGCGGTCCAGAAGTTCCAGGATCAAATCTACCGTTTCAGGATCATGTGGTCGCTATGAAAAAAAAAAAAAAAAGATGAAAACAAAAGTTTTTTTTTTAAATGTACCATTTACAGCTAGTAAACTTTCTCACACAATATACATTTTACGATATGCAGACGCTCAAAAGACGTAAGAGCAATGAGAAAAATCCCAGTGTGTATGGTGGAGTTTTGTTGTCCTCATGTAAAATGTGGATACCTCATTTTATAGCATACATTTGTTGGAAGTGTTTGCATCTTGTAACTTAATGCTGATTAAAAGAACGCAAGTTCTCTTTAGCTGGGTGAATAAGAATGAACTCATCCTCAACAGAGAAATACAATGGGACTTTATGAAGATGTGCAACAGCCATTTCTGTCTGAAATAGCTAATTGATTTGACTTGACTTTTATTCTATGTTTGAAAAGAGAACAAAACATTTACGGTAACACCATTTTACTGGTGAACAATATTAATTTAATTATTGAAATTTGCAACTAATTTTAAATTCCTTCCAAGTCTAGTTTGATCTGACATCTTTGGTGATAACCTCCCATGACCACCAGTTCATCCACATTGCCATTGCCATCAAGTACATGAAATAATTGCTAGTAACTTCTTTAGTACTCAGACTATAATGACAAGTATCTTCAGGCTCAAAAATGAATGGGAATGTAGTGTAGAGCTATCATGGTGTAAAATGAATATAAAGTCACCATTCCTTGCTCTGGTTGCTCCTGAGAGGGAAGTTCATAACCCAAATGAATAGAGAAATGTCCTTTTCTTCATATGTCTTACCCGAAGAATAGCTCCAAATTCCCTTTCAAGGAGGTTCTTCAGGTCTTTCTTGCATAGTGCTGCCCCATCACAATCATGTGAGGCATATTGATTGAAAACTTCAGTGATATCGAAGATGCTTCTCAGAAGTGGAGACATTTTTTTTTTCCTTTCTTAAGTTCAAGTAAACCTAAAACAATAAAATGGGATCCAGAATTAAACTCTGTTTCTGATCTATGAGAGGTTTTATCCCCACTGTTTTGGGCAGATCCTTAAATAATTTGACTTAACAATAGTAGTTATTTTCAACCTGGACTTTCAAAGCATTTTATTTTTCAATATTGTACAGCCCTTAGAAAAGGGAAGAGAGATCCTGAGAAACTTCAAGCCTGGGGATTATCTGCAGACTATCCTGTAGTCAGCTTTCAGATTGTTCACACAAGCTGAATTATCCATCTCTTTTCCTCTTCTCTCTTTCTCCCCCCTAATATATTTCAGATCAGACAGTGTAGAGTATAATGTAGAAATTTAAATTTGATATGTTGCTACTCATAGCCTCTGCCTCTAAAATTGAACAAAGAGAGTAGGTGAAAGCCAAAAGGTGAAGGAAGATCTGAAAGTATCTTAAAGTGACTAGAAGCCACATACACCTAGGTGTGGAGCAAAACATTTAGTGGCAACTAGAACATTAAAAAGGGAATGTGGATTATTTCCCAACATTATAGCCCATAAGAGATCTAGGAATATAATTCATAAGTCAGCAGTTCTAAGATTAAGCACTACTTCTCCGTAGTCAAAGGTGGCATTGCAATATTCAGATAAACCAATGCAGAAAACAAAGAGTACATTTTATCTGCCTTAACTAAGATATATCACAGATATTCAATTATTGAAAGCTTCTGAGAGGTACTTCCTGACTGGCTACCAGGGTCAATGAGTCAAATTGAACCTGGACAAATTTGAATAACATTGCTTTTATTGTTAGCTTTTGTTAAACCCAAATAAACCATTTGAATCTTGGCATTATAAAAAATGGAACTTAGCCAGAGCAGATCCATGTTAAAAAGAATACATGGGAAGTTTCACTGACTGGGTGAGTATAGTGGTTCATCTAGCTGGCTTCTTTAATTACTACTGAACTTGAAATACTGCAGATACCATAAATACATGAAGATGGCCCATATTGGATAGAACCAATATAAAAAGAGAACCAAGGGTTGGTAAACTTTGGAGATAGCAGTTTTTAGAAAGATGAACCCCATCAGAGTCACACATAACTCTTCCAACCCCTGACATGCAAACATTCTTATAGAGTTCAGAGCTTTGAGAGGAGACCATGTCTCTATTTGAGTAATGGCTCCAACCATAAGAAGATGGCATGGAGTTAGACATCTCTGTAAGATACTGATGTCTTCTGACACAATAGACGCCCCCCATACCCCTCCGCCTCCTACCAATATCTACAACAACTGGAAAAAGAAGAATCATACAGAAGAACATGATCCCATTGAATGGGACTTACCCACTTCACCAGAGGGAGAAGTCGAGTGCTCGCTGACACCACTGGCAAGTGTACTGGGCAGCTGGTAGCTGGGTCTTTTATAGGGGTTCTAATTGTGCCCTGGAGACCTACTTGGAAAGGAGACACCCACTCTGTGGGATGGCCTGATTCATTCCTAACCAAGCCCAGCTCCACCTCTGTCTCCACAAATGGTTTGTTTATCTCACTATTTGCTCAAGTACCTATTTGGCATGAGGTTCACAGACCTTGCCTCCTGACAGCGTACTCGCCCCACCTAACATGAAAGGATAGAATATTTGACAGAATCTCTAATTTTTTAAATTGTTAAAGTGAAATAAAACAGTAAAACAAAAATTAATGTTCAGAATCTTAATTAATTATGATTTTATTTCAAAGTAGTGACTTCTAAGCCATTTACTATATAAAAAATCTAACGTATAGGCGGGGGTCAAACAGAAACGTTGACATAAACTAATGAGAACTAGTTAATTTCTCCCTGGGATGTGACAATCCGCAGGGAGCTGCGTATAGCCCTGTCTGAAACAATTCTAGGACAATGAAAGGCTATAAGGAATTGATTTTAGTTTCTTCTCTAAAATGCAAATGGGAAAAAATTGCACTTGTATTCTTGGGTCTTATAATGATTTTCCTATAGGTTGGGGATTGTCTTAGTAAACAATTTTGGGTGTTAGTTTAAAAATGTTTCATTAAATTATTTATAAGAGAATTTGAAATCTGTCAAATTTCTTTCTTAGGGATGTTACATCTAAATGAAGTTTGCTCTTTTCTCATTAACATATTGATGCTCCTGGAGAAAAAAAGCTGGCGTAATCTGTTTTTTTTTTTTTTTTTTTAAAGATATAATCATCCTGCTCAGCTCAAGTCACTAATGATTACAACACCGAAACACTTGACTCTGCTTCTCCTGGAAGTGCATTAAGGTAATCGGTCACTCTAGCCCATTATATCTGCCAGGGCTTTCTCAACCGTGGAGATCATTTGCAAACCCCAGTGCTGTTTTATTGTAAGGAACTGGATTTTATCCTTGGTTGTCAGTGACTCCCATCCTCACATTTCAGACTATATAAACTTTGCTTCAAAATAACGTTTATGGAGACTATTAAATGATCCAGTGGCTTTTGGCATTTTGGTCTCCTTTGTCCAACCGAGGCAAGTAAATTTTGAGGAGACTCTGAAGGGTCCTTCAATGGAATGTAATTTGGAGCCTAAATCTCGATGACTCTTCCTTTATGTGCAGATTGGTCCAAATGGTGATGGAATTGAATTCTATTTGACTCCTTGTTTGCTGCCCTCCCGGAGGTGGGGGGAGAGGAAAGGGGAAATGATAAGGTGATGGGAAGGCAACTGTTAGCCTGGTCCCCTTCTGTGATCTAGGGTTTTTTCCCTACAACTGTCACTTTTCTTGGGATCAGTTAGCAAACTTGATGTAGCAGCTCCTTAGAGAAGGGTAAAGATTTCTCTCCCCCCCCCCTCCCTTCTATTTAGGGTTTTATTCAATTATTTTCATCTTTGAATTCCAGGATAGAACTATCATGAGCACTACAACCACAAATCACCATGAAACCTCTATCTCTCACAGAGGATATGTGCCTTAAAAAAAAATCCTCAGAGAAACATGGATGTGAGAGAGACACATCAATTGGTTGCCTCCCACCTGTGCCCTGGGGCTAGGAATCAAACCTGCCACCCTTTGGTGCATGGGCCATCACTCTAACCACTGAACACCACCAGCCAGGGTGCATATGAGCCTTTTTTATGAATGTCCTTCAAGGAATTCTCTGGACAAACCCTGCCTATGTCTGGTTCTCTTTTTATCCACCTGTGTGTGTAGTCTGTGAGGAACCTAAGCCCAGGTGGTGGGATGCGTTTGTGTGATTCCATTACCTTACTATAGTCAAAGCAGTCCAAAGAGGACCGGACGTTCATTAGCTTCTATGAGAACAAAGGGAAAATATTAATCATCCCCAAATCATGTTTGAGCAAGCAAATCAAATATAGAAGCAAACCCAAAAGGAAAATGCTTCCAAACAGCCTTAAGAAAATGGCCGAAATTGCATTCACCGTAACAAAAAACTCCTTCCCCACTCTGAATGAAGCTAGACCTTAAATCCAGTGATGGCTCTCTTATCCACTCTCTTTTAAAGTCAGGACACCACAAGGAAAAATATTAAAAAACCTGAACCAACCTAAGAGAATTAGCCTGTCTTCCTTGCTGCTCTTGGTCCATCATCAGAAAGACTGTAAGGAGGTTCAAAGGCTAAAATTCTAAAATCAGGTTTGATATTCTTCGAATGAAGTGGCCCTTGTTGCTACATCATGTCCTTTTATTTAACACAGTGTCATTATTTAAAAATATCATTTTAAGTGATATTTAAAATGTTATGCCCTGGGACACCACCTCTGCCCATCCAAAACCAGAGAACGTAGAAAAGAATCAAGTACTGACATTGGTTCAGTCCATTTTTTTGGAAAGACCAACTGAGAATCCCTGAAATGAGGCAGTGTCCACTCACTGTGGCTCATCAAGAAAGAATGGTGTTTGTATAATCTGAGCATCTTAATCTCCTTTATAGACAAAAAGCCTCATTATCTTTCTTTTATAAGACTGGAGACTGAGGCACCAAAAGGTCAGAGACCGTTCCTGACTGGCCCAGGAATGACCTATGTACTCCTGCTCCGTTCTGTAAGAATATCCTTCTTGACCAAGGATTAAGGCCAGTGGGTTCAGAGCATAGCTACAGGATTGTACTGATACTTGGCTTTGAGATGTGAGCTCTTTTTTTTACAGCAGAATTGAAAAGAGAAAATACAATGTATATCATTCATTCCTGAAGCCTCATCCGTGCTTGACATCTTTGGGGGTGGAGTTCTGCTGGGTTAACAAATAGAACTAACCAAGTACCAGGTTTTCCTGGTCTTCAACTCATTCAAAGGCTCTTTTCCCATTTTTTTTTCTGGTCAGAATCCGGAAAAAGTAGATAATGGATTTGACATTCTGAGGTATTTGACCAGGATCAAACCCTGTCTTGCTACCTTATTGTGAAAATTTAGATAAAGCAGAGAAGGTGCTAGTGTCATTCTCAGCCTAATGGGCTTTTCCAGAGCCCACTATGGGCCATGACATGGAACTCTGGGAAAATGTCCAAGTGGGATGATTTTAAGATGGCTTTATAAAAAGTAAGATTCTTTTAAAAAAATATATTTTATTGATTTTTTACAGAAAGGAAGGGAGAGGGATAGAGAGTTAGAAACATCAATGAGAGAGAAACATCAATCAGCTGCCTCCACCACACTCCCCACTGGGGATGTGCCCGCAACCAAGGTACATGCCCTTGACCGGAATCGAACCTGGGACCCTTGAGTCCACAGGCTGACACTCTATCCACTGAGCCAAACCAGTTAGGGCAAAAAAAGTAAGATTCTTTGGTGAGCTCTCTAAATACCTCTCCAATGAAGACCTTTTCTTTAAAATTATGTGTTAAACCTTTCAAGGTTTTCTATTATTTCTTCTTATTCATTGACCCATGCCCTGGAACACTACCTCTGCCCATCCAAAATCTACTGTATTTTCTCTGAAGTCCCATGCAAATTCCATCTGCCCTCCCAACCCTTCCTTGACCTTTCCATATAACAATCTTCCAATTAAAAAAATTTCTTTCCACAGCATGCATAGTCAGCATCATACAACCCAGGACTAGTTAGTGTGTCATTTCCATATTTTCCTCTAATTTAATGGGTGCTTGCTTTGTCTTCTTGATTAGGTTTTAAGTTCCTTGGAGGCAATGCTGTATCTTTTATTTCCACCAGGTGTTTAGTAAAATCCTTGCTGATCTGATGTAATTTTATTGCACTGCAGCAGTTTAAATGGCCAAGTTTGAATGGGATGAGTCGCTTGATCTGGGATGGAGTTCTGTGATTTGGGTGATGGCCTGAGGATGAGGGCACACACCATCACGGGAGTCAGCCCTTCTGAGGCCTCTTTCTAGTTTTGCTACTTACAGGACAGATGACAGAGGAAGCATCACTCCACCCCTCTCTGCCTCCCCCATGCCCATCACTTCACCCCTCTGTTAAGCGAGGAGCTGTAAGATATGAATCCCTTCCTCAGAGGGGAGCTGTGATAATTATAGCTTGTAAAGCACTTTGTGACTCTTAGATATAAAAGGGCTAATTATTATGATCATTAATAATTCTTAATTTTTATCTCCTTTAAGGTAAATTACCCTTACTTTAATTATATCCCCACCCTGGTGGTAATTATTACCTCTGAGAGTCAGCAGATGCTTTTCCATCTTACATCATGTTATACAGGGTGACCGAGCATGGGCGAGCACCGGAGGGCACTTCCACCTTCTGCCCACTCCAGCTGTCACCCAGAGTGCAGAGAGCTCCTGGCTCTCTTTGCCGTGGAGGTGGCCATAGATTTCTGTTTTCTCTGGTTTCTCTGTTCTGTCACTGTATCTTCCTCCTAACCAGCAGCTCCTCAGTTTCACAGAGCTTTGGGATTTGTCAAAAGACACACTGCATGGGGGAAAAAAACCTTAATTTTTTTGTATTTTGGTGAATACTCTGAATGAAGGAAGCAGGCATTTTTGATTGGGCTGTGGAGATTTTTTCTTTTTTCTTTTTGGTATCTCAGGTAAAAAGGTTGACAGCTGCCATATGGAAGAAGGGCCATAGCTTTGCAGAGGTAGAGGTGCTGTGTGACATTTTCTCTTTTCTTGGATTTAGATCTGTTTCTAGACAAATGGTTAGTCACTCTTTGGGATGAACCAACCTAAGAGAATTTGTATCTAAAGAACAACAACAACAAAAAACTTTGTGAGAGAGGTTTTGCTTCTGGTAACAAGGCATAACATAAAGGAGGTCGGAAGCTAAGGCTTCGCACTCAGTAGATGCTTTAGGTTGTGTGGGTTAAAGGTCATGGCCTCCCAAATGTGGAAAGAGCACTTTCAGCACAAGCAGGCATGTGCCAGTTCTGGCTCGGGATGGTTCCTCCAGGGCCAGACGTTCCATCATCACCTGCGTCATGGTACAGTTATTGAATCCTAATCTTGAGTGTTTCAGCACCCTGAATCCCACCCTGCAGTAAGTATGGGAGTGGAACAAGGGTGTGAGTGTCAGTGTCTAGAAGTTTCTGTGGCTTTCATTCTGACCCCTCCCTCCCAGACAGGTGCATGCTTCTCTGGAGTCTGCACCCCCCAACTCTTCTGCACACTTCTTTCAGTCACCTTCCTGTCTTCATTTCTGATTCTCTTCTACTTTTTTTTTTTTTATGGCAAAAGGTGGAAATTTATTGAGAAACAAGCGCTGACTTCCACGTGGGGAGGGGGAAAGAATCCCCTGATTTTCTTCTACTTTAAAAAAAATTTCCCTTTCCCATCCCATCCTCAAAAGCACTTGAAATAGGATAGGGTTGAAGGGACTTTGGGAGTCCAGTCAAAGTCCCTGTCCCTTGGCCTCAAGGAGGATCTGACCCAGTTCATAGTATTAGTGGAGAAGCAGAAGACAGGCTGTGCATTTCTCTCTTCTTTCCACAGTAGTCTCTTTTGGTTCACAAGCATTTATTGAGTCCTCCCTTCTACACCAGGCATGGTGCAAAGCACTGAACCTCTTACCAGAAGACACTGATGATTTGGAGTGGAAGATACTGTGATAAGAAAGATTTAGTTCGCCCTGGCTGGCTTGGCTCAGTGGATAGAGCACCGGCCTGTGGACTGAAAGGTCCCGGGTTCGATTCCTGGTCAGGGGCACGTGCCTGGGTTGCGGGCTTGATCCCCAGTGTGGGGCATGCAGAAGGCAGCCAATCAATGATCCTCTCTCATCATTGATGTTTCTATCTCTCTCTCCCTTTCCCTTCTTCTTTGAAATCAATAAAAAAAAATATATAAATAAAAAAAGAAAGAAAGATTTAATTCTAAAAATAAAGCCCTGACCAGGAATTGAACCATGACCTCCTGGTTTATAGGTTGACACTCAACTACTGAGCCACACTGCCTGGGCTATGATATTTTTCTAATAACACACACACACACAAAAAAAACTAACAGTGGTTACCTGCAGGGAGAGGGATGGGAAAGTGCCTTTTTACTGTATACTGTCTTACACTTTTTGATATTTGAACCATGTGAATGAGTTACCTATTCAAAAATTGAACACATTAAACTCTGAAAATAAAAGTTTAACTCCAAGAGAAAGGAGATGAAACACACAGAAGATAACTATCAAAGTATCATCAGGAATTAAAATTTTCATTCTAGGTTGAAAAAGAGCAGAAACAGGAGAATTTCTAGGGCTCAATACTTCTAGAAGACAAGAATGCCTATTACTTCCTTTATGTTGTGCCTGGCAGGGTACTTCTTAAGTGTGATGAGGTTAAATTACCCTTAAAACTTTTCAACCTTAAAACTCACTAACGAGGTTGTCTTAGCCTTTTAGCTGTTCTGTCAGATGTGTGATAGGAACTTTTCAGATACATGTTTTTGAGGCTTTTCCTTATCTGCAGGTGAAGAGTGCTGTGAACCCAGCTTCTCTGGGTGTCTTTCCTAGCTGGGCTCTCTGCTGGCTTGCTGGCAGATCTGGGCAGAGGGCACACCATTAAAGGCTCATCTAGAACCACATCATGGGAAAGCATTTCCCAGGTTACACGAGCAAGGGCTTTCAGCAGCACAAATTGGGCCTTGGTAGTGAAGCACATTTTCTACAGGGTGTTACAAATGGGGCGTGATTATAACTTCTTATAGGGCAAAAAGTCAGTTGTTCTGATATTAATGTAATCCCTTCTTTCAGTGCCCATATACAGGTCGGGCAAAAGTAGGTGCACAGATAGAAAATAATACAATCATTAATAAATAATAATAATATAAGAATAAACCGTGTTTTGCATACTCAACATCATTTTGCCATGCCCTGTATTTCAAGATTAGATTTGGGGGTCCTTTCTGTTATGCTTTTCAAGGTGCAAAACTTTTTGAAAGTCTCTGAATGCATGCCTTAGAATAGTGATTTATGTACCCTCCCCTGTCCCATGAATGTTCAGAGTGCTTTTGCTACTCAACTAATCTAAAACTTTTGCTAAAAACCTGTTAAATGGAAGGCCCTGCACTAGGTAAAAGGGACTAGAGCATTGGAAGATACCATCTCAGGAATTCAGAGGGTATGATATAATTGTGGAGTTTGATTGTAATTCACAAGCACTCTACAGGTTGAAGGAGGTACCACTGCTGGCCAAAGTAGTTTGGGAGGGTTTCTGGGAGGGTATGGGTCTCGTTCTGGATAGGATGAGTGGATTATAGGCAGGTCCAATGGAGTAGGGAGGCATTGCAGACAGTGTGAAGAAAGCTGGGGAGTAGAATGGACAAACTATATTTTGAGAAAGAGATAGTTGTTAACCGGTCAGATTATAGTGGAGATTCTATCACTCTTTGATAAAGGGCTGTATCTCCTTGGTTCTTTCAAAGGTTGACCATACAGAAGAGATGTTGGGTTTAACCACCCTTTTATTCATTTAGGAAGGAATTGAGTACAGTAAGATGTAGGTTCTATGAAAGCAGGTTCCATATCTGTTTTGTTTGCTGCTGAATTTCCAGAGTCTATCATAGAGCAGGCACTCAGGGAACATTTATTGGTTGAAAGAATGAATGAATTGCATTTATGTGCCATATCTATAAGACCTGATCAGAAAGTAGCCCTATAGGAGTTCAGAAAAAGAAGCCACTTTCTGATGGGAGATTAGGAGGAAGAGAAGGGATAGAAAAGGAACACGTGAGAGAAGTCACAATGAACCATAAGACAGAAGACAGGGAACAATTTTATTTCTTTAAAATCTTACTGGGAGTATGGAATGGGTGGTAGAATAGATATGGCTAGAATGGTGGTCAGTATGCAAGGGATTGGAGTGAGGATGAGAAATACAAGAGTAATGATATTAAAACTAGTATGCTAGTTCTATCTACACTGGCCTGGTCAGTGCTTTCTTTTGGAGATTAAAAACAAAGGTTGGGAAGAAGAAATTATTTTTGCCAAAGGGCTGGTTTCATATCTATATCTTAAAAGCAATTCCAAGAGTATCACCTGAACCAGTCTGAGCTTCCTCTGCTATTATTATCCAAATGAGGACTTGAATAAGCAGAATTTGTGTCAGTGAGGAAAACTGCTTAGGCACCAGTCTAGATGAGGCTAACTGGTCTAGTTTTGTCCATATTTAAACAATGGCTTATGAAGGAGGCCTCATCTTTCTAATCCAAGCATCTGCCATTTTTTAGTCTAATCCTCTGCACTCAGCATATTTAGCCTAATCAAACTTACTGAGCACTGGCCCAGGACTGAGAATGCAAAGATGGGGAAGAGATTACCTCTGTCCAGTTTAGTAGAGAGAGTTTTGGCCTATATGGCATGTGGTGAGGAATCTATTTTTTTTTTTGTAATCATCATTATCATCACCATCATTACCACCACCATCACCATCATCATCATCATCATCATCACCTAAGCCAGAAATGACAAGTAACTGTCATCTCATTTAATTCTTAACCAGTTTTGGTAAGCATGACATTCCCATTTTGTAGATGGAAAAACTGAGACTTTGAAATATTAAATTGTTAGGTAGGATAGATAGCTGCTAGGGCAAGAGGAGGGGAAGAGGAGGTGGAAAGGGGAGTTTATCTTACCTACTGAACAAAGACGGCAGCAGTCTTGGGGTTGCCAAGATGAAATCACCTTGAAATCTAGTCTGTTGCCTAAGGTATTCAGCAGGGGAACTTTGAAACCTATAGAGGCAAAAAGGATAAAACCCTTAAACCCCCACCCACCAGGCGGGGCACTCAGACTAGCTGAGGTGCCCACTTGTGCTTTATGCCAAGTGTATTCTTAATAAATCCACTGGCTTTGCTTCCTTAATAAATTTGCTTGCTTTGCTTCAACACTGCTTTCTGTCACTCATGTGAATTCTTTCTCAGAGCCAAGGAGGTGAGAGCTCCCTCCAACTTGGGCGGCTCTCTAGTAACAAAATGACTTACTTAAGGTCAAAGAAGTTGGCAAATGGAAGAACTGCTATCTGAATCCAGATACATCTGACTTTAAAACCCAAACTCCTGACCATCCATCCAACACTACTCCTTTAAGTCTGCTGCCTATGTGGACTTATAAGACTTAGATATGGAAAGTAAAAAGATCTTCCCTTACCCCTCTCCCCCATCATAGTTCACGTGATGCCTTTGCCCCCTTTGATGTGGTTAGAACGAAGACATGCTGTACAGTGGGTGGCCCTCTGAAGCAGGTGTCTGTTTCATGAAGGTGGTCCCCTCAGCCTGCCACAAGTATACAGAAGTTCATGGTCTTTGTTAGGAGGCTGGGAGGATCTTGTCCCCAATGAGACACGATGATGATTAGATCAAGATGACGTGACTTCAGCAATGGTTTCCCCCTGACAATTTTGTGTGAAGAAACCAGACTTGGCCAAGACCAGTTGGTGCAGCTCATGGAAACACGGGGGCTGAGAGCGTCCTGTTATCAGATACCAGTGCAGTGACTGCTGAAGGTCATGTGCAGACCTAGCAGACTTGTAGCCACAGCTTGATTATAATCATTAAGCTTTTACAGGACAATGAATGTATTGCAAAGGATTTTATGATCTTCTTTTCCCCATCCTGCCTCGCCTGATGAAAGGGCCGCCACCTCTGCTTTCAAGATATGGAAACAGGGCCACCGTGAATTGAAGGTTTCTGCCAGAGGTCACCCAGTGGCTGGGCTGGAGCTCTGACTTGCTGGACTGGCCAGATGTGGTCTTCTCCTTTAGGCTGATCTGTTTATGTGGGAGCCGTGGAAACTTAGAGCTAACGAAATAATACGTTGGGGGTCTGGAAGGTAGTAGGACATGTTGTTTGAAATTTGTCATTCAGTGAGAATTTTGGTTTTGATTCATCAGGATTTGACAAATCAAATGTAGAAGAACCGAGTCATACCTATTTCCCTTCGGCGGTTCTCCCCCTTTTCTTTTAAATTAACATTAAAAAATATTAAAGTATAGTTGGCATTACAACATTATATGAGTTTGAGGTGTACAACATAGTTATTTATATATTTTGGATATTAACCCCTATTGATGTATTATTTGTATCTGCTCTCATTCAGTGGGTCGCCTTTTCATTTGGTTGATGATTGCCTTCACTGTGCAAAAGCTTTTTAGTTTAATGGAATCACATTATTTTGGCTTTTGTTGTCCTTGCCTTGGGAGACATAACCAAAAAAATATTTCTTAGATGGATGTTAAACAGTTTCCTACCTGTGTTTTCTCTTAGGAGTTTTATGGTTTCTGGTCTTATAGTGAAGTCTACAGGGTGTCCCAAAATATATGTACATACTTTAAGAGCCGTTAGCTCAATTTTGAAAATGAAGTGTATTTTAATAAATACTGCCTTTATAATTATTCAAAGTGTGTATATACAGTTTTGTGACAACCTGTATAATACATTTTGAGTTTATTTTGTATATAGTGTAAGAAAGTGGTTCACATTCAATTTTTTTTGCATGTAGCTATCCAGTTTTCTCAACACCATTTATTGGAGAGACTATCTTTCCCCCCATTGTATATTCTTGCCTCCTTTGTCATAGATTAATTGATATGATATAATAATATAAGTGTGGGTTTACTTCTGGGGTCTCTATTCTGTTCTATTGATCTATGTGTCTGTTTTTGTGCCAGTACTCTACTGTTTTGATTACTATAGCTTTATAATATAGTTTAAAATCAAGAAATGTGATACCTCCAACATTGTTCTTCTTTGGCTCTCCCTTTTTTATGCGCCATCTTTTCCTCGGCTCTCTAGAAGAACTTGGTCTTGAATGAGTGATTCCAAGTTCCAGGCTTTTAGAGAAGGATCCAAGTGGTGGGTGGGTCTCACCATGCTGATTGCACACCATGTGTGAAGCTTAAGATCACTCTCTTTCGTTTGGAGGTGGCATTATGACACCCTCTTCTTCTCCAGAGGGTTTCTAGTTAAAGCATTAGTTTCATGGGGTGGCATTCAGGTACTTCAGGCCCTCATGTTAACTCATTTTGGGAATTCGGGGTTAAGCAAACTGAAATGTTATTTATTAATTTTTTATTTTTCTTGCACAGTGGGATGTCTCAAAGCCTCATGTGTTTTGTGAGTTCCCAAGGAAGGACTCAAGTGTAAATCATGTCTGAAACTTGTTAACCACCAACTCTATTTTCTCCTGTGCTGTCTTCCGACAGTGTCATTCCATGGAATAGCCCTGAGGAAATTCGAGCTCAGAGATTCTCAACATGCCCCATTCAGACAGGCAGCACACAGTCCCCTCCCTTCTTCCTGTGGCTCCTCATGGGCTTCATTTGCCCCGTGGAGTTATGGGAAACAAATTTGGGGTGAAGTATCTTTACTGCACAAACCTACTAGGCATGAACTTGTACCCAAGGCCAGGAAATGAGCCAGATATCTTCTGACCTGCACTTTTCCCCGCCCTGTTCAATTATGCCAACAGTACTATAATAGGTAAGTTTTGATTATAGGGTATGTATTAGGACATAAATTACTATAGAGGTCTTAGGAGTGCAGATCCAGTAGGTTATATTATGAACAACGTCTTGAAATCATTTATGCCAAGAATTTTTCTTTTTTCTTTTTAAAAAAATATATTTTATTGATTTTTTACAGAGAGGAAGGGAGAGGGATAGAGAGCCAGAAACATCGATGAGAGAGAAACATCGACCAGCTGCCTCCTGCACATCCCCCACCGGGGATGTGCCCGCAACCAATGTACATGCCCCTGACCGGCATCGAACCCGGGACCCTTCAGTCCGCAGACCGATGCTCTATCCACTGAGCCAAACCAGTATTGGCTATGCCAAGAATTTTTCAACATAATTAGAATGGCCTTGTGCTAGCCCCACCAACTTTTCTCCCAGAACTGTGCACTGGGATCTTTTTTATACATAGTAGTGTCAGGGGGTAAGAATGTGTCTTCTTTAAGAATCGTTAATTTTTAAATAGATCTGGCTGGCCATGTGGTAAATTGGGAACTGGTGGGGGGGCTGGAGGGGAAGGAGGGGGGAGGGGAGGAGGAGAGTTCCTGCTGTGGGCCCAGCTCAGACACTGGTATTCTCTCTGACCTTAGGTGAGTCACTTAAAATCTCTGAGTCCTGGTGTCTATCTCTGAAATTAGGATAATGACTCCTGCTTCCTCCCTTCCTCCTGGGGGTGGGAGGAAAATGAGATCATAAATTGTAAAGTGCTTTCAGCTTATAGGAAAAAAAGCAAGAAGAGGATTTTTAGAAAAGAGAGGGTTTTTTAGATTTTCTTCTTTTTAAAAAAAATCTTTATTGATTTCAGAGAGGAAGGGAGAGGGAAAGAGAGATAGAAACATCAATGATGAGAGAGAATCATTGATTGGCTGCCTTCTGCACGTCCCCCAATGGGGATCAAGCCCGCAACCCAGGCATGTACCCTTTACCAGAATCGAACCTGGGACCCTTCAGTCCCGCAGGCTGATGCTCTATCCACTGACCCAAACCAGCTAGGGCTTTTTTTAGATTTTAGAGAGAGAAGAAGGGAGAGGGAGAGATAGAAACATAGATGAGAGAGAAACATCAACATCGATGGCTGCCTCTTGTACATCCCCTGCTGGGGATCAAGCCTGCAACTGGGTACATGCCCTGACCTGGAATCGAATCAGTGACCTCTTGGTGCATGGGTCGATGCTCAACCACTGAGCCATAATGGCTGGACAAGAGGAGGATTTTTTTTAAAGGCTCCCCGTGTTCTTCTCTTAGTATCTAAATGCAGAATCCAGGGAACAGATCCATGAGGAGAGAATCGAGGTCTGGACAGATTCCTGTGTGTGGAACTGCCCAGGGGCCTTTGCAAGACTCCAGCTTTCACAGAGTATAGAATCTGACTGTCCTGGAAAGCACCGTGAATGCTGTGACACTTGTGCTCTCTGTCCTTTATCTATCAGTTGATCATCAGCTTCTGTTATTGTGGGATGTTCAGTCTGATTATTTCATAGTTCTGCATTAAATCTTATTCATGTCAGGATTCAGGTCAAGTCTCTTCACTAAACCTTGCCAAGCACCCACTTGCTGAAACTCAGGTACGTTTGCTGGAAATCTGTCCTTGCATTGGCCTTTCTTACCACGTGCCCAGCCAATTCAGCACTGGTGTTGTAACCTGTCTTTATCTTGGACTATCAGGATCTGTCATCTCAGCGACTTTTTGCCGTCAGGAGCCCAAACATTTCAGGTTTTTTTTTTAGTTTTTTTTTTTTTACTATGCTTATATTATCCTGATGTTCATTTTCTTAAGGATGAGTTGGAGACAGAGGTTGGGAGGACTTGCTTGCAGCCACAGGGTGACTCATGAGCACAAGGGAGAGAGGGATGTGAGTGAAGGATTCTTCTTCCCTGACCTCACTCCCAGACCCCATGCCATCTAGTCCATTGAACTTGTCTGCTTAGAAATCAGGTTCCAAAGCTATTTTGTTGCCTCCTCCCATCTGTTGTTAACCTTTGACGTAATTCATTTATCTAAGGCATCATTTAGCCCGTGATCGCCTTATGGTTCTCACTTGGTTGCAAAGGGTTTTCCCTCTCTCGTTAGACTAAGTACTTGACACGTCTCGGTTAGTGTTGCTCTCCACTTACCCTCCTTTTCTCTGGGCTCCAGTCTTTGTCAGAGGCTTGGGATAATATCTCACAGGGATAAGTGGTTGCTCAGGAGGGAAGAAAAGCTATAATTTATTGAATGCTTTCCATTTGTCATGCTCTATTCTAGATACAAAAATAACACAATAAACCCATGCGTGTGGTGATCATATTTTGCAGGTGACGAAAAGTAGGCACAGGGAAGCCAAGTGACCTGCACAAGGTCACATGACAGTGAAGGGTTGGAATTGACATTCAGCCCACACTTTCCAGCTATGCCCTGCTGCTTTGGGTTTTACTAAACACTCGTTGGCAGTCACACTTCTTGTTATTTACATAATTATAGTTTTTTTTGCATCTGTATGGTGATTTATGGCTTCAGAAAGTTTTTACAAATTTGATTTCATTTTCTGCCTGCAACAGCCCTATGAAATAGGCACCATGGTAATAATGTTCCATTTTTGTTTTTTTAGATGAAGATGCTGGTGCTTGTGGGGTTTAGTGATTTGCTCAATGTCCTACTATCTGGTGACCAAGCTATACCATAATCTATTCTCAAAATATTCTTCCTCAAATACTATTTCATTATGCCATTTTTCTGACTAAGTGACAACCTATTTCTAAATGTACAACTGTCAAATGGTTGTTCAGTTCTCTTTGCCTGCTGACCTTTTCCATGCATGCATTCATTCATTTACTCAACAAACCTTAATTAAACACTTGGGATGTGCGAAGAACTGGGGATACAAAGAGGAATGATACATGGTCCAAGCCTTTGAGGAGATTACAATGTGGTCAGGGAGTCATGCTGGTCAGCCCATTATTTTAATCCAGGATAATAAAGGCGGTGATAGAGGGAGTCATGGTAGCACACTGAAGGGGCACCTCGCCCAGATAGTGGGCTGCAGGAGGACAGCTTAGAGAAGGTGATGCTTATGCTGAACCCTGTAGGACAAGTTGGGTGTAGGGTGTGAGGCAGGGAGGGATAGGGGTGGGGTTGGGAAAGCTAAACAGGGGAGATCATGAAGGACTTTGTGGGCAAAAGAAATGTAGACTTTATCCCATGACTATGGAGAGTCATTAGTATAGGATTTTAGGCAGAAGATGGCATGATGACATAAGCAGATTTACATTTTAGAGAGGACATTGTGGCAGAAGCATTGAGAATAGATGGGAGGAAAGTCGTATAGGAGATAGCAGTCACTTCGGTAGTCATTGCAGTAAAGCAGGTGAGAAACGAAGACCCAAATTGAGGCATTCACAGTTGGACTGGAGAAAACCACTTGAATCAGAAAGATTTAAAGAAGCAGAAATCCATAAGGCTTACTGACATATTGGACATCAAAGGCGAGGAAGAGGAAGGAGTCAGGAGGAGGTCTGGGCTTTTGGCTTGAGCAGCTGGACAGACAGTGAAACTATTTACAGGGAGAGGAGCACAGAAGGAGGAGTTCCATTTGGAAGACGTTCAGTGTGAGATGCCTGTGAGACACCTAGATAAAGAGGTCCGGTAGTCAGTAGTATATATAGGTCTGGAACTCAAGAGAGAAACCTGGCTGGAGATAGAAATTTGGAAGCCATCATTAGGAATAAAGTGATTGCAACCTCAAGAGGAGATGAGATTGAGCAGGAAGAAGGTACAGTACAGTGGTTGTCATCCTTGGCTGTGCCTTAGAACCACCTGGGGGAACTTCTTACATTCTGCATTTAAGAAGCCACGTAGCTTGGGTCACACCACAGACCTATAAAGTTAGAATTTTGGGAATGGGGTCCAGGCATCCGTGTTCTTTGGAACTCTCCAAATTGATAGAGTGGCATCCAAAGTAGACAAGCATTTGGCAGACAGAAATGAGAATAGGGCAAGTCTCATTAAAGGTGTCAAAAAGGGAGGAGAAACTCATGAGGGAGCCTAAGAAGTTCCCTGATGATAAGAGAACCTGGAGAGAAAAGGGATTATGGGTGTTCTGGGTGGAGAGGTCAAGAAGAAAAGAGTGAGACCCCTCTCTACGTAATCTTCAGTCACTTCCTAAAATGACCCTTACCTAATCTGTTCGCTATTTCCATCATTTAACTTCATAGATACCCATCTGTGTCTCTACTCAAACTACTCCCATACCCAGGAACCCTGCCCCTTTCCAGGATGCCAATCCACATCCATTCCATATTTAAGACTTGGCTCAAAGCTCGTCCTCCAAAGAATATCTGGCTACTTTGACCAGATTCTGATTACTCCTATTTAGGTAGTCCCTTATGCATGTAGTTGCTTGCTAATGATGGCCCTGCTGTGGAGCAGTGCCAAGAGTCCAGGACTCAGACTCTGAAGGTCTGGGTTCACATTCTGACTCTGTACAAGTTAATTAGCTGGACCCTGTTGGAGAAGTCATTGGTTTCTTTACCTGTAAGGTATTCATGGCTGTAACTACTTTGAAGGGTTGATATAAGATTTGCGTGTGAGACTATAAAAAAACTATACATGTGGTATGGCATAGGGTGGTATTATTAAGTTTTACACTTGTTCATAGGTTGCTTTGCAAGCATCCCAAAGTGTGTGTGTGTGTGTGTGTGTGTGTGTGTGTGTGTGTGTGTGTGTTTGATTTTTTAACTGGATTATAAACGAAGACAGAAACTGTGTTTTGTTTCTTTTCGAACTCCCTTTTCAGCTTTGGGGGCTGTTTTGTGATTCTCAGGCAGCCACACAACATTTGGGAGCTCGTGGGGTTAACCAAGTGCAGCAACCTTAAGGATGTTGCTCCCAGGGGGCAGGACTCCTGGAGCTTTGAGCAGGACCAAGAGTCAGATGACAGCCTGCACTTCTATGTCATTTGAATCAGTGTCACCTAGTCCAGATCTGTAGGCTGCAGACACATAGGGGGGAAATCCTAGGTATGTGCAGTAAATGGGAAAGGCCTGAGGCAAAACCATCTGATGACTCTGCAGATTGCTGTGAGGAAAATCCAAAATCCTCAAGCCTTGCAGGCCCTGCATGGCCGTGAGTCTGCAGAGAGACCTCTCTGACCTCGTCTCCTGTGACTCACACCCCCTTGCTCATTTGTATCCACTCATCTCTTTACTATTTCCTGAATACACGGCTTTAGAGCCTTTGCAGAGTCCTCTTCCTTCTTCCTGAAATGCTCTTCTTTAGATGTTCATTGGTTTCTTTCCCTGATCTTCTTTGGGTCTTTGTTCTAATGTTACTTTCTCAGGAGACCCACCCTGACAACCTTATTTCATTTTCACGACCCTCAGCATTTATCTTCCTTCATTGATTTTTTTCGGTAGCACCTGTTATATTCTGATATGTATTTTACTTATTTGTTCCCTCTTGTCTTTCCATTAGGATGTAAGCTCCACAAGGACCATGTTTTTTGTCTATGTTTTTTAAACTGCTCTATCCCTGGTGTCTAGATCTTGAAACACAAGAAGGCATTCATTCTCAACAGCCTTTGTAATTTTCTGGATCTAAAGACACAGGGAATCCAGTGGTCAGTAGATGGCGCTAGAGCTCCATATGACCTTTTTCTCCAGTTGGCTTCCGAGGTGTTTTTCAGCCTCTGGAATATTTACTGTGCTAAATAAATTAGCCTGGTTGATTCACCTAGACATTTAGTTATACAACCATAGCGTTATGACTTGAAGGAGACATTATAGATTGTATTGTGCTAACTCCTCATTTTAAGGATGAGAAAACTGGAGCACAGTAAGGGGTCAAAAATTACCTAAAGTCCTATGTGGCATTAGCAGCAGAGCCAGGACAAGAACTCCTTCCTGACCCCCCTCCCTCTCTTAAACTGTTGCTATATGTTTATTTGTGTTCTTAGCATATTTTCCTCTTGAAAATACAAGTTGCTTGTATGCAAAATGCAATAAGAGATTGTATTTTGCAGTAAATATTCAGTCAATAAATATTCCATTCAAATTAGGTTCCAACTGCTTGAGTAAGTCTCATAGTAAATTAGCCAACAATAATGGCTGTAAATCCATTTGTGCTGGGTTCCCAAAGGAATAGGAGACTCATTAGATTCTTAATGATCTTATCGCTTCTAGGGAAAGGATGCACGGCATAATTGAAGCAACAGGAGAACACTTGTTTATACTGCTATCAGAAGGCAGAATGCACACTGGGAAATTTGAGCATATGGAGTGCAACAGAGCACTGAGGGAGGATTAAAGGTGGTAAGTTTGGAACTGGCCTTTCAAGAATCAGATGCCATAAATTTCTACACTAAGGACCAACTCCAAACTGTACAGCAAGCCATGCTATGAGACATTCATATTAAGCCTTGGGGTATTTTATCACATACATGATACTTGATACAGACTATATCAGACCAAGAGCAGCCACTAGTTTTGAGGCAGAGGGTATAGTGGCAAACAAGAGAAACAAAATGTTTTTTGTTGTGGACCTTAAGCTCCAGTAGGGGGCAGAAGACAATGAACAAGTAACAAAAACAAGATATCAAATATGAAAAATGCTAAGAACAATAAACAAGAAGAGGAGTATGTGTGAGAGAGTGATTGGGGCATAATCTTAGATTTAATGTTAGAGAAGCTTCTCTGAGGAGGTGACTTTTTAGCTGAGACCTCAACGAAATAAGGAGTTAGCCACAAAAAGACCAGGGAGAAGAAGATTCCAGAAGAAATGGCTGTTTCAAGGCCTCCAGGTGGTAAACAGTGGCTGAAGAGAAGAGGTGCAAGATGAGGTCTGGCAGGGCCCCATCCTAGGAAGGCCCTGGGGAGAACGTTAAATTTTATACTCAGTATGGTGGAAAACTACCAAGCATTTTAAGCAGGGGAATACGTGTCCTGACCCAGGGTTGAACCTGCAAACTTGGCATATCAGGACGTAGGGAAGTGACATGATGTGTAAAATTGCAAAGGAGTAGCGAGTCCCATCAGGAAGCTATTGCTGCATTTAAGAGGGAGATGTGGTGATGGGGGTGATAGGAGCAGAGATGACAAGAATGATGGAGTCGAGCTATACTATATTTTAATAGAAACAAGAGGACTTGCTAATGAGTTGGGTTTGGGTCGGGAGAGAATGATTACAATAAATAATATCTCCTAGGTTTTTGATTGAGCAATGTGGATGATGTTACTAACTTACTGAAAAGGAGAACATTGAGGGAGAAACAGGTTAAGTCAAGAGCTCTGTTTGAGAATGCTAAGATTGAGATATTATTTCATGTCCACATGAAATGCCAAGTAGATAATTAGATATATGAGTCTGTTGTTTAGGAAAGAGGTAGGGTTGGAGATGAAGATTTAAGAACCTTAGAAATGGTGATGATAGTCAAAGTCACAGGACTGGGTAAGATTACCTGTGGTTAGAAAAGAGGAGAAGGCAGCTGAGGAGTGACTCCCGAGGGGACGAAAGTTGGGCGGCAGTGAAATAAAGATCAGTTTTCTGTAAGGAAATGATGTCTTTCTGATTTAGATATATTTGGAGGAAGCCCTGTGAATTAGCCTCATAGTATGTGTGACTTTTCTCAGAGTTTGGGAATAGAGACAGCATTTAAGAGTAATGGCCTTCTGTTTGGACTTTTCAATTGAGAAAATTTGGAATGTTGTTCTGTGGCTTAGAGTCAAAGAGCTGCTTCCTCCCTCCCAGCTGCAGAAACCACTTCTGGTCAGCCTGTGTCACATTAGGACGCTCCCCTCCCTCCTTTCACACCCTTCTTGAGGGTGGACTCCCCCCTTTCTGGTCATTGGCTTTTGACCTTAGAGCTGATGTGTTAACTTTATTCTCAAGTCACTGAAGAGAAGGGAGATTAAGGCAGTGGAAATGGAGAAATGGGAAGAGATTCAAGAGGTATGGAGGATATAGAATTGGCATGACTTAATAATCATTTGAATGTGTAAGTGAACGAGGGGGAAGAGTCAAATTTGACTGCAGGGGAAGGAGCTGTAAATTATATTTAGGTAAGTTCCTTTTGACTTCTTTTTCTTTGTTTCCTATTGATTTTTATTTTTTTCAGTGCCCCGGGAACTCGTACAAAATGATCTTAGAAGTCAAGAAATTAGGCCTTGTTCTTGGAAAATGGCCCACAAGTGAAGATAGCATAGCCCCACAGTGAAGAAGAAAAAAAAAGAGTCATCGAGGTCATTGCTCATCAATTATTTATTGGGCATTTAAATACAATTCCATAGATTTTCTTGTGAAGGGTTTTCAGGCCCCAGTATCTTTGGGTCAACAATTTTGGTTGATTAGGATCTGAAAACAGATGACATATGCTTCCTCTCTATTTAATATGATCAGAAACTAGAAAGGCATTGAGCTAAAACCAGTCTAGTCAGCTTTAGTGCTAGGAGTCAGGACAGTCCCTCTGATGAAGGGTAGGAGCCTGGGCGCTGGAGGTGCTGTGAATCAGAGATGTCCTCTGTGGTCTCGGACTCTCCTAGCAGCCTCTCACTGAGTTTCATTTACGTGTAGACTATGAGGCTTGAAATTCCTGATGTTTCATCCACAGGAGCCAAAGCTCACTAAAGCCCAGATATCCTCCTCTCAGTTTGTGTATCTTCAGAATACCTTTCCTGTTTCTGAATTTTGGGAGAAGTTTCTACCTTCCAGTAACCCAACCATGGCCTATCTACATGGAGGGCAAACCAGGAAATGATTTAAATCCCCAAACTAATCAAAATTGGGATCTGATTATTTCACCCAATTTACCACTCAGATTTCAACCCGCCAGAACACCCTGGATTTGCTGCTCAAAGAACCGAAATGCCCTAAAAGTAAATGCTAATCCTCAAAAGCATCATTGCAAGTAGATAGAAAGTAGAGGAGAGAAGGAAGACATACATTTTCAATCTCTTAGAAGTAAATATGAACTTGACACGTAGATTTCTTCTTTGGCAGTAGCTCTGTTCTGCAATAAGGCCTACTGCCACTGCTCTCTCTGCTCTTGTAGATAGTCATAGAGGGGGTTGGGAGCAATCACTGCCTTGGTAGGGTGGCTTCCACCCTCTTCTCTTCTGTGGGGCCGCCCACTGCTCTGGGTTGGATGGAAGGCCAGGTCACTGTGTCTTCCCTGGGAGCCTTGGCTCTGGTCATCCTCATTCATGTAGAAATTTTCTCTGTTAGGATAGCCTCGCTGGGTTCCATGGGATTGTCGATCCTGGGACCCTTGATCTCTCTCTTTCTTCTCATGGGTTTGCCTATCCCGTTGTTGCTGACAGTTTTGATCTTCTTCATGAGGTTGCTTGTCTCGTCTCTGGCGCTTCTGCTCATCTTCATGGGTTTGCCTGTCCCGTGTCTGATGGTTTTGTTCCTCTTCATGGGTTGGCCTGTCCCGTGACTCACGTGGAGTTTCCTGACCCTCATGACCATGTCTACCCCCAATTTGGTGACCCTTCTCTTCCTCTGCCTGGTGGCTCTGCCCCTCACCTTGACTCTCCTTGGTCTGGGCCTCTCTGTGACCCTGCTCACTACTGCATGATTGCCTGTCACTCCCTTTGTTAGAGTGTGGCCTTTCCTGCTGAATTGGTGCTACGAGTTTGTGTTGGTGGTGTTGGCTATCCTCCTCAGGCTCCCATGCCCGGTGACTGTTCTCTACCCTAGACTGAAATCTCTGTCCCTGATTTTGGTTCACTTTTTGTCCTTGAGTCTGTTGACTGGATCTCCCTGACCTTCCTGATTGCTCAACATATGAGCCTCTGCTTGTTCGGTCATTCCCCTGGAAGCACCTATTTTGCCCAGTTTCCCCAGATTCTGACTGACTGCATTGAGAGCTCAGGCCTTGCCTGTCTGCCTGACTATAGTGGGAACTCTGGCCTTGCCTGTCTGCCTGACCATAGTGGGAACTCTGGCCTTGCCTGTCTGCCTGACCATAGTGGGAACTCTGGCCTTGTCTGTCTGCCTGTCCATAGTGGGAACTCTGGCCTTGCCTGTCTGCCTGACCATAGTGGAAACTCTGGCCTTGTCTGTCTCCCTGACCATAGTGGGAACTCTGGCCTTGTCTGTCTGCCTGTCCATAGTGGGAACTCTGGCCTTGTCTGTCTACCTGTCCATAGTGGGATATCTGGCCTTGTCTGTCTGCCTGTCCATAGTGGGAACTCTGGCCTTGTCTGCCTGCCTGACCATAGTGGGAACTCTGGCCTTGTCTGTCTGCCTGTCCATAGTGAGAACTCTGGCCTTGTCTGTCTGTCTGGTCATATTGAGAGACTGGGCCTTGTCTGTCTACCTGACCATAGTGGGAACTCTGGCCTTGTCTGCCTGCCTGACCATAGTGGGAACTCTGGCCTTGTCTGTCTGCCTGTCCATAGTGAGAACTCTGGCCTTGTCTGTCTGCCTGACCATAGTGGGATATCTGGCCTTGTCTGTCTGCCTGTCCATAGTGAGAACTCTGGCCTTGTCTGTCTGCCTGTCCATAGTGGGAACTCTGGCCTTGTCTGTCTGCCTGTCCATAGTGGGAACTCTGGCCTTGTCTGTCTACCTGTCCATAGTGGGATATCTGGCCTTGTCTGTCTGCCTGTCCATAGTGGGAACTCTGACCTTGTCTGTCTGCCTGTCCATAGTGAGAACTCTGGCCTTGTCTGTCTGCCTGTTCATAGTGGGATATCTGGCCTTGTCTGTCTGCCTGACCATAGTGGGATATCTGGCCTTGTCTGTCTGCCTGTCCATAGTGAGAACTCTGGCCTTGTCTGTCTGCCTGTCCATAGTGGGAATGCTGGCCTTGTCTGTATGTCTGGCCATATTGAGAATCAAATTCTTGCCTGTCTCTCTGATGATAGCCTGATTCCTGACCCAGGCTTGCAGAATGCCCATAATAAGAGCCTGAGTCCTGTTGGTTTCTTTGGCTACAGCATGAATCCTCTCTAAGTTTTCTAGGCTGGCTTTGTTGTTGTCTAAGCCCTTCAGACCAGCCATTATGAGAATCCTGAACTTGTGTCTCATACTGATTTAAAGCAAATAAATATCCTTCTCTTTTAGTCTGGTCACTGCTAGATTTATGATTCAGTTTTTTATCAGAGCTGGAGTCCTGATCTTGCCTCTCAGACCAACCATGGTGGGACTCCTGACCCCGTCTCTCAGACTGACCATGGTGGGAGTCCTGACCCTGTCTCTCAGACTGACCATGGTGGGAATCCTGACCCCGTCTCTCAGACTGACCATGGTGGGAGTCCTGACCCTGTCTCTCAGACTGACCATGGTGGGAGTCCCTATCTTGTCTCTCAGACTGACCATGGTGGGAGTCCTGATCCTTTCTCTCAGACTGACTATGGTGGGAGTCCTGACCCTGTCTCTCAGACTGACCATGGTGTGAATCCTGACCCCGTCTCTCAGACTGACCATGGTGGGAGTCCTGACCCTGTCTCTCAGACTGACCATGGTGGGAGTCCTGACCCCGTCTCTCAGACTGACCATGGTGGGAGTCCTGACCCCGTCTCTCAGACTGACCATGGTGGGAGTCCTGACCCCGTCTCTCAGACTGACCATGGTGGGAGTCCTGACCCCGTCTCTCAGACTGACCATGGTGGGAGTCCTGACCCTGTCTCTCAGACTGACCATGGTGGGAGTCCTGACCCCGTCTCTCAGACTGACCATGGTGGGAGTCCTGACCCTGTCTCTCAGACTGACCATGGTGGGAGTCCTGACCTTGTCTCTCAGACTGACGGTGGTGGGAGTCCTGCCTTTCTTCCTCATGCCTCTGCCTATGTTGTCTGCCTGTATTTCCTGGAAAGCCATGGTCTTGTGTTCCCTCCTGCTCTCCTTCTTGCTGGGAGGTTCTACCTCCACATGACTTATTTTCCTCCTTATGATAGCAAGCTTGGACCAACTGGAACACCAGCAAGAGAAATTCATGAAAATCCACATGTCCATTTCTGTCTTTATCCAAGAGGTTCAGGATGGTTTCCACAGTCTCTGGGTCATTTGGTCTCTGTGGGAAGAAAAACAAAGAGAAAAATCAGATGTTTTCCTCTGGACACTAAGATGCGTGCCCGGGTTCATGCCCCAGTCCATTTAGTTTGAATGAACCTTCCTTGTGTGAGAAGCCATTAATCTGAAGTGGCTTAGGCTTGGTTCTAGTCTGTGATCGGCTTCTTCTTAGAACCTCATCCCTTCCTGACTCATTACAGGGAGCAGGACTCTGGGGAGTAGATATACTTATTTAAAATCAGCTCCCTTCGTAATGAATTTGGGGAAGCTGTCCCACCCCATCAACATGATAGTTGTTTGTTTATCAACATTTTTCCAACCACAGTGTGAGCTCCTGGAGGGAGTGAAAGCTGGCTTTATCTATGTTTGATCCTCAGTGGCTAGTGTGGCGCTGGTGTGGAACAGGTGCTTAATGACTCTTTATTGAATGAGAAAATGTGTGGACAGCCTTAAAATATAGAAGCTAATGCCGAAACCGATTTGACTCAGTGGATAGAGCGTCGGCCTGTGGACTGAAGAGTCCCAGGTTCGATTCCGGTCAAGGGCATGTACCTTGGTTGCGGGCACATCCTCAGTAGGGGGTGTGCAGGAGGCAGCTGGTCGATGTTTCTCTCTCATCGACATTTCTAGCTCTCTATCCCTCTCCCTTCCTCCCTGTAAAAATCAATAAAATATATTAAAAAAATATATAAACTAAGATATTAATCTAGATTTCTTCTGAGAAATGATTTGCAGTTCGAAGTTCTACTTCCTCCTGTTTGAGCTCAGATACAAGGAGGTGCGTGTGTGTGTGTGTGTGTGTGTGTGTATGTCCGTGTCTGAGCATGCCTGTGCACACATGTCTGTGTGCTGGGAGCAAGCTACTAAGGAGCTGCCTGTAACTCTCTTAGCTCCAGGGTGGAGCATGACCAAAGAAAACAAAAACTAAACCCCAGATGCAGGTTTCAGAGTCACACACACTTGACTCGATGGGATCCAGACTCTATGCATCTTACCCGGAGGATGTTTCCAAACTCAGCCAAGAGCAGCTGCTTCAACTCCTTCTTGCACAGCAGAGCACAGTCCCCGTCCTCTTTAGCATACTTCTGGAACACCTTGATCACGGTGAGTATGCTGTTCAGGAGTGCAGCCATTTTGGCAAAGACAGGTAAACCTAAAAGAAGAAACAAGATTTTGTCTGTGTTTCGGATGAAGCCCAGGAGACAGCATTTTCAGAGGGAAAGTGGCCCCTCTTGGTCAGGGACAGAGCTTCTCCTTAGCCACACCCCTGACCCCCTTTGACCCATAGTCTGGCTCCAAATATCACACAATGGGAGAAGGGCGCAGACTATGGGTTACCTGCTAGAAAAAAAGTGGCTATTTGCTAAGAACAAAAAAATATACAGTAGGTGTTTTTCATGCCCCATCTTCTACTCCAGATGGGACTTGCTTAATTGAAATTCTCATATTAGAACAAAAGGGAAAGATGGTCAGGAAGCCTATGAGGCAGGGCCAAAGCCAGTGTCATGAAGCATAATTTTCCACCAATGACTAGCATGCTGAACGGGGCACTACATTGACCCCACTGCAGGCCACAGTCTTCTAATGAGCCTTGCTCAAGTGGGGAAGAGGCTAGAGGTCTCTTGCCATGGCCAAGGAAACTTTCTGGGAGACTAAATTCCAGTAAGTGCTTCTGGCCTGGATGATCACTTTGGATATGATTATAAAATAGAATCAGTGAATACAAAACTGCTACAGATGAAATAGCAAGCCGAATTAACTGCATAGATTATGGGAAGTCTGATATAATTAGAGAAGTTCACATTGGCCATGCTAAGAGGCAGAGGGTCTTTGGGGATCTGGATCTCAAAGCTATTTCTTCTTACATTGTGAAAATCCCAGTTACTGGGCTTATAGGCCTCCAAACAGAAACCCTAACTGCAAAGCACACTGGACTTCCAACAGCATGCAGTGATGCCTGTACGGATAAATGGCAAATAACAAATTGCATGGGACTAACTGAGTCCCTAGCGTCGATTCATTACAGTGATGCTTGAATATTATGTGGCCCATGGTCCAGGGCCTTGTCCCTGATGAGCTCCAAACTCTCGGGTCTTGCCTAACATGCACAAAAGGCAAATGCTCCACTAGGGGAGACTAAGCAAACCACCAATAGTTCTAGCCCTTGGTTTTGGAATACCTAGGACACACTGTAAAAAAAAAGCATATATTTTTACAGCCTCAGAAGTAGGCAATCCTAGCTATGATCATATCCTCAGATAGAGCCAAGAAAATGAAGCAGGAGGGTACCCAACACTATCACCCTCAGAGAGTAGTCTCAGACCTCTCCAGCCCAGCACAACACAGCCACCATCAAGAGCCTCGTGGATACTGCCATTGCTCCCCCATGCATGTCTTACCTGTGTAAGGAGGAATGAGCAGAAGATTGAGAAGCTGAAGAGGATATTGGAGGCCTGAAAACCCATCCTATTTATAGGGGTTTTAATTGTCCTACGAGGCCATCCCAGGAGACACCCATTCTGTGGCAGAGCCTGAATCACCCTGGACCCAGCCCAGCTCGGCCTCTCCCTCTACAAACCGTTTAGTTTATTTACTTCCCCCACTTGCTCATGAACTTGTTTGTCAATAGATTAGGTGACACGGTTCAAGTCCCAGCCCCATTTAATTAGGGGAGTGTGCGTGTGCGTGCGTGTTGTGGGGGTCTGAAAAGACAGAGGTGTTCATCCTTAAGATGTGTCACTTACCAAGACTAATGGAGGACAATAGTCAAATCATACCAAAGAAGATGAGCTATATGTTCACGTTAAAAAATCCGTCAACGTAGGGACTAGAGATTCTGGGTATATGGCCAGGATATAGTTCCTGGAAGAGATTTGTCCTATGCTAATGTCTTGCTTGTGTGTATTTTATGTGTATTTTAATCCATTGACCTATTTTGAATTAAAAAAAATTTTTAACAGCTCTGCAGGCTAGTGGGGGCTGTAGACATATGACTGATTATGGGGAGGAGGGCTGTGATGATGGTGTTGTTACCATCACTTGAACCTTTTAAGGTTTTACCAAAAAGTTAGAGTTTAGCATCTAGGCAGCGTGGCTCAGTGGTTGAGCGTCGACCTATGTACCTGGAAGTCCCAGTCAGGGCACATGCCCGGGTTGTGGGCCCCAGGGTGGGGCATGCTGGAGGCAGCCGATCAATAATTCTCTCTCATCATTGATGTTTCTATCTCTCTCCCCCTTTCCCATCCTCTCTGGAATCAATAATGCACATTTTTTAAAAAGTTAGAGTTTAGGAACAACGTGGGCGCTTATGCTATTTGTGAGTAGAAATGCGGTCAGAGACCTGGGCCTCCAGTCATTCCCCGCCTCTGCACCTGTGACATCACAATGTCTTAAGCATAGGAGAGTCAAAGTAAATCTTGGTGGAGTAAGTGAATTATTGGTTAGGAAAGTGTTTGAGAATTTTGTGTAAAATGCAAAAAATTCTAGATTTGCTGTACTTTCTATTTTTGTTTCTGGTTGTACATTTTTTCTATGTAGCCATCCATCAATCAGTTAGTAGTGCTTGGGATTCTGCAAGGGAATCCCAAAAGTGCAGGGAGATTTTAATCCAGTTGGGGTAGAGAAGCTTTATGTAGAAGAAAGATTTTGAATGCCAGGAACAGAACACGAGGAGTGCTTAGTGTTGGAAAACTTGGGTATGTATGGAGTGTTCAGACATACCCAGGGGTTGGGCCCAGACTTCCCTTAGAAAATGGGATTTGTGTTGATCCCTGAAGGATTCAGGTGGGCAGAAATGAAAGAAGAGAAATTCTGGTGGGGAGAAGGGAAAGACCAAAGAGACAAAGTTGAGAATTTAGAGGGTATGTTTGGATTAGAGTGAATTGGTAAGTCTAGCTGGAGCAGAGGGTGTACAGGAGAATAGATATAGAAAATTTTTGAGCTGAAAAGGACATCTAGTCTTAGCCTCCTAATTTTACAGATGAGGAAACTGAAGCCCAGCTAGATTGATTCCCAAGCGTCCGACAGGGTTATGACTAAAGCCGGGCCTAGAACCCTTGTCCCTTTACCCCAGCCCACCATGCTTTCTTATAAATTCTCTGAGGCAGACTTGCAGTCTGCTTTAGGGTTTATTTTAATGAGAAACGTGAAGCAGGGAACATTTTGGTCAGGAAAGTGACACGACGAAAGCATTGTTTGGGGAGGATTTTGATCTGACTGCAGGAAGGTGGCCAGCTGTCTCAGCTGGGACTGAGGAGCTTCCTCGGAGGTGAGACTTTCAGAGCGAAAACTGGGAGGATTCTGGGCAACTTGGGACAAATTGGTCACCCCAGACTGTGGAGTATAAGATGAATTGGAAAGAGCCCTGTCTGAGCAGGGAGGCCTGTTAGGAGTCTCTTGTACGGCCACGTGTGGAGTGTGGATGCAGCAGTTCATAACTATAGGAAGGTGCTGGGTGATAGAGGAAAAGAAAGGATGGGTGTTGGGGACAGATTCGATGAGGCGCAGGGAAGGGGAGAAGTCAGGTGAGACTCTAAGCCTTTAAGTCTAGAAAAAAACTAGGAGAGCTGCTGTGTACTGAAGAAATGCGACTCCTGAGGGGCTCTATGGGGTCTGAGGTTCAGCACCCCCGCCCCCTGCCCCCCGGCACTCCACAGGGTGTCTGCCTTTGGGATCTTGTCACCTTCCTGCCAGTTTGCACCCAATGCTGTTTGGGGTCTCCCAGCACTGGGCAGCAGGCCTTGCTTAGATGTGTTTATACATCCTGAGAGCTGGGTCATGCTGAGATTCTATTTCTGCTTTTGTACCTCGACCTATGAGAGCTGTTTTTATCTATGCCTCTTTTTATCTATTAGAACCAAAAACCAAGAGAAGGGTTGGTGACTCCAGGGACCAATAAGGGGAGTGGAGGTGGGGTGCGTAGGGGGTAGAGAGCAGCAAAGCTGGGGGCTCCTTTCTGTGGACGTCTCTCAGGGCTCCCTAGCAGCTGTTTCTTCAGGTTCATTGGGCAGGCAGTTCTCTGCCTGATGCTGCAGTGGAGAGGAGGATCGTGTTCTTAGTAGGAGGGTCTGTTATATATGCCTTCATTAAACACTCAGGAAGTTCCTATAGGACAAGCAGAGAACTGTGTGTATTGCTCAGTTAATCAGTGGAGAGTTGTGAGCATGGAGCACCATTCTGTAGGCACTGAGATAAAGGCACAGTCCTTGTGCTTAGGGACTTTCATTCTCCTGGGAGGTCGGCTACACAGGATTCTTTTCTATAGTTCAAATCCTGCTCTCATTGCTAGGATATCAAGAGGGATTGATTAGAGGGAAGAAGGGGAGGATCCAGGAGCTAGAAATAATACATATTTACAGAAATTATGAAACATATTGGGTAATTTTGGGTCCATTGCTTAGCCTCTTGGCCTTGAGTTTCTTCATCTATAAAAGGAGAGGGTGGAACTGATCTCTAAGCTTTTTTTTTTTTTTAAATAAATTTTTATTGATTTTGGAGAGGAAGGAAGAGGGAGAGAGAGATAGAAACATCAATGATGAGAGAGAATCATTGATCGGCTGCCTCCTGCACGCCCCACACTGGGAATCAAGCCCGCATGTGCCTTGACCAGGGATTTAACTGTCACCTCCTGGTTCATAGGTTGACGCTCAACCACGGAGCCATGCAGGCTGGGCGAAGCTTTTTTATTTTTTATTTTTATTTATTTTTTTTTTTTAGCTTTTTTATTTTTATTTTGGCGTTAACATGCTAAGACTCTGGGATTCCAATCTTAGGTCAGCAGGGGCTTTCGAGGATATATTATCACTGCTCTGTTCATGAATTTGATAAAGGCCTCAGAACTTTGTGCTCCTCAGTCTTCCTCTGTGGGAAACAGGAGAACAATAATGGGTGTCCTGTTACTTAGCATTTTGAAGTCCTGGGCTGTGTTTTGCTGCCTTTATTTGCATTCATGTTAGAATGTAGCCCTGTGGTCACAAAGGCTAGATGTGTTTAAGCTACAATTTATTGATCTTACTATATTGGGTAGGCTGTGTGTTAAGCGTTTTACATATGCTATCTTGTCTAATTCCCACAGCAACTTCAGGAGGCAGGCAATATTATCGTCAGTTTTCTAACAAGGAAACTGAGGTTTAGAGAAAGATAAGTAGCTTGCTCAAGGTCATGCAACTTGGCACAGCTGAGCTGGTGTTTGAATCCACCAACCACTTCCTGATTCCAAAGCCCTTGTTTGCAACACCTATGTTACACAGTCCCCTTTGGAACAGAACTGGTGATTGCCCACTTCCCAATGAGAGAAATAGCTCTTCACAAAGGCTGACATGTGTAAGAACGAGATAACTTCCTAATGACAGACGGTGAAGGAATCCAGCCTTGAAATGAGAACCTCCTGTTGCATAAGCTTTCAAATATTTATTATTTTCCTGTGCTTCTCCAGAATCTAAATGGTTCCAATACCGAAGGTGCTTGTAATCTATTTGGGGAGACAAGACAGATGCTTATATTTATACTAGAGGCCCAGTGCACGGATTTGTATTCGGCGGGGGGGGGGGGGGGGGGGGGGGGGGATCAGGCTGAAACCAAGAGTCCAACATCCCCCGAGGGGTTCTGGAATGGGAGAGGGCACTCTGCAAAGTTGCTGTTGCTTGGCAGCTCCATGGTGGCCATAGATACCGGCCAATTGGCCGGTCGCTTAGGCTTTTACTAGTGTATGTATATATATAGATATGAAAACACAAGAAAAGCAACCTACATAGAAAAAGTGCCCTTCTGCTTTTACAATGGATAGAATGTGATTGAAGACGTCCTCTTGTTGCCCATTTCCTTTGGTTCTTGGCTCTTGCAAGCCTTTGCTGTCCACTTTCCATGGGTGCAGATGTGCCCAGTGGGTATGGCAGCTACTATTTTACCTAGTGGAGTTTTCAGGGAGTCATCCGGTCAAATTTTGATTAAGGATAATGATCATGGAACTCTTAGATTTCCTTTTCCTCCCGTGGAGATGTTGGGTGGCTATTTAGTGAGAGGAAGCCCACAGGACCCAGAGGATGGCTGAGTGTTTGTAGTACAAGGGAGGCCCCGTGTAACCTGGGCAGGCTCTCCACTCCTGCTTAGCCCTCTGGCATGAAGCAGGTAGATAAACTACAGTTGGAGCAAATGACCACCTTGCCCTGGAGAGGAGTGGGCCTAATTAATAGACATAAAACTCTTAGAGATTGGTTGATATTGAAAGGTCATGTATTATCATCTACACAAATCAGTTCTCATTTTAAAATCTGTCCTTGCAGATAAATTACCCTCCTGTTAATTACAGGCCATTTTTCTTTAATGATATCTGTGAGAGTCAGTGGTTTTTGAAGGTAACACTGGCCGCAGCGAGATTTTAACCTTGTCAGAAAATGTGTCTCAGTCCAAGAAAGGGGCTCAAGGGTTCCTGGGGTCTAGTGCACAGGTTTTCATCTGGAGCTGGGCTCCTCGTTGCCAGCTCATAGCCCAGCCATTGCTTCTATTTCTTTTGTTTTTGGCTGTAAGACCCCATCATCCCTCCCCTCCCAATGTCTCAGGCCATAGTCTCCCCTCCCTCCCTCACTGAAATGTACCAGAAAGTGTCAAAAGTCATTGCTGAGCGCAGACCATGGAATTTTAGGTAAATCCTAGAACCTGGTTAATATTGCTCCAGACCAAAACAGATGTCTTCAAAGTTGGCCACATGTAGCAGAATTTGGATCAGTCAGGGCAGGTTTTGAGGGTTTTTTTGGGTCAAAGAGCTTTATTGAAATGTAATTGACATACCTTACAAGCTATCCATTTAAAGTGTACAATTCAATGTTTTTTACTGTTGCACAACCATCGCTGAAATCTAGTTTAAGAACACGCCCCTTACCCCCCAAGAAACCCTGTGCCCTCTTCCATCCCATAGCAATCATTAATCTACTTTCTGTCCTTACAGTTTGCCTATTCTGGAAATTTCATATAAACGGGTCATACATATGTGACCTTTATTGTCTGGCTTTTTTAGCATAGCGTGTTTCCAAGGTTCATCCATGTTACAACATGTATCATTTCCTTCATTTCTTTTTAAGGCTACATGATATTCCATTGTTTATTCATTCAGCCACTGATGGGCACTGAGGTTGTTGCCACCTGTTGACTTCTGTGAATAATGCTACTCTGAACATTTGTGTAAAAGTTTTTGTGCGGACATATGTTTTCAGTTCTCTTGGGCATGCACCCAGGAGTGGAGTTGCTGGGTCACATGATTACTCTGTTTTAAGTTTTTGAGGAACTGCCACATGCACAGTTGAGTTGTTTTTAAGAAACTTTCTGGAGAGGGATGGTTGGTTTAAAGGCCTTGGCTTGCTGCCAACAGGCTGGACCTCGGCAGAGACAAGGCATGTGAGCTACTGCTGTGGTTCTGCACCTTCCTGGTCTTGCACAACCTTGCAACCCGGCAGCCACCAAAGATCCCACAATAGTAGGCACCTGTGAAGGTCTGTTGCCCAAATGAATGAACGTGTTGTGAGGTAAAGTGGGAGTGGAGGAAGTGGGGTGGGGACGGTAGGTAAATATGCTTAGTAATCTGTGAAGTTTCAACAATATTTTACGAGTTATTAGCAATTCATTTGGGGTGCCCATCAGTGTTTGCAGCTCCGTGCCCCCACCCTTCCACCCTCAGAGAAACTCTGTCAGGCAGGGAAGAGGTGACCCTGGGAATCGGGGTCTGTGGATGTCAGTGCTCAGTCACCTGTTCCCCTTTCAGAAGCAGTCAGATCTCCTGCAGCCTCTGGCCCTTCACCTTGGTGCCCAGAGAGCCCGAGGACTGAGAACTGGAAGCCCTGGGTTCTCACCAGGGCCCAGCTCTCCCTTTCACTGGGATCTTGGAGAAGGCGTTTCTACTTTGGGACTCAGTTTCCTTCCTTATCTAGAAAAAAGGGAGGGGTTTGAAGCGATGGCTGGCTGAATGGATGGTTTCCCACCTCTGCAAGTCTGAGCTCTCTGAGATTCTGTACTAACCCGTTTCTTGTCTCTCTCCCCTCCTCCCCTTCCCCCTTCGCTGCTGCTGCAGCCCGGGAGAGAAACCCATACCTGTTTGCGAGGACTGTGTGCAGCTATCAATGCGTCTCTCTGCCTCCAATCTTCCTTTCTAATTTATTTCACACTACCCCCAGACTCATTTTCTCTTCTCACGAAGGGTTATCATTTTCCCATGAGAAACAAGCTCAAAGTTCTTAGCAGGCTCTTCAAGGTGCTCCACAGCAAGTAGATCTTTGACGTTTCAAGCGGCCTTACTTCTCCCCGCCGCAATGGACTTCTCAGTGTTCTTTAACTAGACCCTGCACCGCTCCTTCTATTTTTGTGCACACTGCTTCTTTCCCCTGGAGCCCTCCTTCCTATTTATATCTATCAAAACCCTACCCATTTTGAACACATTTCAATACCCACTTTTTCTATAAAAACATGTCCGGGTTTTCCTCATCAGAACTCTCCTCTCTCTTCTCTGTCCCCTCCCTAACTCTGCAGCCTTTCATGGGCTCTGTAATGTTCTCGTTGGTGTTCTGTAGATGGCTGCACACACGCTTGTCTCAGTAGATTTTGAGTTCAATGAGGGAGAAGACATCTCTTAATTCATCTGTCTCCTCCAAGCTCTGCTCTGCCATTCACAGGACGGTGTCTTATTTATTTATTTATTTATTTATTTAATTGATTTTTTACAGAGAGGAAGAAAGAGGGATAGAGAGTTAGAAACATCGATGATAGAGAAACATTGATCAGCTGCCTCTTGCACAACTCCTACTGGGGATGTGCCCGCAACCAAGGTACATGCCCTTGACCGGAATCGAACCTGGGACCTTTTAGTCCGCAGGCCGACACTCTATCCACTGAGCCAAACCGGTTTCGGCAGGATGGTGTCTTTTCAATGTGCACTTGGGTGGCTTTCTCTAGCTCCTGTGCCCCTGGTATAATGGGAGTTTAAGCTTGTATTTCGTGTAGTCTTTTAATACTTTCTGCTGTTTCCTATGTAACATTTTTACTTGTGAATCAGAGGATGAATTCTCTGAGAGTGAGACCTTGACTTCCCTTCTGATCCCCACGTGTGTCCTGCCACAGTGCTAGGCTCCCGTGGACGGCCGAACCGGATGGCTTGCCACCTCTGCAATGCACTGCATCCGGGCTCCGTGGGCAGTTCTGGTTTGGAATTTAGAGCTTGTTTGTGGCTTGCCTCTTGGGAATTAAGGGACTACCTTGTGAAGATGATCTCTTTACAGAGTATGGGGCAGAGAGACGGGTCTGGAAGCTGGAGCAGTAGCCGGCTATGATAACTCCAGGGGGCCTGGGGAGTGTCTGCTGGTAGCTTGAAGGGTTTATACGGGAAAGAACAGAGGCGCTGCTTTAGTTTCGCAGAAAGAGCCGGACACACTGGTTCCCAGGCCCAGTGGAGAACCTGGGATCTGGGGCATAGCCCAGGAGCCATAGCTCTCACCAGTCCCAGATCAGAGTGTGTTGTGACACCAGCCAGCCTGTGCATGGGGAGTTCTGGAGCAGGCAAGCTGAAAGCAGTGTTGGGGGCAGTCAGGCCTCTGGAGGTCATCATGCCCTGCCTCTGTCCCGGGGGAAGGGGTGTGTGTGGGGGAGGTCAGTGCCCAGGCCTTCCTCGACGGGTCTCAATCCTAAAACTCCCCAGAGGAGCAGATTACCCACTGTCCCCAAGAAGCTCACATCTGTGTCTCATTCCCTCAGCTGTCAAGCATAGCAGATGCTGGATCCAGGGTCCTGAGAGAGCGGGGAGAGAACAGCAGGGAACTACGGGAACTGTTGCAAAGGTGTCAGTGAGCGGAGGAATCCCGTGGAAGCCTTTGCCAGCAGAGCACAGCAGCATGAGAGGTCACTAGGGGATAGTCTAGGGCCCTTGGTGGAGATTATCTGGGACTGGGGAGAAGTGCTGTCCCCAATCCTCTGTGATTTTTTTGCCTGGTCCCCAAAATGAGGGCAGTTTACTCTTGAATAATACACCTGCTTGTCACGTCCACCTAACAAATTCTGAGCAGTCAGGAAATAAGAAAGAAAGATTGAGGAGCTGGAGACTAAGCCAGAGTTTTCTTTATGGATTGGCTGGTTCGTTCATTCATTCATTCATTCATTCATTCATTCATTCATCCTCTTGACAAATGTTAAGTGAGGAAGATAGACCATTAACAATGAAAAGGATTCTAAGAGAGGTTATGGCCAGGGTTGGGAGAAGAGCACACTTTCATCGTCATTAATTCTCCCCTTACAGTGGGACCAGCTCGGACAAGCACTCTCACCACCCCTTGGCTCCTGCCCCCAGTGCCTGTGCCCCAGCAGGCTCACACCCTTCTGTGTGCCCAGCTGTGACTTGGCCCAATTACCACATCAATTTTCCATGGGAGGTCTGCCTACTCATCCTTTTTGTTTAATCTCCAAACTCTTTGTTGTGGTCACAAATGCTCCACGTGGCCCCAGTCACCTGCAGGAAAGAAATAATTAGTTTCTTGCAGCATCCAGAAACAGCAGCACCTTCCTGTCCCGGGAGAGGAGGGAGGGTCAGCACAGCTCAGGCGTTAGGGGAGGAAAAATGGCAGCAAAAGGGAGGGGCCCAGGCAGGATTCTTCTGTGACATGTTGCCTGGGCTGGTCAGTAGGAGCCTGGCTGCCTCTCTGAGCATCTCACCTTCGTTCTTCTGTGCAGCCTGCTCCTGTGGGTGTGCGGAGGAGGGGCTGGGACGCCCCTCAGCAGGGTGCTCAGGAGCCTGCCTCTGCGTGAGGAGGTGGGCAGGTGAAGGTGCGTGCCTGAGCCTCCTGCCACCTGGAAGGAAGGGTGGAGGCCCTTGCCCATGAAGCCTCTCGGGTCCCATGGAGCAGGGAGCTTCAAGTACCCAGAGTCTTCCTGCCTTGGAAAAGGGAAAAAGGAAGGCCGAGGAGAGAGGATAAAGTTTTTTACAAGGTCACACAGGGTCGGTCCTACAAGCTGTTAACACTAAAGCTACGGTTAGAATCCAAATGTTCTCATACAGCCGCACGACAACCCATCTCTCTTGTCTTGACACTCCATGCTGTGATCGTTTTTCTCAAGCCACACTGAATGACCCAACGCCAGGCAGAGAGAACCAGGGCCCCAGGTCAGGCAGGTGTGCTCAGAGGGAGAGGTCTCGCCCAACGCCTGGCACAGGGGAGGGTGCAGTCAGCCACGCTCTCCTTCACCTCTGAGGTGGCTTGGCCATGACCGCCTTTCTGGAAACTCACAGGGCATCAGAGGTCCTGACCTCCCTGGGTGTACTTGGGCCTCCATTTATAGACTGTGTCAAAAGTTCAAGTACTTTATGGGCACAGATTAGTTGCTATCATGATTGAATATACTAGCCACCCACGGTGGTGAGGTGCTGCCCTGAGAAGCAGTGGAGGACTTTTGTAGGGCTAATAAGATCTGTGCCATTAATTTGTGTCTTGAGGGTGTGGGATGTGGAAAGTAGGCTGTTTTAAGCTCTGCCCTCACCTTTGCCTAAGACAGAGTTTGGCTGTTCTTCGGTTCCGGTTCTCCACCCTTGCCTTCTGTTCACTCCTGTGTTGGTTGAATGTCTCCCCAAATTTCCAGTCCTTCCCCATCTCCCATTTCTTGTTGTCTTAGGCATCACGACCGATTCTTCCTTGGCGTTTCCATTCCAGCTAAATGAAGATAATAGCCGCTGCCACCTCATGCTCACAACAATGCAGGCATGTTACAGGGGATTAATAGCATTTTAGGATTAAGGGCAGGATGGTAGTTTAAAAGCTTTTAGCTCTTTCCTTAATTAGGAGGTTTACCTGACACAATGCGTTGCTAAGCCTCACGGATTTCCCTGTGGCACTACTTCTGTTTCTCTGTGGTCCCCCGAGTGGTTGCCATTTGGGAAATCTGGGGACAGCTGCTTTGGGTGTCAAGTCCCTGTCCCTGGACCCTCCCATCTCCCCTATAGGGCTTGTGACAACAAAGCTCCGGTATGCGGCACCTGATGCATTTGCAAGGGATGAGGCAGATGGCAGGGAAACTTGCTGATGGTCCCCCACAGCCACGGTGGGACACAGTGTGGACACCTCAGTAGCTCCCTTGTCCTCTGCGTCACAGACCTCACTGATCGGGTGGGCACCAGGACCTTGTGGCAGGACCCTTCTCTGCCTGGGTCTTCATAATCTGATCTAGCTCCCACTTCTGACTCCATCTCCCCTTCAGAGCGCCCCTGCTCTAGCTAAAGTGGCGTCTGTGCAGAGCCCAGGGCCCATCTCCACACCTTCACTCAGGTGGTGAGTCGTCTCTGACATGTGTTTTCTTCTTCCCTCATTCCCTTTAAATCAACCTCCTCAGCCCCCGTGAAACGGTCCTTGAGCCCTGCTTTGGCCTCTCCCTGCACTGAGCTTCAGGGCACATCTTATCTTGCAGAGCACTTTGGTTCAGAGCAGCATCTACCACCCCACAGAATCTTCGAGCCACAAATGCCTAACTCAGCGGTTTTCAAACCGTGTTCCTCGGAACCTGTCAGGGGCTGAGGGGAGGGGCCTGGTGGGAAGGCCTCTGTCGCTCATGCCCATTCAAATAACTGCTTTTATCTTTAAAGCACCCTAAGCTTTTCTTTGAGGAGGAGATTCCGCCGTCAAACAGTTTGAGAACTACAGCATCCGATTTGCTTTGTTTGTGATGTGGAAGTGGAGGTCCAGTGTCCACAGGGACACACAGCTGGGCAGGGCCGGGATCAGGGCTGGGCTTGAATCCTTGTTGCTGGTTTAATCTTACTCTTCCCTCAACCTTGAAAGTATCCCTGGGCTTGTGACATGCTCCATTGTATTGTCTAATACATATTATATCTCTTTGAAATAGTAAAGTATCTCATACCTCCATGCTCCCTGGCACAATGCCCTGCTCATTGGTGCCCAGTGAATATTGGCCGCTGTCAGTGGTGGTGATAACAATGACATACCCATCTAGTGAGCCCCCTGCGAGGCGCCTGGCTGGCTTCCCTGGCTCTGGCCCCTTCAGGGCTGTGCCTATGGCGGTGGTTGGACCTCAAGTCCAGGCAAGGCCATCATTTGGGAGCATGATCTCAGAGGGATCCTAATTGCTCTGCAAACGGTGCTCTTCTATAAGGTTAATGTGAACCAGTTCTGCCGTTTTTCCTCATCCTTTCGGCATTACCCTTAAAGCTGACTCCCAGGCAATCTGAAGGCCCCCGCGTGCTCCCTGACAAACCAGGCTTCCAAGCTGTGTCCTTGCCCCTGACTATGCTCAGCCCATCATCTTCTCTACATATGCTCTTTTAGCATCCACCTCCTCCCTGAAGCCTGCTCTAATTCCTCAGGCTCCCAATGCTCTTTCCTTCTCGAACAATAATCCTTTTAGTTATTATTATCATTTTTCAGCTTCATTGAGGTAAATAAAGCAAATACAATTGAGATATTTAAAGAATACCTTGTGATGACTTGATACACACACACACACACACACACACACACATTGTGAAAGGATTCCTGCTATCTAGCTAATTAACACACCCATCACCTCACATATTTATCTTTTTTTTTTAATGAGAATTTTAAAGTTTTTTTTTTTTTAATTGTATTGATTTTCTACAGAGAGGAAGAGAGAGGGATAGAGAGTTAGAAACATCGATGAGAGAGAAACATCGATCAGCTGCCTCTTGCACACCCCCTACTGGGGATGTGCCCGCAACCAAGGTACATGCCCTTGACCTGAATCGAACCTGGGACCCTTGAGTCCGCAGGCCGACGCTCTATCCACTGAGCCAAACCGGTTTTGGCGAGAATTTTAAAGTTTTATTCTCTCAGGAAATTTCGATTGTCAATAAAAAATCATGAAAATGTGTTTTCTCTTTTGTTATATACACTGAGTGGCCAGATTATTATGCATTCAGAGATCATAATAATCTGGCCACTCAGTGTATATCCTATATAATAAAAGGCTAATATGCAAATTGTCCCCTCGACCAGGAGTTCGACCAGCAGGCAGGCCGGCCAACCGCCCATGTCCCCTCCCCCTGGCCAGGCTGGCCGGACCCTACCCATGAACGAATTCATATATATACTGAGTGGCCAGATTATTATGCGTTCAGAGATCATAATAATCTGGCCACTCAGTGTATAAGTACCTATGTAATATCCTTAGGCCACAAATGCCTAAGATATTTATTATCTAGCCCTTTACAGAAAAAGTTTGCTCACCCTGGATTTAATCTATTCTGAAACTGTTCAGGGACAACACAAACAGACAACCAAAGGATCGAATTTCCTTTACATATGTAGTTTGTTTCTTTTCATATTCATTTTTTAAAAACCTCTTTTTCTTCTTTTATTATTATTTTTTCTTTTATTATTTTTATTTATCTATTTTAAAAATACATTCTTTTTGTAAGGTTTTATTTATTTATTTTTTATTTATTTATTTATGTTTAATTTTAATATGAAATTCAAACTAAACCTTAAACCAAAACATAATCATTGTACAAATGCTACTCTTGACACTAACATAATATTCTTTCAATTCATACCCTCAACCCAAACCAAAATATAAAATTAAGTATAACATCAATTTTTATGTTTCCACAAATGATAACACAATGCAAATTTTAACACATAATTTTATGTCTGCCCCTAGGCTTAAACCTAGCAGTATCTCTAACTTTGACATCAATCTATAAAGTATAATAGAGTCAACATTAAAAAAATTAGATTTGGGGTTAACTAAATTTTAGAGAATAGGTTTGTGTTAAAGTTACAATTCAGGTTAGTTCTAGAAAATGCGTTCTTGAATCTCAGTTAAATCCTTAGTCCTGCAGTTTAGTGATTTCTTTTTTTATTGTCATATCTTCACTGAAGAGGGAGGCCATCGGGCCATTGTGGAAATCAGTTTTAATTTGCTCTGAGTCACTACTATGCAACAGAATAGTGAAGCCCTTTATTTGCAATGAAGAAACCCAAGGTTTTAACTGCCTGAATTGGGTTAGTTACTCCCCTCTCTGTTCCAGCTTCCACATTTGTTCACTCTGGAGCCAAGGAGGGGAGTGTGAATGTTTGTAGACACCTGGTGGCCGATTAGAAGAATTAAAAGCAGTGTTACCTGAGAGCAGAGCCCTGTGTACCTCGCTCAGGTGTATCTGGGGTCCGCCAAAGCACTTTCTGGGTTTGGAAGTTGAGTTAGTTATCAGTCCAAGGGGTTCATCCTGGGAAGATGGTCCTGTTTTCTAAGTCAGGTTTGTCTAGAAATGTATCCTTGTTGCTGGTTTAATTTTACTATTCCCACAACCTTGGTAATCATTCCTTTTTTTCTTGATTCCATAGATTTTCTTCTGGAGGTAAAGTGCTGTGGACCTCGGACTACCACAGCATCTGTGGCACCATAGAAGTCCTATGGTGCTTACAAATAACCTTTCGTCTTCCTACTATCATCCTCATTTTATGAATGAAAACACTGAGGTACAGAAAGGTTCAATAACCTACCTGAGGTCACATAACTAGTCAGGGAAATAGGCTTTGAATCCAGACAGTCTAACTCCATAATCTCTACTTTTAACTTTCAATAAACAACTGTTGATTGGTCAGTGACATGTTTGTTACTTGAGGGACCCTGAAAAAAAGATCTTACTCCAAAATATAGTTTCCATCGACAGGAGTGTAGTTGAATAATATTGTCATTAAGCATTGCCCTTCCTCAGAGTTTCTTATAGTGCTTTAAAAGGTGTAGTATCCTATGAAGAGTTACATTAACCAGTCAGTGTGAATTTATTTATTAGATGTTGTTATTGTCTTATTGAATGAAAGTGCGAGAGGGGCTGGGAATTGTTGGGTTCTTCAAAGAAATTACATGAACAGCTATTTTCCTAAACAGGGTTGAAAAATTAAACAGAAAGAAAATATGGTAGCCAAAATGCCACCTTTTTACTGAGAGTGGTTAAATTATCGACAGTGGCTCTAGGTCTGTTAGCCAAGGCTTGCTCATACTAGAGTCTAGTTAATAACTAGACCCAAGAATTAGGCGGATTAACCAACCCAACGGCAGCCTTGGGCTGGGCATGCCCCACCCCCCAGGTGTTGGTCCCCATTTTGGCGCGGAGGGTCTCTGCAGTCTCCAAGTAGAAGCAGGGCTGAGCTGAGCCAATTATTCTTACAAACTCTGCTAATCAGTTAAGTCCTACCATCTCAAGGACAGAGAGAGAGAAAGAGGACAGGAGTGTGGGAAAAGCACTACCACCCAGCAGAGACCTTAACTATCATCTCCTCGAGCCCCTCATGGTACAGACACAACAGAATTTCAGGAAGGGGAAAGGACTTGGATAAGTGAGTGTTGCAAGTTCATGGGGGAGATGGACCAGGACGCTAGGCATCACTCCATCTACATTGCACATTGTCTTCCTCAATAAATATATTTTATTGATTTTTTACAGAGAGGAAGGGAGAGGAATAGAGAGTTAGGAAGAGTGAGCAGCGGGGGCTCTCCAGGGCCTGGTGGGAAGGGCAGGGGGGCGGGGGGGGGGGGCGGGGAAGAGAAGCAGTAAAGCCAGGGTAAGTGTGTCCAGTGACTAGGCATAGGGGGACCGGGTCCCCCTTCAGCAGGCCAGAGCATCAGGTATTGGAGTCAAGCCCTCTCTCCTCTGCTGTCCTCCTCACAGCCCCACCCAGTGCCAGAGCTGGGAGGACGCGAGATGACCACTTTAGTAGTCAGGGTTCTCCAAAGAAAAAGAACCAATAGGATGTTTGTATGTGTATGTTGTAATGCATATATTACACTGGATTGGCTTCCATGATTGTGGAGGCTGGCAAGTCCAAAGTCCTGCAGTGTGGACCAGCAGGCTGGAGACCCAGGAGAGCCAATGATGCGGAGAAGGCCCAAAGGCAGTCTGCTCGAGAATTTCCTCTTGCTCCAGGCAGTGGGTCCTTTTGTTCTCCTCACACCTTCAGCTGATTGGATGTGACCCATTCACATTATGGGGGGTAATCTGCCTCACTCAGTTCACTGATTTAAATGTTAATCTCACCCAAAACGCCTTGCAAATTGACACATAATGAACCACCACACCCACCTTTCCTCTTAGTTGTCCTTGTGAGGCCGGAAGTTTTCCACTATCTTAGTCATTTGAATACCACTTTCATGATTTTTTTTCAATCTCTGTGTATTACGCATTTAGTGTTTTCTTTAAACCAGTGTTAACTATTCATTTAAAAATTAGCCTTATACTAAATATTCGAGATAAAGGGATTTATTGTACTAGGTGTAATGTTTTTTCCTAACATAAGAATTAACATTTTTCAAAGTATGGTAGCCTTTAAAACCAATTTGCAGGCGCCTGAGGCTCCCACTGGCCAGCAGGGGGCGCAGTTGCCCGCTGACCCCGGAAGCCCTCTGGGGATGGGGTGGGAGTTGGGGGCGGAGGGCGGTATTTTTCAGGCCCACCGGGCACCGGGCGGAGAGGAGAGCCCTGGGCCTTAGCCCACCCAGGGGCGCCCTCCACGGCGCTGAGCCCCCGGAGTGGCTGCCCGAGAGCACCCACCATCCAGGCCTTTGGAGGCCCAGAGCCGAGACCTGCGGCGCCAAGGCCCCGCTCTGTGTCAGGGCCCCGACGGGAGGTGAGGCCCCCGACGAGGCGCTTCCATCCTCCCGGAGCCCGGAGGATGCTCGGAGCAGAGGCCGCCCCGCACCGGGTGAGAGCCCTGCGGGTGGGAGGGCGGACTGTCTGTCTCCTTCGCAGCCTCGTGCCCCGCGGGGCTGTGCTTTTGGAAACCGCGAGAGGAGCCGCCTCGGGCCGGCCCGCAGGGGAGGGCGGGCGCGCTCAGTTCCCGGAGCGGGGACGACGCGGTGGGGGACCGGCCAGCTCAGCCTGGAAGGGCTGTTGGCAGCCTCGGGGCTCAGAAAGCGCCCCTCGCCCGGAGCTCGGCGGTGGCCTGTGGGGCGGCATCCTCCTGGGGCGGCCCCGGGCGTCCGGAGCCCAGAGCCGAGGGTGCGCCCGGCTTGAGGGGACCCCCAAGCATCACGGGCACAGCATGGCTTCGTTTCTCTTATCACCATTTTAATTTAAACGGTTTCACTGCTTTACTTAAATGGAAACATTTATTTTACAAGGAAACTTTTGTCTATAAAAAAGGGTCATAATGGTACCTGCATCACCGGATTGACGTGGGGATTAAATGAAATAATATACAAAAGTGCTTTGAAACGTGCTTGACATGGCAGAGCTCAGTACATATATGCTCTTACTGTTACGATTTTAGTGGAAAATGAGTTCTGGGGAACACTGGGGCATATGGGCCTTCTCTAGGAGCTTTTGGAAATATCCAGTCTAGCCTCTTTTTTTTTTTTTTTTTTTAATAAATTGATTTCAAAGAGGGAGGGAGAGAGAGATAGAAACATCAATGTTTAGAGAGAGAATCATTGTTCGCCTGCCTCCTGCAGGCCCCACACTGGGGATCAAGCCCACAACCCGGGCATGCGCCCTTGACTGGAATGGAACCCGGGACCCGTCAGTCCCCAGGCTGATGCTTTATCCACTGAACCAAACCGGCTAGGGGTCCTTCCTCCTGTTTTAATGTAGAACCTGATTGTCCTCACTGGCCAAAGGGAGATAATCCCTGCAACTCCATTCACCCCTGGAAATTCCTGAGTTTAATTGCTTAGTTTGCTACTAAGTACAATGGCCAGCAGGTGGCGAAAGAGCACCGTGGATGTGTTTGCCCTTTTGTGATTGATAATAAACACCGTGGTTGAAGGTTTCTGGGGATATCGGGATGCTGGAGGTTGTGGGCAGGAGACCTTGGCCTCAGGAATAATATTAATGATTTATTATTCTAGTCTTTTTTTTTTTTACACAAGATTTTGGCTTTTATTTGATTCATTCGTATGTTCATTCAACAAATATTTATTAGAAGCCTACTTTGTTCCATGTTATTCAGAGACTTGATATACACTGAGTGGCCAGATTATTATGATCTCTGAACACAGGACCGGTGCATGAATTCGTGCATGGGTGAGGTCCGGCCAGCCTGGCCAGGGAGAGGGGACATGGGCGGTTGGCCAGCCTGCCTGCTGGTCAAACTCCTGGTCGAGGGGACAATTTGCATATTAGCCTTTTATTATATAGGATATACACTGAGTGGCCAGATTATTATGCGTTCAGAGATCATCATAATCTGGCCACTCAGTGTATATCAATGAACTAGAACAAAGATTCTTGCCCTCATAGAGCTTACATTTTTTGCAGGCAGCAATAAAGATAATAAATTATATAGCATGTTAGAAGTGTTAAGGAAAATAAAAGTGCAAACTAGAGTGTGTGGGGATGGGATTGTTGGGATGGGCGGGTTGCAGTATTAAATATGGTATCTAGGACAGGCCTCATTGGGAAGGGAAGATTTGAGCAAAGATTAAAGAGAAATGAAGTTAGCCAAGCAGAGGTCCTGGGGAAGAGTGTTCCAGATACTACGAATAGTTTGGAGCAGTTACATTTACCCTTTAATTGATGAGATAATTGAGACGCAGGGAGGTGAAATGACTTACTAGTATTTAAGGTCTTACAGGAGGTTGATGGCAAAGTTGTGTAGCTTCCCCTCCTCATTTCTAGCCTCATGTTTATTCACTGGATTATATTATCACTTTGTTTGCCCAGGTGATGGAGCCTTCCAGTAAACCTGCATAATACGTAGCTTGCTTAAGTGATGACTCACATTATCCTGGCATATTTTCCCATTGGGCCATACCAAACCTGTGATCTTTTGTTTTTACATAATCAATAAAATATTTATTTTGCTAAGTGCTGTGGAGGATAGAAATGAGGCATGCCCCTGCACCTGAGGGACTAATAAGCGATTCATGAACATCTTTTGGACTTCATGTCTTCTCTTTCATCTACTTTTCCAACTTTCCTCCCAGCAAGTTCACTGATGATCTCTACCTACAGCTTAGAATTCAGTCAAGTTCTCAGACTTGGTCACCCATTCTTGGTTTGTAGGTTCCTGAATTTCCCCCTCGATTCCCTTTGCTGCCAGTTGATACATGGTGCCCCTGGTTATCCATAGTCACAGTCTCCACTCCCTCTGCCCCGGGTTGACCAGTCTCTGAAAGCGGGCTTATACTTTGCTCTCTACTCCTACGCTTCAACGAGGTGTCCCGCCTGGATCCTTAGTTGCCCTCTAGAACTGTCTCCTTGCCACCTGTATTCACAATTTTGATGTTTAATTTGTATGCGTTTATTTGAGCCAAGCTGACAACATATCCCAGGGAGCAAGATTTCAAATGCTCTCCGCAGTTGTTGAGATCTGACCTCTTGAGGGGGGACTTGGTTCGTGTCCTCCGATTTGGAAATGGTGCTCCTCAGACACCGTGCTTGGTTCTCTCAAGCAGCCTCTCTGTGCCTGAGTCAGTTCTCTCGGCCTCTGCGTCCCCTTTCCTTCCTGCCTCCACTTGCTGGGAGGAGATTGTGGTGCTCTGTGTGCAAGCCCTGGGTTGTAGCACTTGTGCAACATCGGTGAAGAACAGAAGGCTGTGTTTTTAGGTGATTAATTGGAGTTTGGTAAGCTCGTAATGGATAAGAACGTGGCAAAGAATGGAAGGTGGAACTGGAGCCTCGTCTTGAAGGACAGCTGGAATTAATGGGCGTAGGGGAGAGAACAGGGTGGGGGTGACCTTGAAGTGCTGTGGCACAATGAAAGATTAGCCTGAATGGAATGGAACAGAGAAGGTGTGTTTGGGAGTGGTGCCGGGAAGAGGACTGATAGGAAGGGTGAGCTGGGGCAGGGCCTGGAGCACCTGGTCAAGATGTTTGCATTTCAGCATCATAAACTATTCTCAAGTATGAAGTTCCCTGGAAGGTGGCAGAAAGGCCTAATGACAGGACCTACATATCCATCTGTCTGTCTTTGAGCATCTCACATTTACTGCGTTCCTGAATACCCCATATAAAGGAGGTTCCCTTGGTTGTTTTGTCAGGGCATCCTGTTTCTTACTTACTTTTTTGCTTGTTTATTCTCAGTCTTCTCTCGTGTGCTTTAGATGAATGCTGCCAGAGGGCCAGGATTCTGCCTGATGGCTTGTTGAATCCCCAGAATCCAGCACAGGATCAGCTACTCAACACTCTAAAAATATTTGTTGACGGAATGAATACCTTAAATAAAATATCTGTTTCTCCAGACCTCCTTTACCTTTTGAATGCTTGAGTTCTGTTAGTGCTAATGTCATCTATCTTGCCTGCAAAGTTGGAAATTAGGAGTCAGCCTTGAGGAAGACATGGACAGAAGACCCGACTACTTCTAAATTTACACGGGGACTGTACTCTTACGGAGATCTTGTTTTATACTCCATTACGACAAGATAACATAATGTACCCTTTTTAGATGTGAAGGCTGAAAGCACCAGACGTGAAGAATGAAGGAAAACTCATTAGGAGGGCCACTGGCAAATTGTAAATTACATATTTCTAAATGCAACCCCATCATATTAGCTGTTTTGATCTCTTCCAAGGGCAAAATCACACAGTGGTTAAGAATATGGGTTCAGATCCCGGTTCTGCCACTTCCTTGCTGTGTGTCTTTGGGAAAGGTGCTTTACCTCTCTGTGGCGCAGTTTTCTCCTCTATAAAACATGGGTAAGAGTAATACCTCACAGAGTTACTTTGATTACGTTCTTAGAGCAGTACTAGCACATACAATGCTTAACAAGTGTTTGCCATTAGTAGCTGTTAATATTGAATGGGTTGTTGAGACATCATATGTTCTGTTGCCAGTTGGGGCTGCTGATCTGAGACAAAAGGGTGTGATAGTGGAGGGAAGTTAGAATGTGCTGAGTGAGGAGCGAGTTCCTGTGGGAGATGGCAGTGGCCACAGAGGGAGGTACTGGGTCCAGATGGGATTATTTCTGGTGAAATGTGATGTGAATTCTTTGACATACTCAGGAGGTGTTACCACTTAGCTGTCTCTATGAGGGGCTGTGCAGACAACTAAAAGAACGCTGCTTCTACCCATTTCTTTCTTTGTAGGCGAAAAGGACAGCCAAATCTGCAGCCAGGCAAATTATGATCAAGGTTGTTAGTGCAACATTGAAGTTCTCCACCGGCCCATCGTCTCCTTCCTGACTGTGAGTCTCCCACCCTCAGTGAACACACAACTCAACATTCCATTCCAGGAGTGGCGGCGGTGACAGTGAGGTGGGCCAGGAAGGTTTGGTGATTTTACCAAACTGAGTAACCATAAAAAATTGCTTTTCACCCTTGAATCCCTGTGGCCCACTATTCCAGGCACTTAGTATTCTTGCTGACATAGCAAAGATGGATTTGATCCCGGTTATTTTACACTTTGGAGTGATTTTATTTTGCTGAATGTTGAACTATTTGGAAGTGAACCATTTTAATTTTTTATTTATTTATTTATTTTTTTTGGAAGTGAAACATTTTAGAGCTACAGAAACTACTGTGGCCAGGTATATGCAGTATCCCTGAGGCCTTTCCCAGCCCCTCTGTGGGGCGTCACACCCTTGTATTCTGAGGGCCCCTCCATGAAGGATCTGAAAGCGAAGACACCAACATTCTTTTCTTCTGAATGCAAAAGGCAAGGTGCAGGTGCGAGACATTGAAGTTCCAAAGAAGATGCTATTGGGCAGAATATTTATTATTTTTCTATTCCACTTCTCTCCAGAATAGAAAAAAGACCACCTAAACCAGGGCAGAGGGAAGTTTGGAGAAAAAATACAGAGTAGGATGTAATGTGTGGGTCTATGCCCTTCTCTTACCCAAGACTGATATGAGTGATGGTGAATTATTATTATTATTATTATTATTATTATTATTATTATTATTACTACAGAAAGGCATAACTGTATTTTCTGAATAAGGCATTAATTAGGGTAATCTATTGTCCTTGTAGCACATTCTCCAAATAAAGGAGTCTCTTTAACAGTTCCAGTGTCAATGAATGGTCCACTCTCTTTAAGTGTGAGCATCGGAGCTGAGAGGACCCCTGCTTCCCTCTCTCAGTGCCACCAAGGTGCCTGAAAGCCTTGTAGAGAGCCCTTCAGTGCGGTGGAGTAGAAGACGTGGCTTGTCTTGTCTTGACGTGCGTGTTGGAGAAGCTCAGTGGCATGAGAGGACATCTGAAAGTACCAATTATTCCTGTCCCTTTCTGGCATTTTGATGTCTTCCTCTTTGCCATTCCGATCTAGTCACTTTTCTAGTTCTGTCTGTAAGAGGATTTAGGTCTCAGTATATTGGGTTTGCCCTGCCACATGGGTCCATTTTGGACTCTAAACTTCAAGTCTCTTCTTATGTGGGCTGCTCTCTCCATTTGTTCCTTGAATGGATACTTTCCTGAACCATAGTAATCTCTATTTATGACTTTCTGAGGTTTCTCTGTTTGTTCTCGCAGGTTATTTCACTCCTCCAGTGCCATCTTGATTTTCCAAGACTGAATTTTTTACTGATTGCTTGGCCTTGGCTTTGTGTCAATCTCCTTCAGCATTCTGTCTCTCTTGATGCTGTTGGCATCTTTATTTCTATTCTGAGAAGTCCCGGTTCTTTTTTATTTGTTGGTAAAACCTACCACTCCCCTCTTGTTGAACACATAGTCTTTGGATCATATAGGAGAACTATCGGTGAAAGATGTTAAAAAGAAACATCAGGTTCAAAATGGAGTCACTTTTGTTAAGCCCCATCAAGATTCAATACCAAACCTAATTGCAGTTTCAGCCCCTCCCAGTAGGGGAATTTTAAACCAATCAGTCTAGAATTGCTTGATAAGACCTTGGTCACCATTCCTCCAAAGAAAGGTGACCCAGCCTGAAACAATACTTCCTTATCTTTTGCTAATAACTTTCTTGTCCTGCCCAGTTTCTGCTTATAAAAACCGTCCACTTAGTACAACTGCTCAGATGCTCCCAGATTCATAATTTGTTCAATAAAGCCAATTAGATTTTTACATTTACTCGGTTGAAATTGTGTTCTTTAACAGAGGAAAGCAAGTAACAGGTAATAAATAACTAAATAATCAGATTGCTGGGTGAAGGAGAGTGTGCACGGGGGAGGTAGGGGTGGAGAGGAGAGGAGTGTGGGGGTGCAGGGAAGAGCAGGGCGGGGAAGGAGTGAGAGGAAGCAAACCTTCTTAGCCCACTCACTGTCATTATATGTGACCTCTCTCAAAGGAGGTGGAGGCCTTGTCTAGGTAGAAGTCATCATTCCTGGCAGGAGGAGGTGGCTCTTGTTGCACCCTTAACCCCATCCTTTCCTTCTGCCTCTTTAGGAAGCAATCAGGAGACTAGGTTTGCTCCTTGAGATGCTTACCCATCGCTGACAATAATCACAGTGCATTACAACAGCGATTTTCAAGTGGTGTTCCGCAAGAACTGTTAAAGCATGCAATACCTGACTATTTAGTCAGGAGCACTGACCCCTTTACCCATAGATTATGAAATTTAAAAAAATGACAACAGCCAACACAACAGTAGCCATCCGATGTGAACGAATCAAAATTATATCTATTTTTTGTCAGACTGGCAAAAATTATGACATTTTTTGGTGTGCCACAGAATTTTAGTAATTAGTTTATATGTGCCGTGAGATGAAAAATGTTGAAAATTGCTGCATTATAACATGGAGACCCACAATTTCAAAAGTATGATTATGAAATCCAGCATAGATATGAATAAAGGCAAAAAGACTGACCGACAGACTAAAGAAATAGAGACATGACAAAGAACATATTTATTTAAAAATTGCATACCCGCTCGGCTGGTGTGGCTCAGTGGTTGAGCATCGACCTATGTTGACCATAACTAGAAGACTCTCTTTTTAAGTTCTCTTGCCAAAAAAATGCCCCTATTCTTATTTTTTTCTTAGAATGCTCCCTGCATTCTACCAGAAAGTTATTTTTTTCTTGGATGATGCTGTTTCCATTAACTCTCTGAAGTGGAGACTAGCTATTCCTGGTGAAGTCAGTATGGGCTAGTGGACTGAGAATGTTTCCCAGTCAGTACACTTAAGTTCAAGTCTGAACTACATCCTGGACAAGCTGTGTGTTCTTGACTTAACTTCCAAAAACCTCAGTTTGCATACTGAGAAGCTTAAGGATCTCTGCCCCCAAAAGTTATTGTGAATTAAAAAGGTGATACGTGGCCTGACATTGTATATCCCATAGTATGTTCCTGACTGTGTATTTTATAGTTACTTTCTTTTACTTGAAGAGCTGCTGCTACTAGCAAAGCCCATCTTTACTACAGTAATTGAATGTAGAGGGAAATTTGGCTGTAAAATTATTCCACCCTTGACGCACATACAGTTTGGGCCCAGGAGAAGTTCTGTAAGGGTTTCTGTCCTTTCCTTCTATACCTGAAATGCTCAGTATGTATCATTGAGTGGTCCTGGATCCATAACTATGTCTTGCACCTGCTCTGAAAATCCCAAACTTGCAATTAACTTGACTTCATGTTCTTTGCTTCTTTGGCCAGGCTATTGGTATTAGTGAATATCACATACCCTACTGTGATTCATTAGCTTCTTTCTACACATTTATGATTTCAACTTTACCTCAATTCTGAATACCAATTGGGATTCTCTTTACTCATTCTTAGGTGGTTCCTTTTTACAGACCCCTCAACAAATGCTTCACATCTTTCTGACTCTTTCCAAGCCTCCTACCTTTTTCCCTCCCCACAAGTGGGAGGATGGTGGAGTGATTAAAAAAGCATTAGGAGTTCATTCCTGAGATGAATATGCTCTGCCACATTCTTTAATTAAAAAAAAATGTTTTTATCAATTTTAGAGAGAAAGGAGGGGAGAGGGAGAGAGAGAAAAACATTGATGTGAGAGAAACATCAATTGGTTGCCTTTGACATGTACCTCAACCTGGGATCGAACCCACAACCTGGGCACATACTCTGCCCAGGAATCGAACCAGCAACTTTTTGACACAGGATGACGCTCAAACAACAGAGCTACACCAGCTAGGGCTAGATTTATCTTTATCAGTGTTTTTCACTGACTTTTCTTCTCTGCCTACCTCACATTCCCCTAAAAGCCCTTTACAGCCTGCTCCCAGCTTGCTTTACCAAGCCACAATTCCTGAAACTCTTTGCCTTCTGTGCTTCAATCAAAGGGCAAAATATGGAATTCTGGCTATTGAGGGGAATTGGATATAGGATCTTTGTCTTTTACAGAGTAGACAACTGTGAGTGATTGTTTATAATTAGTCCATAGTGACTTCAAATAAGGCGCGCACTAAGGAAAACTAGGTCAGAACTGCCACCCTCTGGAATTGAAGCTAATGAGAATTATTAAATGTGAGGAGATGAGTTATCTGAAGCAGGGATCCTCCCTTAGACATTGTTCCTAAGTGTGTTGCTAATGAACGTTTCTCAAGTGTCCCTCAAGGACATTAAGTGTTGCATTGAGGGTAGGAAAAGGAGAGTCAGAGGTAGAGTTTCAGTTGATGTGTTTCCAGCAATGTCTAAAATGAGTTGTTTGTCTTATTATTGAGTTTTAATAATTTCTTACAAAATCTGGGTTATTCATGAAGACCTTGAAATAGCTATATGAGCTAGTTTCTAGTCTGACCACCTGTGTGTGAGAGTGAAGTGAAGCAGAGATGAGACAACCTTAGTGTTTGATCATTATTTTTTATTGTTAATTTTAATGCAGTTCAGTTATTTGAAACAAATACATTATAGTCAAACCAAGGAACTATACAGCAGTGGCAGATTAATCTTCCTTTACCTCTGGGTTTAAAGGCTATTTTCCTTTGTGGAAAGGCCAATGAACTGTAGAGATAGATTGGAGCCATTGTATTTCCATGGTATTGCTCTTCCAAAGTTTTTTTTGGTGTGTGTTGTTTTTTTGTTTTTAAATTTAATTTAATTAAAATTTTTTTACCTAGAGCAAATTCTTGGGCAACATCTTTCTTGCTACAACCAAGTCAGAGCCCTCATTTGGATTTCTTAATCCTGAACTGGTCCATCTCTGCTGTTTAAGAAATAATGCTCTCACTCACTGGCTAGGGAGAAACAAACACCTGGTGCCACTTTTTAATGACTCTGTAGCTTACTGATGAAAGATGCACCCAAGAATAAGGGCTTGATGGTTTTGATAAACTGGGAAACTTCCTACATTACATCTTCGCTTTTAGGTTCTTCTTTTTGCTACTATCCAATGTGGGGCACACCAAAAATTATGGCCCACATTGATGTAAGAGAAGCTTTGGCTCCAGAACTGGTAGTATAATTTTTTGCTTTTTAGAGATTCAGGCTTAGTTTGGCTTAAATAATGAACAGTGAATTCTCAAAAAGACACCTTAACTAAACCCCAGGCTCCATAAATACTTTATATTATGCTTCTAAATTTAGGCCCACACATTATTTATTCAAATCAGGATTTCCTAGAAATGTAGCCCACATACCCTACATTCTTTGGAAGGAACCCAATAACAATGAATAGAATACAGTCAAATGAAAAAGATAGAAACAAATACATTTACTTTTAGAAAGATTCTTTATAATAAGTTGCTTGTGTGTTATAGTTTATTTTTTAAATTACTACTTGAGTTAATTTCACTTCTATTTATTATTCATCACTAGAATTAACACCTGTGTTCTTGGACATATTTATAGAGTGGAGTGCTGCTACTGAAACTGTGGGAACTTGAGTTGGTGCTTCCATCTCCACAGTTATCGCCTTCTCTCTGATAATAATAATAGCCATCTTGTCTATTATCCTCCTTGAACATTAACACTAAATTGGGTGTGTTGGCTCTAGGTTGTCCAAAGCCACAACTCAAGGAGCTTTCTACTTGTCTTTGTCCATGAATACTCTCATATTTATTAGACTCACTACTTCTTTCTTCTTCATTGTACCCTGACCATTCCTGGCTATTTCTTCTTGATTGATTGGGGGTTGAGCCTATTTTGGATTTACTGTCCTCATCATGAGTACCACTTGAAATTGAGTCACATCTTCCTTGTAATTCATGTTGCTCATAGCTAGGACACCAACTGGATCCAGAACCACATTGTTTAGGGCAAGGTGAATGACACGAGCCATAACCATATTGTTCGGTGTCAGAATACTGACCAGATCCCAAATCATATTGTTCAGAGCTAGATGAGTGACATGAGCCAGATCCATATTGTTCGGTGCCAAAATTCTGACCAGATCCAAAACCACAATGTCCAGAGCTAGATGAGTGAGACGAGCCATACCCCGATTGTTCAGTGCCAGAATACTGACCAGATCCAAAGCCAGACTGTTCAGAGCTAGAACACAGACCTGAGCCAGATCCATGTTGAGTATGGTGAGAGGCAGATCTGTGTTGGCCACAGCTAGAAGGCTGACTCCATCCACACCCAGATTGGCTATAAGGCTGACCTGAGCCAGAACCATGACCACAACTAGAAGACTGACCTGAGCCAGAACCATGTTGACCATAGCTAAAAGACTGACCTGAGCCATATTCATTTTGACCATAGCTAGAAGACTGACCTGAGCCAGAACCGTGTTGACCATAGCTAGAAGACTGACCTGAGCCAGAACCATGTTGACCACAACTAGAAGACTGACCTGAGCCATACTCATGTTGACCATAGCTAGAAGATTGACCTGAGCCAGAACCATGTTGACCATAACTAGAAGACTGACCTGAGCCAGAACCGTGTTGACCACAACTAGAAGACTGACCTGAGCCATACTCATGTTGACCATAACTAGAAGACTGACCTGAGCCAGAACCGTGTTGACCACAGCTAGAAGACTGACCTGAGCCAGAACCATGTTGACCATAGCTAGAAGACTGACCTGAGCCAGACCCATGTTGACCATAGCTAGAAGACTGACCTGAGCCAGAACCATGTTGACCATAGCTAGAAGACTGACCTGAGCCAGAACCATGTTGACCATAACTAGAAGACTGACCTGAGCCATACTCATGTTGACCATAGCTAGAAGACTGACCTGAGCCAGACCCATGTTGACCACAGCTAGAAGACTGACCTGAGCCAGAACCATGTTGACCATAGCTAGAAGACTGGCCTAATTCTGATCCATGTTGACCATAGCTAGAAGATTGACCTGAGCCAGAACCATGTTGACCATAGCTAGAAGACTGACCTGAGCCAGACCCATGTTGACCATAACTAGAAGACTGACCTGAGCCATACTCATGTTGACCATAGCTAGAAGACTGACCTGAGCCAGAACCATGTTGACCATAGCTAGAAGACTGACCTGAGCCAGAACCATGTTGACCATAGCTAAAAGATTGACCTGAGCCAGAACCATGTTGACCACAGCTAGAAGACTGACCTGAGCCAGAACCATGTTGACCATAGCTAGAAGACTGGCCTAATTCTGATCCATGTTGACCATAGCTGGAAGACTGACCTGAGCCAGAACCGTGTTGACCATAGCTAGAAGACTGACCTGAGCCAGAACCATGTTGACCATAGCTAGAAGACTGACCTGAGCCAGAACCATGTTGACCATAGCTAGAAGACTGACCTGAGCCAGAACCATGTTGACCATAGCTAGAAGATTGACCTGAACCAGAACCATGTTGACCACAACTAGAAGACTGACCTGAGCCAGAACCATGTTGACCATAGCTGGAAGACTGACCTGAGCCATAACCATGTTGACCATAGCTAGAAGACTGACCTGAGCCAGAACCATGTTGACCATAGCTGGAAGACTGACCTGAGCCAGAACCATGTTGACCATAGCTAGAAGATTGACCTGAGCCAGAACCATGTTGACCATAGCTAGAAGACTGACCTGAGCCAGAACCATGTTGACCATAGCTAGAAGACTGACCTGAGCCAGACCCATGTTGACCATAGCTAGAAGACTGACCTGAGCCAGAACCATGTTGACCATAGCTAGAAGACTGACCTGAGCCATACTCATGTTGACCATAGCTAGAAGACTGACCTGAGCCATACCCATGTTGACCATAGCTAGAAGATTGACCTGAGCCAGACCCATGTTGACCATAGCTAGAAGACTGACCTGAGCCAGAACCATGTTGACCATAGCTAGAAGACTGACCTGAGCCATACCCATGTTGACCATAGCTAGAAGACTGACCTGAGCCATACCTATGTTGACCATAGCTGGAAGACTGACCTGAGTTAGTTCCATGGTGTCCAAAGTTTGGTGACTGTCCTGAAGTAGAACTATGTTGTCCATAACTAGAGGATTGACCTGATCCAGATCCATGTTGTCCAAAACCAGAAGATTGACCTGAGCTACGTCTGTGTTGTCCACAGCCAGAGGATTGACCTGATCCAGACCTATATTGGTTATGGCTAGAAGACTGACTTGAGCCAGACCTGTGTCGGCCATAGCCAGAGGATTGTCCTGATCCAGATCTATGTCGGTTATGGCTAGAAGATTGACTTGAGCCAGACCTGTGTCGGCCATAGCCAGAGGTTTGACCTGATTCAGACCCATGTTGTTCATAGCTGGAAGCCTGGCCTAATCCTGATCCATGTTGGCCATAGCTAGAAGACTGACCTGAGCCAGACCTCTGTCGGCCATAGCCAGAGGATTGACCTGATCCAGACCTATGTCGGCTATGTCTAGAAGATTGACTTGAGCCAGACCTGTGTCGGCCATAGCCAGAGGTTTGACCTGATTCAGACCCACGTTGTTCATAGCTGGAAGCCTGGCCTAATCCTGATCCATGTTGGCCATAGCTAGAAGACTGACCTGAGCCTGACCCATGTTGGCTGTGGCTAGAAGACTGACTTGATCCAGATGCATGTTGACCACAGCTGGAAGACTGGCCTGAACTAGTTCCATGGTGTCCAAAGTTTGATGACTGCCTTGAAGTAGAACTATGTTGTCCATAACTAGAGGATTGACCTAAACCAGACCCATGTTGCCCAGAGCCAGAAGACTGACCTGAGCCAGACCTTTGTTGTCCAAAGCCAGAGGACTGACCTGAAGTAGAACCATGCTTTTCATAACTAGAAGATTGACCTGAACCTGAACCATGTTTTCCATAGCTGGAAGACTGTCCTGATGTAGACCCATGTTGACCAAAGCCAGAAGACTGACCAGACCCAGGTCCATGTTGTCCACAGCTTGATGACTCACCTAAATTGGATTCTGAACTAGACTCATGATATCTCTGGCTAGAAGATTGATTAGAGCCAGATCCATATTTTCCATAATTAGAGGATTGTCCTGATCCAGAGCCATGCTTTTGTCTTTCACGACTCCCTGACTGACCACTTGAGTGGGATCCATGTCTTCTTTGACTAGAGGACTGACCTGAGCCAGACTCATGACCACAACCAGTGGGCTCATTTGAACTTGACCAGTGGTCTTGTCCTCCACAGCTCCCTGAGCTGAATCCATGATGTTGACTTGAATTATTCTCATATTGTCTATTTCCTAAAGATTCATTTGAGTGAGACCCACGTTGGTCAGAACTGAAAGACCGATCCTCTGAGTGGGAAACATGCCCTTGTTCTCCATAACCGCCTAACTGATTTGCTGAGTGTGATCTTTTTCTATAGTTATTTGACTGAGTATGACCATCTTCTTCACTCCAAGACCTTTCTTGCTGATGAGAGCCATACTTATTTTTCTTATTATTCTTGAAGTGGCCTGAGCTTGACCCTCTCCATCTTTCCCCAGAGCTTTGCCTGTGCCCCAAATTAGATGAACCTCCTTGATGCCCAATTCTTCTGGAGCTGGATTGAGGCCTGTGTTTAATGTGTCCTCTAGAGCCCCTGGAATAGGAATCATTCTCTCCTGCACTCCACCTTGAATGGCTGGAAGACGATTCTTCCCCATTGTTCTTTTCTTCTGTTTCACTATGTTCCTCTTGGTGCTGGTGACTGTGATCTTTTTGCTTTGACCCTGAAGCTTGGCAGTAATCTTTGCCGATGATTTTATTACAAGCCTGAGCCAGCTGGAATATCATCAGAAGATACTCAGTAAAGTCCACACTCTTGTTATGGTCTCGATCCAGACTTTGCATGATGATATTTACAGTGTCTGGATCATCTGGGTTCTGTATAGGAACAAGGTACAAATGGAAGCTCTGTCAATATGGACCACATACCCAGCTAACCAATTGAAGAAAGGCTGTAGAAATGTGAAAGCTTGGCTTACATAGGTTAAACACATAGTCCTTTAGGCTGGACTGTGCTATCCTGAGCACGAGAGAAGGAAATATGCAATGAATAATGCAGTGAGAAATAGATAGAAGAATATGCAACTGGAATATTATTTTTTGTAAGGAATGGGTCAAATATAAATGATTAGCTAATTTGTAATTAATTTTGAATATTCATATTAATTATATATGACTTTTCTTGATTTTTTCAGCTTAATTCATTTACTCATTCAACAAATTTATTTTGCACCTACTATCTGCCTTTCATTCAGTTAGGTGCAATGAACAAGTTTGGTTCTTGACAAAATGGAACTTAAAGTCTAGTGGGCCAGACACACAAACTTAAAAATCACAGTTTATTGTGATGTTTCTATGAGAATATACCAGAGGGGAGCCACTGGGGGTTCAAGGAAGGTTAATGAGGGGAAGTGATATATTTTGAAGGATGGATTGGACCCAGGTAGAGGGAAAAATATGAACAAAGAACTGGAGGTAAGAGAAGACATGGCTCATATAGAAAGAACTGAAAGAAATTCAGGATTCTAAATTTAGAGTCTCAGCAGTCAAGAGACGTGGCTAGAGAGGTAAATATGGAGCAAATCATGCCTTTGAAGATACATCAAGTAACTTTGGACTTTAAGAACTGGGAGCTGTTGAAGGATTTTGAAATGAGTGTGAAATGATTAGATTTGTATGTAATGCTGAGATTGGAAGTAAGAATTGACTTGAACCAGCAATAGTGATGGGGAGAAATGGGCTGATTGAGAGACTATGATGAATTTGATGGAGGTTGAAGGGTGGAAGAGCATGCTGAGAGAGGAAGTTAAAATGGCACCAGATTTCTGCTTTGGGCACACAGGAGAAGGAGAGTTTAGTTTTGTAGCTGACACACTGAATTTGAGACATTGATAGGAATCCAAATGAAAATATTTAGTATGTAGCTGGATTCAATGAGTTGGAGATCAAGAACTACATCTAAGCTCCCAAATATTTATTTCCAGAACTGACATTTTAAGATGATGGTCACCCTCTTTCATGATTTAGGGGTAAGATGCTAATTTCTTGAACTCAGAGGCTTTATAATGCCAGCATCTCAGACATGGGCTGTGGTCAGGATGTTTTGGGCTGAAGAAAGACAAAAAAAGGAAGAAGATACATTTTACCTACTTTTCAGTTTTTCTGAGGACCATCTCGGTTGGTGTTCCAGAAGAATTACTCATTTAGGACATTTAATCTATGAATTTTTAAAAATAGGATCACTTTCTTGGTCATGTTATGGAAACCATTATGGGGTCAATGTTTGACCTTGTTTTAAGCCTTTACCAAACTCTGTTCTCTGTTACTAAGTAGGGAGAATCATCTAGGAATTTGATATATGTGACAAAAGGTAGAAAGGGAGAAAAAGGGAATTGCAGTGTTTTAGTCCTGATATAGAGTTCTTACCTTCATAATTTGATGGAATTCATTTTCCAAAAATACTTTCATTTCTCCCTTGTTCAACATGGCACACTCCTCATCCTTGGTGGCATATTGGTAGAAAACTTCGATGACAGTGACGATGCTTTGTAGGAGTTTAGGCATCTTTGTGTAGATTTAAGTAATCTAAAAGGGAAGAAAAGGAGAGACCCACCTCTTATTGTTCCTTTTTCTTGCTTAAATACCTAAGTAGTTTCAATTATTTGTAAAAATGGTTTAGAATCAATGAGGGATGATTAATTCTGTTATGATCAAGAGCCAATCCAGAGTTAAATGACTTGTTCAAGTCATATAGCAAGAAAGTGATGAAATTAGGAACAGAAACTATATCTCATATTTCCATTCCTGAATGAATATAGGAGTGATGACTTCCTTTTTTGGTCTCTTTGCCTCTACCAGGGATAATTTTATGAACTTCGTTCTGGAGCTATAGAAGTCCTGGGTGTGCCAATCCATCCATTTCCTCAGTTCCTTTCTAGGTCTCAACCATCACACTAGGGAAGGACAAGTCTATTATCTACATGGCATGCCCGAGTCCAACGAAGGGGTATCAGGGTCTAAACTAGATCCTCCAGACTTCTAGGCCAGAGAAAGTAAATAAAGTGGGCAAAGACAACAACAGGCCTAGGTGATAAGGAGCTGGGGGCAGCTGTTATCAGGCTCAGCTTCTGTTTTCATTCTCCAAGAGGGGCTGACCCCAGACTTTACTGATTAGACAACAGAGAGAAAAAGCTCAGTAAGTAAAGGAGGCAGCTTGCCTACTGGATAATTTGAGCCCATGATCATTAAGGAAATGACCCCAAAGAAAGCTGATACTATCAGTCCCAGTTATTTCTTCATTTTTCTTCTCAATAAAGTTAAACTTACACCAAAGTTCTCCAAAGTATATTCAAAAGAAGTCTGGTACCCAGTGCCTCTTTGCCTTAGAGCGCATCCCAGATTCTCATAACTTATAACTCTAAATACTGCTGACTTACCTAGTTCACCAGAGGAACAAGTAGGATGGAGGCTGAAGCAGCTTACAGGGTGCTGCTAGTTGCGGATAGTGGCCTTTTTATAGAGGGAGTAATGATCCATCTTAGGGAGGAGCTCCTCCCTTTGAGATGTCCTAATTTACTCTCAAATAAGCCCAGCTCCACCTCCATCTCCACCTCCTAGTGTTTATCTTCTTACTTCCTTACTTGTTCACCTGAGATTGCATTAGCAGCTCCCAAATCTGGGCGAGTACCAGCCCTACCTGTCAGAGTCTGTGGACACTGAAGAAAGACCTTTTGCATATCCAATGAAGTATCTAGCATAATGCATTGACAACAAATTATGTGGACTTGAACTGAAGTTGAGCGGAATGTATGCAGGGACATCAGGGAACAAATATCAAAGAGTCATGGAATCTGATTTTTAAAAGGAAGCTTAAAGATCATCTTAACAAAATCTTTTTTTTTTTAAAGCTAAATTTTCTTATGCAGGATTCCAGCCAAGGTGTCACCCATGATATTATTACCTCTTGAAATAGATAATAGCAGAGGCCTTCTTGTTTCTTTACCCAATTCTCTTTACCAGACTTTAGTGGCCATTTGTCAATGTGGTTTTCTTTTCAGCCACTATATAACCTTAAGAAGAGATGCATGTTCTTTAGCATAGGTTCCTCATGATTTGGGCTGTGGCTTCTCTCTCGCCCCATCTTCTCTCTAGCCCCATCTTCTCTCTTCCTCTTCCTCTTAATGCTCCACCAGTAATCAACTACTTAAATTTCCTGAAAATAACATTCTATTTCATGTTTTTTCTTGGAATATCTTTTCTCATTATCTGCTAGGGAACTCTTATCCATTCTTAAAAACCCACATTAGACACCCTGTAAGAAATCTGTCTTGAGTTACTCGAGAGTTATAATGTGTGCCTTATTCATAATTCTATTGTAGTATCAATCAAATTATATTATAATCTTCTAAAATAGTCTTACTATGAAATTAATGTTTAATACAAAAATTGGAAAATATAGATGAACAAAGAAAAGAAAGTGAAAATACCTATAATCCTATTACTCAGAAATAGCTACTGTTAATTATTTAGTTTATATCCTTAAATACACACACACACACACACACACACACACACACACACACACACGTATTTGTCTATTTGCCTATATCATTTCTGGACTATGAGCTTGAGAATAGGGAATGGGCATCATTATTCCTTATGTCATTTGGAGACTAAGCAAATTGCTTGGCAATGAAGGCCCCCGATAAATGTTCATCAAATTGAATTGAATTGAAAAAGGAGTGAGGGCTATGACTACAGTGATCTTCATTGATCAACTTATACTTTTTCACAGGACTAGGGTCTTCCCTCTCTCTTGCCATTGTTACCTCATAGGACATTATTTCACCTGAATATAGACTGAATCTTAGCATTGGAATCCATGAGTGCCTTTCTGCTTATTTCTGAGGTCCTTGCTCTGCACTCCATCACTGTGAACATGTAACACAAATTTCACTAAAGCCGAGTGAAATTACATAGACTTAAAACTTTTGCAACACAACCATCAGGATTTTGGGAGGCGTGGTAGCAATTATTGGCAAATGATAAATCACATGATTCAAAATTCAACCATTATTATGCTATATGTTGTCTTCTAAGAACTACCCAGAGGGCTGCAGAGTCAGTATCCATACAGTGGCCCTGTTTCCTCTGGACACTTGATTTGGGTCAGGTCATCATACTTCATCAGAAGAAAGAGCTTTTTAAAGGTGTGACTGAGACTGTGGGAGTGCAAGGGAGGTGGAATTTGCTAAGTGAAGACTTTCCTGCAGGAGCCAGCTGTTGCCAAAGAGGAAGGACGGTGAGGGTGAGGTGAAGACTACTCCAGGTGGACATGCTCTTGGGATGAGTGTTCTCCTGAATTAGGGGCCAGCAAACTTTTTCTATAAAGGGCTAGAGAGTAAATATTATAGGCTTCATGGGCCAGATGGATCTCGTTACAACTATTGAACTCTGTTCTTGTAGCATGAAAGCAGCCATAGGGATATGTAAATGAATGAGCATGGCTGTGTTTCAGTAAAACTTATTTATCGACACTGACCTTTAAATTTCATATAACTTCACATCACAATTTTTTCAACCACTGTAGAAAACGTTTATAGTTTGTGGGCCATCCAAAAATTGGCGATGAGCTAGGTATGGCCTGTGAGCTATAGTTTGCCACCCCTGGCCCTCTTCTGTATTTGCTTGTCAGGAAGATTTGCCAGGAAAGGAGAACCCGAGGGAAGAGAAGTGCTGGGAAGTGTGGGATATCAGAACCAATAATTCTTGTGTGAGAGAAAAGGTGCATGTGTGAGAATGTTGGCGTGTCTGAGGTGGTAGGTAAAGGAAACAGAACAAGGGACCTTTGGGTGCTCTTAAGAGTAAGGTAAATTTTGACTTGATGTAAGTAAGAAATTCTTAACATCTGTGTTGGCTGAAAATGCAATGAGCTCTTTGCAAAGAAATTGAGTTTATTGTCTGGAATATTGTAGAAACTTTCATTTCTCATGTAAGCAGTTTTAATCCTTTCAGTGTTTTGTTTTCTGAATAGTCTCCAATGTCACCAACCAAAGTATTGTTGAGCTTTATTTCTTGGTTTGTGTCACGAAAACAGGAAGCATATTTAATGTACCTTTTGGCCTCTCCTCTCCCTTTTGAGAATTACTAGTGTAAGAGTTGGGAGTCGATTACCACAAAGGTCCTTTCCAAAACTGAGAATCATGATTTTACCAGAACATGTGTTCCACAGTCATAGGGTGGATGTGAAGAGTTTGGTTAGTAGTTTTCCCCTTGGAGATGACAGGGTTCAGGAGAAGAGATTTCTTACGGTATGTGTTACATTCTAGGTTTTTCAGTGCCACCATGTGTTGGCAGAAGAAAGGAAGTTGCATTCTCCAATATGCCAAACACAGTGCTCTGTGGGCTTAAGTATATCATTTTATTAATTCTCACAACAGCTGTATGTTGTAGGTATTATTACCTCCATTTTTCAGATGAGAAAACTGAGGCCTAGAGAATACATGTAAGTTGTTTCAAATCACTTAGCAATTAAGTGGAGAAGACAATATTCAAACTCAGATCTGCTTCTGTCTAGGAATAGCCAGGGAGTAGAGATTATTCATGCAAAAGGCAAGAGGGTTGAGTGCTCCACCCAAGTTTTTGAGGAATGGAGTGTTTGACCTGAAGAGAAAACCAACCAACCAACCAACCAACCAACCAACTAACCAATCAACCAACCAAAATTAGTGAAGGTAAACTGTGAAGTTCCCTTCCACAGCTGTTTTCACTTGTGCTTGTCTGGAAGGCAGGGTAGTGTTCCTATAGTGCCATCTGGTGGGCTATAGGGAAATTCTACAGAAAGCCTTTCTCCTTGACCTTCTCTTCTCTCACTTCCCAATGCAATTTCTTACAGTTCTCAGTCTCCATGAATGAGGAGACGATGCAAAAAATAGGGACATAACAAGCAAAGAACGTTGGTTGTCATGATTTTGGGATGAGTGGAGTCAAAAGAAGTTAGCTATAAAATAAAACTGGTCAGCAAGCATTTTTTTCCATATCCTTCTCACCAGGTACAAGGGTCATTTTTTTCTTTTATTTCAAAAAATAAAAAATGGATCTGATATGATTTTATATCTTAGCATTGGGGGGGAGGGGGTTGCAGCAGGCATGATGATACATCTTTCAGCTCCAGACCCAAGCCCTGGAATATACTCTCCTTGAATATTGGTCTTCTTATTCAGTTGTTTCTCTTTGTGTTCTTAGTATTCTTCCTTTTCTCATCCAAGACCTCAAAGATGCCCAGATGTTAGGAATCCATAGCCTATTCTTACTTGTATACTCTAACTTATTTTGTTAACAGCTTTCTCTTTCCACCTCCTTAACTTGCTGCTTGATGATCTTATTACCATGACCATTCATGGCCTGTATTCTTTAGTTCCTACTTTATTAAGGCTTTCTGCATGCAGGACTTCAAGTGAAAAGATGGAGGAGAGTGGTTGGAAATGTTCCCCAGGGACCATAAAATATTATAGAGGTAGTACAAAAGACCTGCTAACATGGGAGATATCAGAGAGGACTTCAGAGCCACACAAGTTAGTCTGTCCAAGATTCTTCAGGGAGGTCAAGTTCAGCAGGGTGTGGCTGCTGGGGAGGGTTGGGCTAATGGATCTCCCATGATGGGGAGGTGCTAGGCAGGCTTGAGGGAAGTTTGGAGGAGTGGTGCCCACCCCAGAGCCACACAACTTAGTCCATCCCAGATTCTTCCCAGACCTTGGCAGGGAGGGTGGGAGGCACCAGGAGTCAGGAGGCTGAGATTGCTGGGAGCCTTGAGAGTGGGCCTAGCAGATCTCCTGTGAGGGGGAGATTCACAGGAAAGTGGGGGCAATATCCCCTGCCCCAAAGCCACACCACTCAGTCACAAACACCTCCTGAGTCTGGCCAGACCTTTACAACCCAGCCCAGGCAGCTAACTCTTCAACAGGGCATGACTCCATATGTCGGTACTTTCCTTCTATGCCTATTTTATTGAGTGTTTTTTAAAATGCATGTTGTATCTTGTCATTATGCTAATTGAAATAAGCCAGTCACAAAAAGAGAAATATTTTATGATTCCATTTATATGAAATATCCAAAGTAGTCAAATTAATAGAATCAGAAAGTAGAATGGTGGTTGCTATGGGGTAGGGGAAGAGGAAATAAGGAATTTTTGTTTAATGGATATAAAGATTAGTTGGGCAAGATGAAAAAAATCTGCAGATTAGTTGTGCCACAATGTGAATATACTTACCTTCACTGAACTGTGCATGAAAATAGTTGATTCACATGTGAGGGAGTGTATGGTAATTTTGTCCTTGAGTGGACAGGGATATGAAAGAAAACAATTTCAGTTGTCTGTTTATGGGTTCTTTACAAAACATCGAGAGTTTTGCCTAGAGGTGTATACGTCTGGCTGTCTCTGTTGGAAGGTCAGTCAGTGTCTTTCCATCAATACTTCCCACCTTGGGTAGCCAGGTCTGCACTGTCTCTCTCATTCTAACTTTTATCTTCAGCCTGTCAGTTAGGCCTGACTCTTCTAGAGAAAGAAGGGTCTCAGGCGGTAGCTGAAGTAGCTGGTTGTAAGACTGTAGGCAAGGTGACAAATAGTGACTCATAAGAGAGGCGGTGGCTCCATTATCTGTGTCAGTGGCAACTCAATGAGGTCAGCAGGTCTAGCACCTTCTGGATTTTGCAGCTTGTATGGGAATCTAGGGACAGCACTTTAAGCAGGGAAGCAGGGGACCAGTAGGTGGATCAGATCCCCTTTGAGTAGCTTGTGGAGCACAAACATAGACATGATATTGTTTGAGGCTAATGAGAAAAATGAAGTTGTTGCTTTTTATTTACTCCCTTATCCACATTGGGGATCATTTAAACTCTGACAATTTCACTTTAGCTTGATTTATTTAAGCATTAGTGAAAAAAGACAGCTTTTGTAAGTGTGCTTATAAAACCACTAAGCAGAGAGTTAAAAGACTTGAGCTCTAGTTGCTATTGTGGTGCAGATTATTTGTGTGATGGACTCATCTGCTAAATGTGAACAATGGTCTAGCTATTCTCTGAATCCCTGCTGGTCTCCTATTACAAAGGAGGAATCTAGGATACAATTCACACACAGGGATTTTCCTTCTAATGATAGAATCTTGTTCACATAGTTCCTATTTTTTTCCTTTATCTCTTTATCCACTGGACTGACTCATGAAGTACATGAGTTTTCTTTCCAGGAAGGAGAACTTTTTTTTTTTTTTTATTGATTTCCCTTTGTCAAGATATTTTAGCACAATTTCTATGCTCTCATTAGTCTCCATGGGAAAACATTTCCTAGTGTCTTGGAAGAAGGTCCTATGGACAATAGTTTGTGTTTCCTGATCTTGTTTTGACTTGGAAAATAGCCATCTGGGTTGATGTTTTGATAATAATTATGATTCCACTAGAGGCCCGGTGCACGAAATTCGTGCACGGAGGGGGGTTGTCCCTCAGCCCAGCCTGTACCCTCTCCAATATGGGACATCCCTCTCACAATCCAGGACTGCTGGCTCCCAACTGCTTGCCTGCCTGCCTTCCTGATTGCCCCTAACCACTTCTGCCTGCCAGCCTGATCACCCCCTAACCACTCTGCTGCCAGCCTGTTTGCCCCCAACTTCCCTCCTCTGCTGGCCTGGTCACCCCTAACTGCCCTCTCCTGCAGGGTTGATCACCTCCAACTGCCCTCCCTTGCAGGCCTGGTCCTTCTCAACTGCCCTCCCTTGCAGGCCGGGTGCCTCCCAACTGCCCTCTCCTGCTGGCCATCTTGTGGTGGCCATCTTGTGTCCACATGGGGGCAAGATCTTTGACCACATGGGGGCAGCTATATTGTGTGTTGCAATGATGATCAATCTGCACATTACTCTTTTATTAGATAGGATAGAGGCCTGGTACAGGGGTGGGGGCCAGCTGGTTTGCCCTGAAGGTTGTCCCGGATCAGGTGGGGGTTCCCTTGGGGCGTGGGGCAGCCTGAGCGAGGGGCCTGTGGTGGTTTGCAGGTTGGCCATGCCCCCTGGCAACCCATGCGGAGGCCCTGGTATCTGGAATTTATTTTCCTTCTACAATTGAAACTTTGTAGCCTGGAGCGGAGCCAAGCCTGGGGCTCCCTCTGGGGCCAGCAGCCATTTGTGTTGGGGTTATAATTGAAACTTTGTTGCCTTAAGTGGGTGGGCCCGGCCAGGGTGTGCGGAAAGCTTTACTTCCCCTGTTGCCGGTGGCAACCCTGGCCTGCTCTCTCAAGCTCCATCCTGCCGCCATTTGTTTGAATTTGTTTACTTTCTATAATTGAAACTTTGTAGCTTGAGTGGAGGCTTAGGCCTGGCAAGGGCAGGTGGAAAGCTTGGCTTCCTCTGTTACCTAGGAAACCCTGCTCTCTGTGGCTGTAGCCATCTTGGTTTGGGTTAATTTGCATACTCGCTCTGATTGGATGGTGGGCATGGCTTGTGGGTGTGTTGGAGGTACAGTCAATTTGCATATTTGTCTATTATTAGGTAGGATTAAAAATTGAGATAAGCCTTTTTCCACCCTGTAGGTGACAATGTGGAACAATGGTTATGTTACAGAAAAACATAGGATCTGATTAAATATTTCTTCTTTAGACTCCTTAATATGTTTGCATTCTGTGTAACTAGGATTTGGTCATACAGGTTGCTAGTGATGAGGAAAAGATTGTAATTCAGACCATGGGGAAGAAAGTCTTTCGGAGTTTCTGAGAAATAAACATAGAAGACACAAATTATGGTATATGATCAATTGTTTATTTTCAGTTTTTATGCAATTTACTTTTATGAATTCTATATGCTGAGAAGTGATTTTAATGAATACAGAGTAATACACAGTTCCAATAGAAGCATAATAGAAGCACATGTACTTAGCCATGATAGTAGTATAGCAGTTATGGACTCTGGAACAATGATTTTATAATTTTGACTCCATTTTTTAATTTTTGGCAAAGATTATAGTATGAAACTGAAGAGATTCTAAATTTTAATCCCTCAAAAATTATTACATAAACCCATCTAGCAAAATAGTCATATATTTCATAGTTTCTCTGTCCATAACATTGCTTTTTTCCATTCAACATTTTAAAGTTATAAAGATAAAACCTTCCTAGAGAATGAGAAGAAACCATCACCAAAGAAAAATAGGATACTATGTTAAAAAGATAATAGAAGATAACCTCTGTGAAAGTATAATGAAACATTCTTGATTCAAATTTGTGTTGTTGTTCTTTCTCCTACTCTTTGAATTAACTACATTACTATTTTCTCTCACTCATAATAAAAGTATTGTTGTTTAAATCCCAGCTGCTTTAAACTATCACCCGACTGACCATATGTCACAGGGTTTATATAACTGCCTAATGTATTGGATTTTGAAAAGTTTTCTCCATAGAGAGGTATGTGTCTAATCCCACATGACGGGAATTAGGTATTCCAACCTTAGTCTCACTGGCCTGAATAATATTGAATTTTTGGTGCCTACTGTAAACAGATTGAGATGAAATATCTCCATGTACATTTCTTGAGTTTCTGGAGCTATCTGCTGCCTGTTCATGCTGGTATCCCTGTCCATGTGTACTGCCAGTTCCTGACCCACCATGGGAAGATTGGGACTCCCTGTGGGTAGCTGTTTGCCCTTGATGGGAGCCCAAGTGCCTAGTGCTATCTCCTGATTGTCCATGGGCAGACCCATGCTGGCGGGTTGAACTGGACCCAGTCCCCACATATGTCGAGGAGGACGGTCTACCTGAATCTTCGCTGTCGCTGGCCTGACTGCTACTGTGTCCCCGATGTCTGGTTGTGCTGGGCCCAGAAGCGGATGGTCCACGTCCAGTGCCCGAGTGTCTGTGGCTGTCAGGTGACTGCTCATGCTGGGATCGTTGTCTTCCTCTTGAGCTCGATCCTGACTGCCCGTGGTGTCCTCGAGAGGATGTCTCTGCATGATGTGAGCCAGATTGTCTAGAGGTGTCCGCAGACCGTCCATGTCTAGATCCCTGTCTTGTGTTGGCATCAGAGTCTGAGTGTCCATGGGTGTCCTCGGAGTGTCCATGCTGGGCTGTCTGCCCCCGTTGGGTACCAGAGTGTCTAGAACTGTCTCGTGACTGGGCATGGGTAGACCCATGGTGCTGTCTCGAACTGGATCCAGTCCTCTCATGGGCAGAGCCAGATTGTCTACCTGAATCGCCAGACTGTCCTTCGCTGTCGCTGGCCTGAGTGCTACTGTGTCCCCGATGTCTGGTTGTGCTGGGCCCAGAAGCGGATGGTCCACGTCCAGTGCCCGAGTGTCTGTGGCTGTCAGGTGACTGCTCATGCTGGGATCGTTGTCTTCCTCTTGAGCTCGATCCTGACTGCCCGTGGGACGAGCCGTGGTGTCCTCGAGAGGATGTCTCTGCATGATGTGAGCCAGATTGTCTAGAGGTGTCCGCAGACCGTCCATGTCTAGATCCCTGTCTTGTGTTGGCATCAGAGTCTGAGTGTCCGTGGGTGTCCTCGGAGTGTCCATGCTGGGCTGTCTGCCCTCGTTGGGTACCAGAGTGTCTAGAACTGTCTCGTGACTGGGCATGGGTAGACCCATGGTGCTGTCTCGAACTGGATCCAGTCCTCTCATGGGCAGAGCCAGATTGTCTACCTGAATCGCCAGACTGTCCTTCGCTGTCGCTGGCCTGAGTGCTACTGTGTCCCCGATGTCTGGTTGTGCTGGGCCCAGAAGCGGATGGTCCACGTCTAGTGCCCGAGTGTCTGTGGCTGTCAGGTGACTGCTCATGCTGGGATTGTTGTCTTCCTCTTGAGCTTGATCCTGACTGCCCGTGGTGTCCTCGAGAGGATGTCTCTGCATGATGTGAGCCAGATTGTCTAGAGGTGTCCGCAGACCGTCCATGTCTAGATCCCTGTCTTGTGCCGGCATCAGAGTCTGAGTGTCCATGGGTGTCCTCGGAGTGTCCATGCTGGGCTGTCTGCCCTCGTTGGGTACCAGAGTGTCTAGAACTGTCTCGTGACTGGGCATGGGTAGACCCATGGTGCTGTCTCGAACTGGATCCAGTCCTCTCATGGGCAGAGCCAGATTGTCTACCTGAATCGCCAGACTGTCCTTCGCTGTCGCTGGCCTGAGTGCTACTGTGTCCCCGATGTCTGGTTGTGCTGGGCCCAGAAGCGGATGGTCCACGTCCAGTGCCCGAGTGTCTGTGGCTGTCAGGTGACTGCTCATGCTGGGATTGTTGTCTTCCTCTTGAGCTTGATCCTGACTGCCCGTGGTGTCCTCGAGAGGATGTCTCTGCATGATGTGAGCCAGATTGTCTAGAGGTGTCCGCAGACCGTCCATGTCTAGATCCCTGTCTTGTGCTGGCATCAGAGTCTGAGTGTCCATGGGTGTCCTCGGAGTGTCCATGCTGGGCTGTCTGCCCTCGTTGGGTACCAGAGTGTCTAGAACTGTCTCGTGACTGGGCATGGGTAGACCCATGGTGCTGTCTCGAACTGGATCCAGTCCTCTCATGGGCAGAGCCAGATTGTCTACCTGAATCGCCAGACTGTCCTTCGCTGTCGCTGGCCTGAGTGCTACTGTGTCCCCGATGTCTGGTTGTGCTGGGCCCAGAAGCGGATGGTCCACGTCCAGTGCCCGAGTGTCTGTGGCTGTCAGGTGACTGCTCATGCTGGGATTGTTGTCTTCCTCTTGAGCTCGATCCTGACTGCCCGTGGGACGAGCCGTGGTGTCCTCGAGAGGATGTCTCTGCATGATGTGAGCCAGATTGTCTAGAGGTGTCCGCAGACCGTCCATGTCTAGATCCCTGTCTTGTGCTGGCATGAGAGTCTGAGTGTCCATGGGTGTCCTCGGAGTGTCCATGCTGGGCTGTCTGCCCTCGTTGGGTACCAGAGTGTCTAGAACTGTCTCGTGACTGGGCATGGGTAGACCCATGGTGCTGTCTCGAACTGGATCCAGTCCTCTCATGGGCAGAGCCAGATTGTCTATCTGAATCGCCAGACTGTCCTTCGCTGTCGCTGGCCTGAGTGCTACTGTGTCCCCGATGTCTGGTTGTGCTGGGCCCAGAAGCGGATGGTCCACGTCCAGTGCCCGAGTGTCTGTGGCTGTCAGGTGACTGCTCATGCTGGGATTGTTGTCTTCCTCTTGAGCTCGATCCTGATTGCCCGTGGGACGAGCCGTGGTGTCCTCGAGAGGATGTGTCTGCATGATGTAAGCCAGATTGTCTAGAGGTGTCCGCAGACCGTCCATGTCTAGATCCCTGTCTTGTGCTGGCATCAGAGTCTGAGTGTCCGTGGGTGTCCTCGGAGTGTCCATGCTGGGCTGTCTGCCCTCGTTGGGTACCAGAGTGTCTAGAACTGTCTCGTGACTGGGCATGGGTAGACCCATGGTGCTGTCTCGAACTGGATCCAGTCCTCTCATGGGCAGAGCCAGATTGTCTACGTGAATCGCCAGACTGCCCTTCGCTGTCGCTGGCCTGAGTGCTACTGTGTCCCCGATGTCTGGTTGTGCTGGGCCCAGAAGCGGATGGTCCACGTCCAGTGCCCGAGTGTCTGTCAGGTGACTGCTCATGCTGGGATTGTTGTCTTCCTCTTGAGCTTGATCCTGACTGCCCGTGGTGTCCTCGAGAGGATGTCTCTGCATGATGTGAGCCAGATTGTCTAGAGGTGTCCGCAGACCGTCCATGTCTAGATCCCTGTCTTGTGCTGGCATCAGAGTCTGAGTGTCCATGGGTGTCCTCGGAGTGTCCATGCTGGGCTGTCTGCCCCCGTTGGGTACCAGAGTGTCTAGAACTGTCTCGTGACTGGGCATGGGTAGACCCATGGTGCTGTCTCGAACTGGATCCAGTCCTCTCATGGGCAGAGCCAGATTGTCTGCCTGAATCGCCAGACTGTCCTTCGCTGTCGCTGGCCTGAGTGCTACCGTGTCCCCGATGTCTGGTTGTGCTGGGCCCAGAAGCGGATGGTCCACGTCCAGTGCCCGAGTGTCTGTGGCTGTCAGGTGACTGCTCATGCTGGGATTGTTGTCTTCCTCTTGAGCTCGATCCTGACTGCCCGTGGGACGAGCCGTGGTGTCCTCGAGAGGATGTGTCTGCATGATGTGAGCCAGATTGTCTAGAGGTGTCCGCAGACCGTCCATGTCTAGATCCCTGTCTTGTGCTGGCATCAGAGTCTGAGTGTCCGTGGGTGTCCTCGGAGTGTCCATGCTGGGCTGTCTGCCCTTGTTGGGTACCAGAGTGTCTAGAACTATCTCGTGACTGGGCATGGGTAGACCCATGGTGCTGTCTCGAACTAGATCCAGTCCTCTCATGGGCAGAGCCAGATTGTCTACCTGAATCGCCAGACTGTCCTTCACTGTCGCTGGCCTGACTGCTACTGTGTCCCCGATGTCTGGTTGTGCTGGGCCCAGAATCGGATGGTCCACGTCCAGTGCCCGAGTGTCTGTGGCTGTCAGGTGACTGCTCATGCTGGGATTGTTGTCTTCCTCTTGAGCTCGATCCTGATTGCCCGTGGGACGAGCCGTGGTGTCCTCGAGAGGATGTGTCTGCATGATGTGAGCCAGATTGTCTAGAGGTGTCCGCAGACCGTCCATGTCTAGATCCCTGTCTTGTGCTGGCATCAGAGTCTGAGTGTCCGTGGGTGTCCTCGGAGTGTCCATGCTGGGCTGTCTGCCCTCGTTGGGTACCAGAGTGTCTAGAACTGTCTCGTGACTGGGCATGGGTAGACCCATGGTGCTGTCTCGAACTGGATCCAGTCCTCTCATGGGCAGAGCCAGATTGTCTACCTGAATCGCCAGACTGTCCTTCGCTGTCGCTGGCCTGAGTGCTACTGTGTCCCCGATGTCTGGTTGTGCTGGGCCCAGAAGCGGATGGTCCACGTCCAGTGCCCGAGTGTCTGTGGCTGTCAGGTGACTGCTCATGCTGGGATTGTTGTCTTCCTCTTGAGCTTGATCCTGACTGCCCGTGGTGTCCTCGAGAGGATGTCTCTGCATGATGTGAGCCAGATTGTCTAGAGGTGTCCGCAGACCGTCCATGTCTAGATCCCTGTCTTGTGCTGGCATCAGAGTCTGAGTGTCCATGGGTGTCCTCGGAGTGTCCATGCTGGGCTGTCTGCCCCCGTTGGGTACCAGAGTGTCTAGAACTGTCTCGTGACTGGGCATGGGTAGACCCATGGTGCTGTCTCGAACTGGATCCAGTCCTCTCATGGGCAGAGCCAGATTGTCTACCTGAATCGCCAGACTGTCCTTCGCTGTCGCTGGCCTGAGTGCTACTGTGTCCCCGATGTCTGGTTGTGCTGGGCCCAGAAGCGGATGGTCCACGTCCAGTGCCCGAGTGTCTGTGGCTGTCAGGTGACTGCTCATGCTGGGATTGTTGTCTTCCTCTTGAGCTCGATCCTGACTGCCCGTGGGACGAGCCGTGGTGTCCTCGAGAGGATGTCTCTGCATGATGTGAGCCAGATTGTCTAGAGGTGTCCGCAGACCGTCCATGTCTAGATCCCTGTCTTGTGCTGGCATCAGAGTCTGAGTGTCCGTGGGTGTCCTCGGAGTGTCCATGCTGGGCTGTCTGCCCTCGTTGGGTACCAGAGTGTCTAGAACTGTCTCGTGACTGGGCATGGGTAGACCCATGGTGCTGTCTCGAACTGGATCCAGTCCTCTCATGGGCAGAGCCAGATTGTCTACCTGAATCGCCAGACTGTCCTTCGCTGTCGCTGGCCTGAGTGCTACTGTGTCCCCGATGTCTGGTTGTGCTGGGCCCAGAAGCGGATGGTCCACGTCCAGTGCCCGAGTGTCTGTGGCTGTCAGGTGACTGCTCATGCTGGGATTGTTGTCTTCCTCTTGAGCTTGATCCTGACTGCCCGTGGTGTCCTCGAGAGGATGTCTCTGCATGATGTGAGCCAGATTGTCTAGAGGTGTCCGCAGACCGTCCATGTCTAGATCCCTGTCTTGTGCTGGCATCAGAGTCTGAGTGTCCATGGGTGTCCTCGGAGTGTCCATGCTGGGCTGTCTGCCCTCGTTGGGTACCAGAGTGTCTAGAACTGTCTCGTGACTGGGCATGGGTAGACCCATGGTGCTGTCTCGAACTGGATCCAGTCCTCTCATGGGCAGAGCCAGATTGTCTACCTGAATCGCCAGACTGTCCTTCGCTGTCGCTGGCCTGAGTGCTACTGTGTCCCCGATGTCTGGTTGTGCTGGGCCCAGAAGCGGATGGTCCACGTCCAGTGCCCGAGTGTCTGTGGCTGTCAGGTGACTGCTCATGCTGGGATTGTTGTCTTCCTCTTGAGCTCGATCCTGACTGCCCGTGGGACGAGCCGTGGTGTCCTCGAGAGGATGTCTCTGCATGATGTGAGCCAGATTGTCTAGAGGTGTCCGCAGACCGTCCATGTCTAGATCCCTGTCTTGTGCTGGCATCAGAGTCTGAGTGTCCGTGGGTGTCCTCGGAGTGTCCATGCTGGGCTGTCTGCCCTCGTTGGGTACCAGAGTGTCTAGAACTGTCTCGTGACTGGGCATGGGTAGACCCATGGTGCTGTCTCGAACTGGATCCAGTCCTCTCATGGGCAGAGCCAGATTGTCTACCTGAATCGCCAGACTGTCCTTCGCTGTCGCTGGCCTGAGTGCTACTGTGTCCCCGATGTCTGGTTGTGCTGGGCCCAGAAGCGGATGGTCCACGTCCAGTGCCCGAGTGTCTGTGGCTGTCAGGTGACTGCTCATGCTGGGATTGTTGTCTTCCTCTTGAGCTCGATCCTGACTGCCCGTGGGACGAGCCGTGGTGTCCTCGAGAGGATGTCTCTGCATGATGTGAGCCAGATTGTCTAGAGGTGTCCGCAGACCGTCCATGTCTAGATCCCTGTCTTGTGCTGGCATCAGAGTCTGAGTGTCCGTGGGTGTCCTCGGAGTGTCCATGCTGGGCTGTCTGCCCCCGTTGGGTACCAGAGTGTCTAGAACTGTCTCGTGACTGGGCATGGGTAGACCCATGGTGCTGTCTCGAACTGGATCCAGTCCTCTCATGGGCAGAGCCAGATTGTCTACCTGAATCGCCAGACTGTCCTTCGCTGTCGCTGGCCTGAGTGCTACTGTGTCCCCGATGTCTGGTTGTGCTGGGCCCAGAAGCGGATGGTCCACGTCCAGTGCCCGAGTGTCTGTGGCTGTCAGGTGACTGCTCATGCTGGGATTGTTGTCTTCCTCTTGAGCTTGATCCTGACTGCCCGTGGTGTCCTCGAGAGGATGTCTCTGCATGATGTGAGCCAGATTGTCTAGAGGTGTCCGCAGACCGTCCATGTCTAGATCCCTGTCTTGTGCTGGCATCAGAGTCTGAGTGTCCATGGGTGTCCTCGGAGTGTCCATGCTGGGCTGTCTGCCCCCGTTGGGTACCAGAGTGTCTAGAACTGTCTCGTGACTGGGCATGGGTAGACCCATGGTGCTGTCTCGAACTGGATCCAGTCCTCTCATGGGCAGAGCCAGATTGTCTACCTGAATCGCCAGACTGTCCTTCGCTGTCGCTGGCCTGAGTGCTACTGTGTCCCCGATGTCTGGTTGTGCTGGGCCCAGAAGCGGATGGTCCACGTCCAGTGCCCGAGTGTCTGTGGCTGTCAGGTGACTGCTCATGCTGGGATTGTTGTCTTCCTCTTGAGCTCGATCCTGACTGCCCGTGGGACGAGCCGTGGTGTCCTCGAGAGGATGTCTCTGCATGATGTGAGCCAGATTGTCTAGAGGTGTCCGCAGACCGTCCATGTCTAGATCCCTGTCTTGTGCTGGCATCAGAGTCTGAGTGTCCGTGGGTGTCCTCGGAGTGTCCATGCTGGGCTGTCTGCCCCCGTTGGGTACCAGAGTGTCTAGAACTGTCTCGTGACTGGGCATGGGTAGACCCATGGTGCTGTCTCGAACTGGATCCAGTCCTCTCATGGGCAGAGCCAGATTGTCTACCTGAATCGCCAGACTGTCCTTCGCTGTCGCTGGCCTGAGTGCTACTGTGTCCCCGATGTCTGGTTGTGCTGGGCCCAGAAGCGGATGGTCCACGTCCAGTGCCCGAGTGTCTGTGGCTGTCAGGTGACTGCTCATGCTGGGATTGTTGTCTTCCTCTTGAGCTTGATCCTGACTGCCCGTGGTGTCCTCGAGAGGATGTCTCTGCATGATGTGAGCCAGATTGTCTAGAGGTGTCCGCAGACCGTCCATGTCTAGATCCCTGTCTTGTGCTGGCATCAGAGTCTGAGTGTCCGTGGGTGTCCTCGGAGTGTCCATGCTGGGCTGTCTGCCCCCGTTGGGTACCAGAGTGTCTAGAACTGTCTCGTGACTGGGCATGGGTAGACCCATGGTGCTGTCTCGAACTGGATCCAGTCCTCTCATGGGCAGAGCCAGATTGTCTACCTGAATCGCCAGACTGTCCTTCGCTGTCGCTGGCCTGAGTGCTACTGTGTCCCCGATGTCTGGTTGTGCTGGGCCCAGAAGCGGATGGTCCACGTCCAGTGCCCGAGTGTCTGTGGCTGTCAGGTGACTGCTCATGCTGGGATTGTTGTCTTCCTCTTGAGCTTGATCCTGACTGCCCGTGGTGTCCTCGAGAGGATGTCTCTGCATGATGTGAGCCAGATTGTCTAGAGGTGTCCGCAGACCGTCCATGTCTAGATCCCTGTCTTGTGCTGGCATCAGAGTCTGAGTGTCCATGGGTGTCCTCGGAGTGTCCATGCTGGGCTGTCTGCCCCCGTTGGGTACCAGAGTGTCTAGAACTGTCTCGTGACTGGGCATGGGTAGACCCATGGTGCTGTCTCGAACTGGATCCAGTCCTCTCATGGGCAGAGCCAGATTGTCTACCTGAATCGCCAGACTGTCCTTCGCTGTCGCTGGCCTGAGTGCTACTGTGTCCCCGATGTCTGGTTGTGCTGGGCCCAGAAGCGGATGGTCCACGTCCAGTGCCCGAGTGTCTGTGGCTGTCAGGTGACTGCTCATGCTGGGATTGTTGTCTTCCTCTTGAGCTCGATCCTGACTGCCCGTGGGACGAGCCGTGGTGTCCTCGAGAGGATGTCTCTGCATGATGTGAGCCAGATTGTCTAGAGGTGTCCGCAGACCGTCCATGTCTAGATCCCTGTCTTGTGCTGGCATCAGAGTCTGAGTGTCCGTGGGTGTCCTCGGAGTGTCCATGCTGGGCTGTCTGCCCTCGTTGGGTACCAGAGTGTCTAGAACTGTCTCGTGACTGGGCATGGGTAGACCCATGGTGCTGTCTCGAACTGGATCCAGTCCTCTCATGGGCAGAGCCAGATTGTCTACCTGAATCGCCAGACTGTCCTTCGCTGTCGCTGGCCTGAGTGCTACTGTGTCCCCGATGTCTGGTTGTGCTGGGCCCAGAAGCGGATGGTCCACGTCCAGTGCCCGAGTGTCTGTGGCTGTCAGGTGACTGCTCATGCTGGGATTGTTGTCTTCCTCTTGAGCTCGATCCTGATGCCCTGGGACGAGCCGTGGTGTCCTCGAGAGGATGTCTCTGCATGATGTGAGCCAGATTGTCTAGAGGTGTCCGCAGACCGTCCATGTCTAGATCCCTGTCTTGTGCTGGCATCAGAGTCTGAGTGTCCGTGGGTGTCCTCGGAGTGTCCATGCTGGGCTGTCTGCCCTCGTTGGGTACCAGAGTGTCTAGAACTGTCTCGTGACTGGGCATGGGTAGACCCATGGTGCTGTCTCGAACTGGATCCAGTCCTCTCATGGGCAGAGCCAGATTGTCTACCTGAATCGCCAGACTGTCCTTCGCTGTCGCTGGCCTGAGTGCTACTGTGTCCCCGATGTCTGGTTGTGCTGGGCCCAGAAGCGGATGGTCCACGTCCAGTGCCCGAGTGTCTGTGGCTGTCAGGTGACTGCTCATGCTGGGATTGTTGTCTTCCTCTTGAGCTTGATCCTGACTGCCCGTGGTGTCCTCGAGAGGATGTCTCTGCATGATGTGAGCCAGATTGTCTAGAGGTGTCCGCAGACCGTCCATGTCTAGATCCCTGTCTTGTGCTGGCATCAGAGTCTGAGTGTCCATGGGTGTCCTCGGAGTGTCCATGCTGGGCTGTCTGCCCCCGTTGGGTACCAGAGTGTCTAGAACTGTCTCGTGACTGGGCATGGGTAGACCCATGGTGCTGTCTCGAACTGGATCCAGTCCTCTCATGGGCAGAGCCAGATTGTCTACCTGAATCGCCAGACTGTCCTTCGCTGTCGCTGGCCTGAGTGCTACTGTGTCCCCGATGTCTGGTTGTGCTGGGCCCAGAAGCGGATGGTCCACGTCCAGTGCCCGAGTGTCTGTGGCTGTCAGGTGACTGCTCATGCTGGGATTGTTGTCTTCCTCTTGAGCTCGATCCTGACTGCCCGTGGGACGAGCCGTGGTGTCCTCGAGAGGATGTCTCTGCATGATGTGAGCCAGATTGTCTAGAGGTGTCCGCAGACCGTCCATGTCTAGATCCCTGTCTTGTGCTGGCATCAGAGTCTGAGTGTCCGTGGGTGTCCTCGGAGTGTCCATGCTGGGCTGTCTGCCCTCGTTGGGTACCAGAGTGTCTAGAACTGTCTCGTGACTGGGCATGGGTAGACCCATGGTGCTGTCTCGAACTGGATCCAGTCCTCTCATGGGCAGAGCCAGATTGTCTACCTGAATCGCCAGACTGTCCTTCGCTGTCGCTGGCCTGAGTGCTACTGTGTCCCCGATGTCTGGTTGTGCTGGGCCCAGAAGCGGATGGTCCACGTCCAGTGCCCGAGTGTCTGTGGCTGTCAGGTGACTGCTCATGCTGGGATTGTTGTCTTCCTCTTGAGCTTGATCCTGACTGCCCGTGGTGTCCTCGAGAGGATGTCTCTGCATGATGTGAGCCAGATTGTCTAGAGGTGTCCGCAGACCGTCCATGTCTAGATCCCTGTCTTGTGCTGGCATCAGAGTCTGAGTGTCCATGGGTGTCCTCGGAGTGTCCATGCTGGGCTGTCTGCCCCCGTTGGGTACCAGAGTGTCTAGAACTGTCTCGTGACTGGGCATGGGTAGACCCATGGTGCTGTCTCGAACTGGATCCAGTCCTCTCATGGGCAGAGCCAGATTGTCTACCTGAATCGCCAGACTGTCCTTCGCTGTCGCTGGCCTGAGTGCTACTGTGTCCCCGATGTCTGGTTGTGCTGGGCCCAGAAGCGGATGGTCCACGTCCAGTGCCCGAGTGTCTGTGGCTGTCAGGTGACTGCTCATGCTGGGATTGTTGTCTTCCTCTTGAGCTCGATCCTGACTGCCCGTGGTGTCCTCGAGAGGATGTCTCTGCATGATGTGAGCCAGATTGTCTAGAGGTGTCCGCAGACCGTCCATGTCTAGATCCCTGTCTTGTGCTGGCATCAGAGTCTGAGTGTCCATGGGTGTCCTCGGAGTGTCCATGCTGGGCTGTCTGCCCCCGTTGGGTACCAGAGTGTCTAGAACTGTCTCGTGACTGGGCATGGGTAGACCCATGGTGCTGTCTCGAACTGGATCCAGTCCTCTCATGGGCAGAGCCAGATTGTCTACCTGAATCGCCAGACTGTCCTTCGCTGTCGCTGGCCTGAGTGCTACTGTGTCCCCGATGTCTGGTTGTGCTGGGCCCAGAAGCGGATGGTCCACGTCCAGTGCCCGAGTGTCTGTGGCTGTCAGGTGACTGCTCATGCTGGGATTGTTGTCTTCCTCTTGAGCTTGATCCTGACTGCCCGTGGTGTCCTCGAGAGGATGTCTCTGCATGATGTGAGCCAGATTGTCTAGAGGTGTCCGCAGACCGTCCATGTCTAGATCCCTGTCTTGTGCTGGCATCAGAGTCTGAGTGTCCATGGGTGTCCTCGGAGTGTCCATGCTGGGCTGTCTGCCCCCGTTGGGTACCAGAGTGTCTAGAACTGTCTCGTGACTGGGCATGGGTAGACCCATGGTGCTGTCTCGAACTGGATCCAGTCCTCTCATGGGCAGAGCCAGATTGTCTACCTGAATCGCCAGACTGTCCTTCGCTGTCGCTGGCCTGAGTGCTACTGTGTCCCCGATGTCTGGTTGTGCTGGGCCCAGAAGCGGATGGTCCACGTCCAGTGCCCGAGTGTCTGTGGCTGTCAGGTGACTGCTCATGCTGGGATTGTTGTCTTCCTCTTGAGCTTGATCCTGACTGCCCGTGGTGTCCTCGAGAGGATGTCTCTGCATGATGTGAGCCAGATTGTCTAGAGGTGTCCGCAGACCGTCCATGTCTAGATCCCTGTCTTGTGCTGGCATCAGAGTCTGAGTGTCCATGGGTGTCCTCGGAGTGTCCATGCTGGGCTGTCTGCCCCCGTTGGGTACCAGAGTGTCTAGAACTGTCTCGTGACTGGGCATGGGTAGACCCATGGTGCTGTCTCGAACTGGATCCAGTCCTCTCATGGGCAGAGCCTGATTGTCTGCCTGAATCGCCAGACTGTCCTTCGCTGTCGCTGGCCTGAGTGCTACCGTGTCCCCGATGTCTGGTTGTGCTGGGCCCAGAAGCGGATGGTCCACGTCCAGTGCCCGAGTGTCTGTGGCTGTCAGGTGACTGCTCATGCTGGGAATGTTGTCTTCCTCTTGAGCTCGATCCTGACTGCCCGTGGGACGAGCCGTGGTGTCCTCGAGAGGATGTCTCTGCATGATGTGAGCCAGATTGTCTAGAGGTGTCCGCAGACCGTCCATGTCTAGATCCCTGTCTTGTGCTGGCATCAGAGTCTGAGTGTCCGTGGGTGTCCTCGGAGTGTCCATGCTGGGCTGTCTGCCCTCGTTGGGTACCAGAGTGTCTAGAACTATCTCGTGACTGGGCATGGGTAGACCCATGGTGCTGTCTCGAACTGGATCCAGTCCTCTCATGGGCAGAGCCAGATTGTCTACCTGAATCGCCAGACTGTCCTTCGCTGTCGCTGGCCTGAGTGCTACTGTGTCCCCGATGTCTGGTTGTGCTGGGCCCAGAAGCGGATGGTCCACGTCCAGTGCCCGAGTGTCTGTGGCTGTCAGGTGACTGCTCATGCTGGGATTGTTGTCTTCCTCTTGAGCTCGATCCTGACTGCCCGTGGGACGAGCCGTGGTGTCCTCGAGAGGATGTCTCTGCATGATGTGAGCCAGATTGTCTAGAGGTGTCCGCAGACCGTCCATGTCTAGATCCCTGTCTTGTGCTGGCATCAGAGTCTGAGTGTCCGTGGGTGTCCTCGGAGTGTCCATGCTGGGCTGTCTGCCCTCGTTGGGTACCAGAGTGTCTAGAACTGTCTCGTGACTGGGCATGGGTAGACCCATGGTGCTGTCTCGAACTGGATCCAGTCCTCTCATGGGCAGAGCCAGATTGTCTACCTGAATCGCCAGACTGTCCTTCGCTGTCGCTGGCCTGAGTGCTACTGTGTCCCCGATGTCTGGTTGTGCTGGGCCCAGAAGCGGATGGTCCACGTCCAGTGCCCGAGTGTCTGTGGCTGTCAGGTGACTGCTCATGCTGGGATTGTTGTCTTCCTCTTGAGCTCGATCCTGACTGCCCGTGGGACGAGCCGTGGTGTCCTCGAGAGGATGTCTCTGCATGATGTGAGCCAGATTGTCTAGAGGTGTCCGCAGACCGTCCATGTCTAGATCCCTGTCTTGTGCTGGCATCAGAGTCTGAGTGTCCGTGGGTGTCCTCGGAGTGTCCATGCTGGGCTGTCTGCCCTCGTTGGGTACCAGAGTGTCTAGAACTGTCTCGTGACTGGGCATGGGTAGACCCATGGTGCTGTCTCGAACTGGATCCAGTCCTCTCATGGGCAGAGCCAGATTGTCTACCTGAATCGCCAGACTGTCCTTCGCTGTCGCTGGCCTGAGTGCTACTGTGTCCCCGATGTCTGGTTGTGCTGGGCCCAGAAGCGGATGGTCCACGTCCAGTGCCCGAGTGTCTGTGGCTGTCAGGTGACTGCTCATGCTGGGATTGTTGTCTTCCTCTTGAGCTTGATCCTGACTGCCCGTGGTGTCCTCGAGAGGATGTCTCTGCATGATGTGAGCCAGATTGTCTAGAGGTGTCCGCAGACCGTCCATGTCTAGATCCCTGTCTTGTGCTGGCATCAGAGTCTGAGTGTCCATGGGTGTCCTCGGAGTGTCCATGCTGGGCTGTCTGCCCCCGTTGGGTACCAGAGTGTCTAGAACTGTCTCGTGACTGGGCATGGGTAGACCCATGGTGCTGTCTCGAACTGGATCCAGTCCTCTCATGGGCAGAGCCAGATTGTCTACCTGAATCGCCAGACTGTCCTTCGCTGTCGCTGGCCTGACTGCTACTGTGTCCCCGATGTCTGGTTGTGCTGGGCCCAGAAGCGGATGGTCCACGTCCAGTGCCCGAGTGTCTGTGGCTGTCAGGTGACTGCTCATGCTGGGATCGTTGTCTTCCTCTTGAGCTCGATCCTGACTGCCCGTGGGATGAGCCGTGGTGTCCTCGAGAGGATGTGTCTGCATGATGTGAGCCAGATTGTCTAGAGGTGTCCGCAGACCGTCCATGTCTAGATCCCTGTCTTGTGTTGGCATCAGAGTCTGAGTGTCCGTGGGTGTCCTCGGAGTGTCCATGCTGGGCTGTCTGCCCTCGTTGGGTACCAGAGTGTCTAGAACTGTCTCGTGACTGGGCATGGGTAGACCCATGGTGCTGTCTCGAACTGGATCCAGTCCTCTCATGGGCAGAGCCAGATTGTCTACCTGAATCGCCAGACTGTCCTTCGCTGTCGCTGGCCTGAGTGCTACTGTGTCCCCGATGTCTGGTTGTGCTGGGCCCAGAAGCGGATGGTCCACGTCCAGTGCCCGAGTGTCTGTGGCTGTCAGGTGACTGCTCATGCTGGGATTGTTGTCTTCCTCTTGAGCTTGATCCTGACTGCCCGTGGTGTCCTCGAGAGGATGTCTCTGCATGATGTGAGCCAGATTGTCTAGAGGTGTCCGCAGACCGTCCATGTCTAGATCCCTGTCTTGTGCTGGCATCAGAGTCTGAGTGTCCATGGGTGTCCTCGGAGTGTCCATGCTGGGCTGTCTGCCCCCGTTGGGTACCAGAGTGTCTAGAACTGTCTCGTGACTGGGCATGGGTAGACCCATGGTGCTGTCTCGAACTGGATCCAGTCCTCTCATGGGCAGAGCCAGATTGTCTACCTGAATCGCCAGACTGTCCTTCGCTGTCGCTGGCCTGAGTGCTACTGTGTCCCCGATGTCTGGTTGTGCTGGGCCCAGAAGCGGATGGTCCACGTCCAGTGCCCGAGTGTCTGTGGCTGTCAGGTGACTGCTCATGCTGGGATTGTTGTCTTCCTCTTGAGCTTGATCCTGACTGCCCGTGGTGTCCTCGAGAGGATGTCTCTGCATGATGTGAGCCAGATTGTCTAGAGGTGTCCGCAGACCGTCCATGTCTAGATCCCTGTCTTGTGCTGGCATCAGAGTCTGAGTGTCCATGGGTGTCCTCGGAGTGTCCATGCTGGGCTGTCTGCCCCCGTTGGGTACCAGAGTGTCTAGAACTGTCTCGTGACTGGGCATGGGTAGACCCATGGTGCTGTCTCGAACTGGATCCAGTCCTCTCATGGGCAGAGCCAGATTGTCTGCCTGAATCGCCAGACTGTCCTTCGCTGTCGCTGGCCTGAGTGCTACCGTGTCCCCGATGTCTGGTTGTGCTGGGCCCAGAAGCGGATGGTCCACGTCCAGTGCCCGAGTGTCTGTGGCTGTCAGGTGACTGCTCATGCTGGGATTGTTGTCTTCCTCTTGAGCTTGATCCTGACTGCCCGTGGTGTCCTCGAGAGGATGTCTCTGCATGATGTGAGCCAGATTGTCTAGAGGTGTCCGCAGACCGTCCATGTCTAGATCCCTGTCTTGTGCTGGCATCAGAGTCTGAGTGTCCATGGGTGTCCTCGGAGTGTCCATGCTGGGCTGTCTGCCCCCGTTGGGTACCAGAGTGTCTAGAACTGTCTCGTGACTGGGCATGGGTAGACCCATGGTGCTGTCTCGAACTGGATCCAGTCCTCTCATGGGCAGAGCCAGATTGTCTACCTGAATCGCCAGACTGTCCTTCGCTGTCGCTGGCCTGAGTGCTACTGTGTCCCCGATGTCTGGTTGTGCTGGGCCCAGAAGCGGATGGTCCACGTCCAGTGCCCGAGTGTCTGTGGCTGTCAGGTGACTGCTCATGCTGGGATTGTTGTCTTCCTCTTGAGCTTGATCCTGACTGCCCGTGGTGTCCTCGAGAGGATGTCTCTGCATGATGTGAGCCAGATTGTCTAGAGGTGTCCGCAGACCGTCCATGTCTAGATCCCTGTCTTGTGCTGGCATCAGAGTCTGAGTGTCCATGGGTGTCCTCGGAGTGTCCATGCTGGGCTGTCTGCCCCCGTTGGGTACCAGAGTGTCTAGAACTGTCTCGTGACTGGGCATGGGTAGACCCATGGTGCTGTCTCGAACTGGATCCAGTCCTCTCATGGGCAGAGCCAGATTGTCTGCCTGAATCACCAGACTGTCCTTCGCTGTCGCTGGCCTGAGTGCTACTGTGTCCCCGATGTCTGGTTGTGCTGGGCCCAGAAGCGGATGGTCCACGTCCAGTGCCCGAGTGTCTGTGGCTGTCAGGTGACTGCTCATGCTGGGATTGTTGTCTTCCTCTTGAGCTCGATCCTGACTGCCCGTGGGACGAGCCGTGGTGTCCTCGAGAGGATGTCTCTGCATGATGTGAGCCAGATTGTCTAGAGATGTCCGCAGACCGTCCATGTCTAGATCCCTGTCTTGTGCTGGCATGAGAGTCTGAGTGTCCATGGGTGTCCTCGGAGTGTCCATGCTGGGCTGTCTGCCCTCGTTGGGTACCAGAGTGTCTAGAACTGTCTCGTGACTGGGCATGGGTAGACCCATGGTGCTGTCTCGAACTGGATCCAGTCCTCTCATGGGCAGAGCCAGATTGTCTGCCTGAATCGCCAGACTGTCCTTCGCTGTCGCTGGCCTGAGTGCTACCGTGTCCCCGATGTCTGGTTGTGCTGGGCCCAGAAGCGGATGGTCCACGTCCAGTGCCCGAGTGTCTGTGGCTGTCAGGTGACTGCTCATGCTGGGAATGTTGTCTTCCTCTTGAGCTCGATCCTGACTGCCCGTGGGACGAGCCGTGGTGTCCTCGAGAGGATGTGTCTGCATGATGTGAGCCAGATTGTCTAGAGGTGTCCGCAGACCGTCCATGTCTAGATCTCTGTCTTGTGCTGGCATCAGAGTCTGAGTGTCCGTGGGTGTCCTCGGAGTGTCCATGCTGGGCTGTCTGCCCTCGTTGGGTACCAGAGTGTCTAGAACTGTCTCGTGACTGGGCATGGGTAGACCCATGGTGCTGTCTCGAACTGGATCCAGTCCTCTCATGGGCAGAGCCAGATTGTCTACCTGAATCGCCAGACTGTCCTTCGCTGTCGCTGGCCTGAGTGCTACTGTGTCCCCGATGTCTGGTTGTGCTGGGCCCAGAAGCGGATGGTCCACGTCCAGTGCCCGAGTGTCTGTGGCTGTCAGGTGACTGCTCATGCTGGGATTGTTGTCTTCCTCTTGAGCTTGATCCTGACTGCCCGTGGTGTCCTCGAGAGGATGTCTCTGCATGATGTGAGCCAGATTGTCTAGAGGTGTCCGCAGACCGTCCATGTCTAGATCCCTGTCTTGTGCTGGCATCAGAGTCTGAGTGTCCGTGGGTGTCCTCGGAGTGTCCATGCTGGGCTGTCTGCCCTCGTTGGGTACCAGAGTGTCTAGAACTGTCTCGTGACTGGGCATGGGTAGACCCATGGTGCTGTCTCGTACTGGATCCAGTCCTCTCATGGGCAGAGCCAGATTGTCTAGAGGTGTCCGCAGATCGTCTTTGACTAGATCCCTGTCTTTTTTTCACACTTGGTTCTGAATTTCCATGGAGAGACTCAGATGGCCTATGATCGGCTCTATGACCTCTCTGGGACCCAGAATGTCCAGAGCTATCTCCTGACTGGCTATGGGAAGATCCATAGTGGTTTCCTGAACCATACCCTGATTGCATTTCTAAATGTTCTTCTGTATCACCGTTGTGATTAGTGCTGGACTCCGTGTTTCTGCTTGTCCCGCATGCATGTGATGGTTTTCCGTGTCTTGTTCGTGGCTGCTGAGATCTGTCCTCTGATTGTCCCTGGCTTGATCTTTGAGTATTTGCACTTCTTGATCCTAACTGAGCATTGTTGGAATCAGCCTGACCCTGGGAGTCTCGGTGGTTTTGTTGTGACCCTGCATGTCTAGAGCTGTCTTTTTCCTGCTTCTGGTGAGGTCCTTGTCGCCCTCCAATCCTGGATGTGTAATGTCCATGTGAGGACTCAGAATGTCCATGGGTGCTATCTCCTGACTGGCCATGGGCAGATGTTTGGTCGTTTCCTGAACCTGACTCTGATTGTGTCTCTGAATCTTCTGAGTGTTCCTCACTATCACTGTTCTGATTATTGCCTGTCCCTAGGTTTCTGACTATTTTGTCATTAGAGGTGTAATGTTCATACTTATTTTGTGACTTTTTGTTTTTCTGTTTTTCTGTATATCTCTCTATTCTTAAGCTTTCCTCTGTTGAATTTAACTCTTCATCATCTTTGCCTCTATTTCCTCTGATAGGGCTAACACTGGAGTGTTGCCTTCTTCCTTGTACTTCAGTAGAACTTGACCTACTTTTCTTTTTTCCTCTTTTGTCGTGATTTTTCCCCCCATATGTGTCTCTATGTCTGCAAGTAGATGTATCACCTTTGTTATTTTTTCTTTTAGAGCTAGACCTATGCCTTTTCTCCTCTCTTCCTCTTGGGCTTTTGGATCTTGCTTTCCCCCCCTTTCCATCACTCTTTGAATGCCTGGATTTCCTCTCTCTATCCTCTTCCTCCTCTTTTTCTTTTATATCATGTTCTCCCTGTTTCTTTTGGTGTCCCTTCTTTTTCTGCTTTTGTCCTGATGATTGGAAATTCTGTCTCATTTTAGAGTGATAGTATGCTTTAGCCAACTTGAATATCATCAGAAAAAATTCTTCAAAGTCTAATTTCTGGTTGTGGTCTATGTCAAGGATATCCATGAAGACTTCAGCAGTGTCTGGGTCATCTGGATTCTGTACAGAAGATATATAGAAGGGAGGGTCCATTAGGCAGACTCACGTGGTCAAATAAATAATGCAAAGTCAATTTAGGGAATGTGAATTTTTGCTACTTAAATTGAAAGCAAATCAGGTGTTTTTTCCTTAATATAGTTTAGATTATTTTGACTCTGGAGAAAATTAGAGGTAATAGAGTAAAAGAAACAAATATTAAATACATGTGGTAACATGAAAAGATTTGTTGGCCAACTTCCTTTTTTTCCTACTTCAAATATCAAAAGATTATGAAGCCAATACTTGAAATATCTTTTAAACATACTATCTTAATGTTCATTATGTAGGAAGAATATTGTGAAGGTTTAACTAATTGGTACTTATTTCTTTGTCATTAAATATTCATATTATTATCCTTCATAGAGGGAATGTGTATGGTGGATATAAAGACATAAAGGGAGAAAACAAATTTATATCTGTTTTGAAATGCGATCAACTCAATTTTGTGAGATTATTAATGAATACTGAGGTGTTATACTCTAATCTCAGCAAATATCTTTACCTTCAGGATTGGACGAAACTCTATTTCCAGAAGTTCCTTCAGCTCTTCTTTGCTCAGTGTGTCAGTTTCTTTGTCTGTGTTTGAATATTGATGGAATAGGTCAATGATGGCAATGATGTTTTCCAGAAGAGTAGACATCTTTTGGAAATGTAGGTGAACCTAGAAAGAAGAAATAAAAGTGTACTTTTCTTACATTGTGTTTTTTTTTAGGTCATATCAATTATTATTGTGACTTTTCACATTTTAAACCTACATTATCTCCTAAAGTTCATCTTTTAAAATGGAAGTTAGCTATGAAAACTTTGCTTTACTATGTACATAGTGAAAATCAACAGAGAGTTTGAATGAATTATGAAACCTGTCTATTTCTTGTTCATGAACCCATTTATAGCAGGACTTAATCTCATAGACCTCACTGTGCTCTAGATAAGACCACAGTAGGATAGTAGGAAGCCACTGATCAAAAGCAGCAGAATTTACTCATACCAATTTGCTGACAATCAATTCTCTAGAAGCAAATTTGCTAATTGATCAGTTTGTTGAGAGATAATGTCCTGAAAGCCAAGTGACTCTGAACATTCTTTTTCTTTTCCCCAACAATTCATGATGGTTACAATATTTTCAATTGGATGGTATGACTTTAATGGCTTTTCCATACTATAAAATTTTTTTGTTGTTGACTGGCTTTTACTTTGCCACTTAAGGAATAGCATAGCATATAGAGTTTTGGAGTTATTTTAGGCCAATCAGAAATTTTGTGGTAAAGGAGATATTTGGGTTTAAAATGAAAAACCAGGAAGGAACTAACCTTATTGATTAGTTGAAGACTTTGAGGTAAAGGGAGTTGTGCAATGTATCTAACATGGGCATCAGCTTTTAATGTTTGCAATATAGAAAACACACACACACACACACACACACACACACACACAAACAACAAAAACAAAAAACAACAACTCCAGAACATTTGGCCAAATGAGGAGTGATATAAGTTAAAAGTCAGAGATATAGGCAGGGTCAGATAATGAAGATCTTCTAAATAGGGTAGTGTAGGTGCATTTTATTCTAGGAGTGATAGGAAGTTACTAGATGGTCTGTTATGATTCAGTTTAAAAAAGACCACTTTGTGCCTTGGCTTATAAGGTTGTTTCAGAGTAACCTTTCTTTGACAACAACTAAAAAGCTGGTGTGTGTGTGTGTGTGTGTGTGTGTGTGTGTGTGTGTGTTGTGTTTGTGTGAGTGTGTGAAGGCATCAGAATGCTATCAAGATTGTGATAATTATTGAGACTTACGTTTAACTTGGAAGTGAGGTACAGTATTGGGGAAGTTTTTTAAAATAATGAGATTTTCTAAAACTAATAAAAGTTATCAGGCACATATTCAAAATATATTATCAATTCCAAGCAGATATATAAAAGAAAACCATACCTACATACTTAATTTAAAAAATCCAAACTGCTGGACATTTAAAGAATGAGGAAATCTTACAAGCAGCCAGAGAAACACATGTTATCCTGAAAGGAACAACAACAAGACTGACGTATGGCTTTTAAAATGAAACCATGGATGGCAGCCAGAAGACAACAAAATGTTATCTTCATATTTCTGAAGGAATATAAGTTCTATCCTATTAGTCCATAGCCAGTAAAAGTATCCATCAGAACACTTAAGCCCTGGCTGGGTAGCTCAGTTGGTTAGAGTGATGTAACCATACACCAAGGTTGCAGGTTCAATCTCCAGTCAGGGCACAGATAAGAATCAACCAATGAATGCATAAATAAGTGGAAAAACAAATCATTGTTTCTCTCTCTCTCTCTTCCTTCCTCTCTCAAATCAATTTAAAAAGTGCTTAAGTAAGGATTTTTTCAAGCTAATAAAATAAACACTCAACAACAGACTGTTTATTAAAGGACTAGAGGCCCAGTGCACGAAAATTCATGCTCTTGTGTGTAGGGGGGTCTCTTAGCCTGGCCTGCGCCCTCTTGCAGACTGGGACACCTCAGGGGATGTCCACCTGCTGGCTTAGGCCTGCTCCTCAGGGTATTGGGCCTAAGCTGGCAGTCAGACATCCCTCTGGCAGCCCAGGAGCCCTCCTGTGTTGAGCGTCTGTCCCCTGGTGGTCAATGTGTATTATAGCGACTGGTTGTACCTGGTCATTCTGCTGTTACGGTCAATTTGCACATTTCCCTTTTATTATATAGGATGATCCTAGTTGAAAGCTCAGCAAGGCAGAAAGAATGAAAAAAAAAGTAAAAGAGCAAATGTGTGGGGAAATAAAAGTGGATAATGATTGCATAAAATCATCAGCATCAGCATCATATCTTTCAGGATTTAGGATTGATAGAACTAAGATACATAACAATCCTATATAATAAAACCCTAATATGCAAATCGACCGAATGGCAGAACGACCGGTCACTATGATGTGCACTGACCACCAGGGGGCAGACCCTCAGGAGCTGCCCCTGGTGGTCAGTGCACTCCCACAGCGGGAGCACTGCTCAGCCAGAAGCTGGGCTCATAGCTGGCAAGAGCAGAGGCGGTGGCGGGAGCCTCTCCTGCCTCTGTGGCAGTGCTAAGAAATAGAGAGCTGAGCAGTAAGGAGCAGCAAGTAGGCAGGCCGTAAGGAATTAGAAGTCCCGGACTGCGAGAGGGATGTCCAACTGCCAGCTTAAGCCCGATTCCCAGACTAAGTTGTACATCCCCCGAGGGGTCCCAGATTGCGAGAGGCCACGGGCCAGGCTGAAGGACCTCTCCCCACCCCCCCCCGCCCCGCCTCCCAGTGCATGAATTTCGTTCCTCTAGTCTAGTATCAGATAAGGCTAGAGGGGGTAAATGGAGTCCAAGTATTGTAGGATACTTGAATGTTTGAGTTTGGTTAAAGTATTTTTTAATATACTCAGTAACTCAAGGACAGATGCTGTTCTTTCTAGGGCAAGCATAAAAATAAGAGTAAGGAAATATGTAATTAATAACTTAGTATGTGGAAAATTAACTAACAAATACTTAATTCATCCAAAAAAGTCAAGACGAGAAAAGGAAAGTAAAACAGGTGAGATAATAGAAACCAACTAATAATATGGTAAATTTAAATCCAACAGTCAACACAATGAGATACCACCCAACTATTGTCAGAATGGCTATTTTTAAAAAAATAAACAAACAACAAGTATTGACAAGGATGTGGAAAAAAGAAAATATTTGTACACTGTTAGTGTGATTATAAATTAATGCATCTACTATGGAAAACAGTATGAAAATTACTCAAATAAAGTAAAAGTAGAGCTCCCATATGACACAGCAATACCACTGTTGGGTATTTATCTGAAGAAAACAAAAACACTACTTCTAAATGATATATGCACCCTTGTGTTCATTCTAGCATTATTTACAATAGCCAAGAAGATATGGAAGCAACCAAGGTGCCTATTGATCAATGAATGGATAAAGAATATGTGGTACAGATACATAATGAAATATTTTTCAGCAATAAAAAAAGGAATGAAATCTTGCCATTTTCAACAATAGGAATGAATTTATAGGGTAATTTTTCCAAGTAATATATGTCAGACAGAGAAAGACCAATACCATATCATTTCACTGATTTGTGGAATCAAAAACCAAAAAAAAAAAAACAAATGAATAAACCAAACCAAACAGAAACAGATCCATAGATACAGAGAACAAGCTGATAATTGCCAAAGGGGAGAGAGGTGGGTAGATGGTGAAAAAAGGTGGGGATAATAACTAGATTTTGGCTCTAGCAAAGAGTTTTTTCTCACCATTTCTATTATTCTCATCATCTCTTACCTAAAACTACAGCCCATCTATCTCTCTGCTTTGACTTTCGTCATTTTATTATCCCTTTTTCCATTTAGCAGCCCAGAATGATATTTTTAAAACGTGCCCTCAATTGTGTTACTGCCCCAGTCAATGACTTCTCATGTACTTAAAATGATGTACAAACTCTGCTATGCTCCTTCTTACATGGTCTACTCCATTCTGTCTTTCTGACATCATATACTCCTGTTCCTCTAGTTAAATATACTCTAGGCACACGAGCTTCTTTTTTTCTTCTTCAAAAAAATTTACTTCTGCTTTAAAATCTTGCACTTTGCCTTGACTTGTTCTTTTTGTCTTGAAGATCTCAGCTCAAAAGATAATTCTCCAGAGAGGTGTTCCCTGGCCATTCTTTTCCTGCATCTAAAGTTCTCTCCTTCTATTACTCTACCGCATCACTCACTTGTTTCTTCATTATTTTTATTACTCTGAAATTTTACTTATTCATCATTTACCAAAAGTCTTCCCCTACTAAAATGGAACCTCTTAAGAGTAGGGAGAGTAGCTTGTTCACTGTTACATAATCAGCTAAAAGCAGCACTTGGCAAAATAAGGTAGTTAATATAAATTTGTTGAATGAATGAAAAAATAGAAACTACAATATGAAGAGAATACTAAGTAGCCTCATAGAAAAAATTTATGCCCTTATTTTTCTTCTGTATTGAAATAAACTTTTAGTAACAGTTCCAGCAAAGGTAAAGAACCCCGTACACAAAGCATATCAAACTCGTGGCCCGCGGGCCGCATGCCTGGTTTATTTGGCCCATGTTAGCCTTTGAGTTTGACATGCTTGTCGCACACCCAGAACTTTTTGCCTTAGAGTACAAGAACATCCAGAATTCTACCATGCTTAACACCAAGTAGGCAAAGCTAGATGCATTCCCTCTTACTTACTTCACCAGAAGAGCAAGTAGAATGTAGCCAGAAGGAGCTTGCTGGGTGCTGAAGTCTGCAATAATAACCTTTTTATAGCCGGCCTGTCCAAGGAGGAGCCATCCTCTGTAGGTTGGTCTGATTCATTTCTAACCAAACCCAGATCCACCCACATCTCCACCTCTATTTCTCCAGTGACATGTGTTTACTTCTTAACTTCCTCACGTACTCATCTGTACTTGATTGATTAAGTTCCAAAATTATATGAACCCCATATATTGGAGAATTTATGGAAGGTTTCCTTTGACTGTCATAGGTTCTTTGTGTGCAGTGTTCACACTTACTTTTTAAAAATTGACTTGGTAGGTGCTTGATAAACATCTATTGATAAATGCACTATCTTATTCTTCTCCTTAAAGGGATAGAATATGCATTCATGGAAAACTTTAAGTTATGGTAGGAAGACATCACAAGCACCTACCTGCATTAAAAAAAGTCCTCATCCAAGGACATGCTTAGAGAAAGAAAGGGAGAGAGAGAGAGAGAGAGAGAGAGAGAGAGAGAGAGAGAGAGAGAGAGAGAGAGAGAGAGAAACATCAATGTAAGAGAGAAACATCTATTGGTTGCCTTTCATACACTCCCCAACTGGGAATTGAACCTGCACCCCAGGTATATTCTCTGACTGGGAACCAAACCGGCAACCTTCCAATGCACAGGACCATGATCAACCAACTGAGCAACTCCGGTCAGGCTGCATGTCCCTTTTTATTAATGAATTCCATTGCTGGATACTGGGAGAACTTGCCATGGGATGAATGTTTTTCTAGAAATTACGATGAAGGTAGAGAAAAGAGGCAAATTTAATTTTGTCTTTTCAAAAGAGAGCAAGACAATGAGTTTTGGATTATAAGTGGTAATCACTAGGATCTAGCATGAGTTTATTAGGCAAGAATCATTAGTCTATTTTACATTGTTTTCAAGGTTATCACATTGGTGTATCAGAGACATGTTCCACATCTTCTTCCTCTGGGTTAAAACATGCTTTTTTCCCCCCATTTATTCTCATAAATACACAGGAGACTCTTATTTTGACCTTGCTCTTGGTTTCCAGACTATGTCGGACCTTACATCTTTATTTGAATGTGTCTTAGTTACCTCTGTCCATAGTGTTTAAATCTGAACTTATTATCATGCCCTATAACAAAATGCACTGTCTTACAGATGTCCACATATTGGTTAATTATATCCCCATCCACTGATTTTCTCAAGCTACACAAAGTAATTTTTTACTACTCCCCATTATTTACCTCCATAATCATGCCACATCATGTAAACTGTACCTAGCCTTATATTCTTTGTATGTGGGCCTATTACCTATATCCAGTGCTGCAGTTTTAATTCTGGACCTCACCATCTTTCAACGGAGTATTTGTAAACAGTGTCATAACTAGCCCCTCTACTAATAGGCTGCCTGAATCACCTAATATTATCCTGTCATTCCCTCCATGGCTTCTCCTTGCCTATAGAATTACAAACTCCTTTACTGTCGTACAAGCTCCTTCACAATAGGTACAAGTCTGTATCTTTCTAGCTGCTTCCCTTATCACCTCTATTTTATGTGAAAGTAACTCTAGACTGATTAAAATTCCTTGGATGAACCTTCTGTGGTCCACCACTGTACACAATCTCTGAATGCTATCCTTACTAACTGGACAGTCCCTCAACCTTACCTTCTCTTCATCTTTGAAGATTCTTGATAATCATCATCTTCATAAAGCCTTCCTGATATCTACAAATAGATTGCTATTCCCTCACTTATAGAACTCTGTATTGATCTCTCTTGTAGCACTGGTAATGTTTTATTTTAATTATTTGCTTATGTGCCTGCACCCCACCTCCCAAATTGCGTTTCTTCTTACTCTGTATTGCCTGGGTTGCAATCATCTTTAATGTTCCAGGACCCTATAACAATTCTTAGGACATGATCAGATAAGAAATGCAAGTGTGTAGATTATCTTATTTAGAGCCAATGAGATAGAAAAATGTTTGGGGTTTTAAAAATTTTGTTTAATATTCTCATTTCTAACTTTATTTGACCATGACTTCTTTCTTTTGTGGAAAATTAATTAACATTCACAGAACACAAATCTTCATTTTCTCCTCCTCTTGGTTTTAATTGTCTTTGTGTGCATGTAGCTATTGTGTTTTTATCTCTCTCTCACCATCTATAATAATAATAGCACTATATTTCATGCCTAGTATGTGCCAATCATGTACAAAGATTTTGCACATATTGCTTCTAATGTTCAGAACAATATCATGAGGTCATCATTATTATCCCTATTTTTGAGATGAGGAAACTGATAGGAATATGGTGCCCAAGGTTATCCAGCGAGTAAGTTACAAAACTAGGATCAATTCCAGGTCTTCTGATTCCAACTCCCACATTATTTCCACTACATCACGTTGTACTGGGTGTGGACTTTTCTTTTTTTGTTATCTTTCTTTATATGTTTACTGTTTAAAACAGTGGTTCTCTCAAAGTGCCCCAAATCCTGGGCATTCTTTTCTGTGGGTATTATTGCAGGGGCAGCAGAAAGAAAAGACCAGGGAGAGTGAGTGAGCGAGAAAAGTGGAGCCCAGAGAGTGGCAAGGATGGGGTAAACTGGGATCTAACCTTTTGATGGCCTGAAGATTCAAATCTTGCATATTTATGTTATTATGGAGGGCAGTCTCTAAAAGTCTGTTTCAGGACTGTTTTGTTGACCATGTTATGATCATTATATTTTATCAATAACTTGGATGAAAATGTCAACAGATGATGGCAGAATTTCTTAGGATAGACTGAGGATTTGAGAAGATTTTAGCTTGTCTCACCAAATAGCTCAAATTTCATAAAACAAATCTTACAGAAATAAAAGTAAAATTCTGACTTTGCTAAATTCAGCATCATAAAGACTGGGAAGAACTCATGAGTAAAAGAAGGGTATGGTGACAGTGACAGTGTGATGTCATAGCTGAAAAGGTAATGCTGATTTGGGTTGCATTAAAAGATGTATTAACCAGAACAACATAAGTGGCAGTGTTGTTCTCTTGGTATTTGTCAGCTTGTTTCTGTGACTGTTTGTTCAGATCTGATGACCACTTTTCAATATGGATGTGGACAGTTGTTATGAGTTCTGAGTAAAGTAAGCAGGATGATTAGGTAGATGAAGGAACCAAGTGAGAAGCAGATGGATGGGAGATAAATATCTGTCTTCATTATATGAATGGCAGTTATATGGGAGAGAGATTATACTTAAGTTGTATCAAAAACTCAGATAAATGGATAGAACCCATTGAAGGCATATTTTGACTTTGTACAAGGAAGAACTTTTTAATATCATAATTTTCCAAACATGAAAATCATTATTTTTGGAGCTAGTTCATTCTCTGTCACTGCCTAGAGAATCTTGAACTGGATGAGATGTTGGCAATTAACTAGTCTAGTCTCCTCATATTGTAGTTGAAGATAAGTAGGTCTAGTGTTGTATGACTGATAAATCTAAGAATCAGGACCCAGGCTTCCAACCTAGGACTTTTCATTCCAAATCCTCTATGCATCACACCAGGTTATATCAGTTACTTGGAGATGAGATAGGGATATTTTGGAGGGGAGTTAAGTAGAGGAATATTGGGTTGAAGTCTGATAAATCCCTGTTTCAACCTGAGAGCTGTAATCCTAAGATCCAAGTAAATCTATTTTTTAATTGAATTTATTGAGGTGACATTGGTTAATGAAATTATATAGGTTTCAGGTGTACAGTTCTATAATACATCATCTGTATATTGTGTGTTCACCAACGCACAAGTAAATATCTTGTCTGACTTGATTCAGCTCAGCTCAGGTGGCTCTTTGACCAGTGCAGGTTAGTAACTGAAGGGAAACAGGACTATCATTTCTACTTCCTAGTATGAACAGGACAGCCTTTGGGTTTTAGTGCCCTACTTCTTGCCAACAGAGCTGATCCCTCTGGCATTTTAGCTTTTTACATTCAACATCCCAAAGTATTTTTTTCTTTAAGCCTTTAAAATTAGTGTTCATTGAATGGTGAACTTGGAGATGCATCCTCTCTATCCTCAGAGAGAATCTATTGTTCATTTAATTGCTATGAGACAATGAAATGGTTTCAGATGTATTATGGTGTTTGCACTTACATATTGTGGCTATCAGTATTGGCTTAGGAATGAAGAAAACTCGACAAAGTCAGTGGTTATTGACAAATCACCAATTATAGGATTTCAATTACAGTCATTCAATTGTTTGTCCCTCGTATTTTCTTCAGTTGCTTCAATTGTTGGAAAGGCGTGATGTTGCCATAATGCCTCTGGGCTGCTGATGTGGGTCAGGTTGTCCTAGTTGAAGGGATCAGCCCTTTGAGATGTGTGACTGAGGCTGTAGGAGTGAAGGGGAGTTGGACTTTGTGGTTAAAAGATTTCCTAAAAGAGTTGTCGTCATCTCCTGGGAGGTGCTCTTTTGGGGTTGAGGTATTTTCCAGGTTGAATATTCTCATGGATTCCTTGGCATAGTTGTAGCTGATGTTCCTGTTTAATCATACAATTGTGGAGTAGTATCTGGCAAGGACACATTTACTGAGAGCTTGTATTTGACTGGACAAAAGTGAAGGAAAGTAATGTTGATCCCAATAAAAATTTTCAAGTTGCCTATAGTGACCTCAGATTCTGTTTTCATCAGCCTCTTCTCTCTCTCTCTCTCTCTTTCTTCCTCTCTCTCTCTCTCTCTCTCTCTCTCTCTCTCTCTCTCTCTCTGTGTGTGTGTGTGTAACATGTCATTTCAGCTTCTGCAGAAGCAGAAGTGACACACACAGACATACATGCACACAATGAGAATTTGTGTGAGACAGACAGAACAGAGAAAATTACAATGAAAGATAAATCTTTGGAATAGTGAAGACATTTTCAAGGAAGTACTTATATCAATAAGCTATTATTTTTTCTAAAAATTATGGTGGTTTGTTGAATTCCTTCAATACAATTGCAGAGATGGCCAGAAGCATTGTAGGTTTGAAGGGAGTTACATCTATGCAGTAACTGTGTTATAGGAAAATTTTTTCTAATAATTAGGAACAAAAGCAATAACTGAAAAAAAAAATACATGAAATAATGGAAAAACAACAGATCACCCCATATAGTTAAGGAAAAAGCCTTCATGACTTACTTTTGAATGGTTATCAACAGAGAGATTGTGAAATTTTTAGAGTGGCCATATTAGCAAGACTAATATCAGTAGTAAAAGAAGGACCAGTTACCATTCTATGTCCCATAGGAACACTGAGATTGGTGACAAGCGGTACAGCATTAAGAAACTGGGGGGGGGGGGGGGGGGGGGGAATAAAGAAAGAAAGAATCCAAGTATAAGGTAGGGCAGGGACATTATAGTCATTCTGACCAGATTTTACCATTGTCATCGTTCAGCCAGCGTCTGGAATAGACCAGTGACTACAGGACAATGTGGAAGATCAGGATGGTTTGGAACTTGGAATAAACTCCCGCTCCTCTTTCTTCCTGCTCCATTGTGTTTAGGGACATTATAGACATACTAGAGGCCTAGTGCACAAAATTTGTGCACAGGTAGGGTACCTAGTGGCTGCTGGCTGCGGGCTGGGGCCTCCCTTCCCCAGCTGCTGGCCAGGGCCTCCTTTCATTCCACGCCACCCCCTGGTGGTCAGCGCATGTCATAGCGAGCGATGGAACTCCCGATCGGTCGAACTACCAAGGGGATACTTTGCATATCAAGCTTTTATATATATATATTTATAGATAGATAGATAGATAGTTTAGGATGTATTCTTGAGGGACATTTTCTGCAGGTATCTTAGGGAAGTTCTGATTAAGAGATAGGCCAGAGTATTAAGAGATGAATGAATCAGTTATTCATTCAACAAGCATTTGTTTTCAGCTAACGTCTCACCAGTCACCATGCTTGTCAGAGGACTATCAATGATGAAGATATGTGTCCTGTCCTCAAAGAGTTCATAATCTAATGAAGAAAGCAGACATGTAAACAATGTGATGTGTTTTATAATAAAGGCATTTATAAATTATTATGAGAGAACAGATGAGGAAACAACTCATTCTCTTCTATTTTTAACATTTTCCCTCAGCTTTATTGAATAATAATTGACAAATATATACATTTAAAGTATACAATGTTCTGATTTGATACACATTGTGGAATGATTATCAACATTGAGATAATTAATCACCTCATATACTTAACACTTTTTGTGTGTTGTGGGAATGCTTAAAATATACTGCCAGGAACTTCTTGTTTTTGTTTTTTAGGAACTTTTAAGTATACAATATAATACTATTGACTATAGTCACCATGATTAATATTAGGTCCTCAGAACTATTTTGCTTATAACTAAAAACTTGCACTCTTTGACCTAAATTTTTCTATTCCTCTACTCCCCAGCTCCTGCAAGCCACATTTCTATTCTTTGTTTCTATGAAATTGGCTTTTTTTTTTTTTTTAGATCCCACATATAAGTGATACCATACAGTATTTGTCTTTTTCTGTCTGACTTAATTCATTTGGAATTCCAGGCTCATCTATGTTGTCACAAAAGACAGGATTTGTTTTAAGGTTGAATAACTTTCCAGGTTATAAATATATCCTACAATATCTATATTTATTTACCTATTGAAGGGCATTTTGGTTGATCTATATCTTACCTATTGTGAATAATGTTTTAATAAACATAGGAATGAAGATATCTCTTTGAGATAATTAATTTCATTTTCTTGGATATATACCCAGGCGTGGGGTTGCTGGATTGAATAGCCGTTCAATTTTTAATTATTTGAGGAACCTTTATACAATTTCCCAAAAATGTCTATTTAAAAAAATGCCTATTTTTAAAATTGGGTTATTTGCTTTTTTGTTACTGACTTGTATAAGTTCTCTATGTATTTTTGATATTAATCCCTAATCAGATATATGGCTTGTAAATATTTTCTCTTATTCTGAAGGTTGCTTTTTTCAATTTATTGATTATTTCCTTTGCTGTACAGAACTGTTTAGTTTGATGTAGTTCCACTCCTTTATTTTAATTCATTCTTTTAGACAGATCATAAGGAGTTGGTATTTGAACTGAGGTCTAAAGAATGCACTTATTGGATTGTGTGGGAAAGAAGAGGAGATGGATTTGAAAGGCCTTTTGGAAAGGACTTGAAAGCCATGGTAAGTGAATATTATCTTACTTACATTGCTTAACAGGTGAAGAGTTTTTTAAGTAGAAAGGGACAGGATCAGATTACTTTTATTAAAATAACTTTGCTAAGAATATGGATGGTGAATTGAGTTTTGATACATTCAAGGATGCTGGCATTTTGAAGAAAGGAGAGATAAAGTTTCAAACAAAAGTGTTGCTTTTGGAGAAGGGAGCAGACATTTCAAAAGTAGAGCTCACAGATACATTGAAGTGAGGACTGAGGGAGAGCGAAGAACAAGAGGCAATAGTTTAGAGCAAGCATGCCAAACTTGCAGCCTGCAGGCGCCTCATGCCTCGTTTATTTGGCCCGTGTTAGCCTTTGAGTTTGACATGCTTGGTTTAGAGTCTTGATAGGCAGCTTTGAGAGGGGCAAGCTCAATAAAGTATGGTGTGACAGGTGGATAGAAGAAAATTATTGGGGGGGAAAAAAGAAAATGATGGAGAAGCTAGGAAAGGAGTTTAGATGGGCAGGTGATGGGGAGTTGGAATCAACAATATCAGTTAGTGGGGATCAGGACCCTAGGGTCATCTTTTAGGCCAGAATTTTAACTTGGGAAGTAGGAAAAGCTGAAAAACCAAGAATAGTTCCTAACATGAGACACCAAGGCACAAGGAGCCAGATAGAGACCTTGGTATCTCAACTGAGAGGGATCAAAGCTAGTGTAGCAGCACAGGTGACCTGATCCTGATTCCTGAGCTTTGGGGAACTTCCATCCTTAAATTCCTCCTGCTGAAGGTCAGTATTTGTTCTGCCTGATGGAAATCTTGCTGAACTTCCAGAACCTGAGGACCCCTCTATTTGTTCTGCACCCACTTTTTTATCAACTTTGACTTTAGTCTCCTTCTGCAAGCCTCCTGTTATTTGTCCATCATAATTCATCACCTACACCCTGTAGATTAGGCAGATGTTTGATTGATAATCTCCATGATTATTGGTGTAGCCTAGTTTTAGACTTTGAGTACACCACACCCCAGTATAATCAGGGGAGGCCCCAAAGTAGCGCACCTGGCTTAGTTGTATGGCCAGAAGGGTTGCATAGTCTAATGTCTGGGAACTGATAGGTTCATAAGGTGAATATCAGAACCAAGTTTTTAAAAGCTATTTACTATTAATTATTTAATGTATTATGATCAGAGACTGTAGGCTATATGATATTGATCTTTCAGAATTTATTCCTTAATAGCCCGAATGATCTATTTTTCTGACTGCATAATATATACTCGAAGAATGCATATTCTCAGTTTAGTGGATAAAGAGTTCTATATGTTTGTAATAGCTTGAGCTGGATAATCTGTTTTTTTAGTTTTTAAAAACAGCTTTATTGAGGTATAATTGATATACTAAGAATGGTGCATATTTAATGTGTATACTGTAATTTGATAAATTTGGACATGTGCAAACACCTGTAATATCAACAACACAATCAAGATAATAGATATATCCAAAATCTCCTAGTTTCCTTTGTCCCTTTGGTGTGGTGGTGGTGATGGTGTGTGTGTGTGTGTGTGTGTGTGTGTGTGTGTGTGTGTGTGTGGTATGAGACTTACTCTCTCTTTTTTCTTTTTTTGACACCTACCCTCTTAACAAATATTGAAGTGCACAATATACCGTATTATTAACTACTAGAGGCCCAGTGCATGAAAATTCATGCATTGGAGGGAAAATCCCTCAGCCTGGCCTGCCCCTCTCACAGTCTGGGAGCTCTCGGAGCGGGAGGCAACCAGCGATCAGAGGAAGACAACGCCGCATTACACTTCTACTGCTGCCACTGCTGGCAGTGCAAGCCTTGGCTGGCCCTGGTTACCTGAGCGTCGGGCAGCCCTGGGTGGCTGGGCAGCTGCCATCTGAAGCTTGCCTGCACCTCAGGCCAGCCCTGGGCAGCTGGGGAGCTGAGGGGACTGGGGGACTCCGGAGGCAGGCGTGTGGAGCGGCCACGCATCTGTCGCCCCAGCGGGGCTGAGAGGACTGAGTGTCACCATCTTGTGGCTGTGGGTGCTGTCATCTTTGAGGGTGGGGCAGTCAATTAGCATATTCCCTTGTTATTGGCTGTGGGTGCCACCATCTTTGAGGGTGGGGCAGTCAATTAGCATATTCCCTCATTGGCTGAGGGTGCCATCATCTTTGCGATGGTGTGAGGGTCAATTAGCATATTCCCTCTTTATTAGATAGGATAGGTGCTATGTCGTACAGCAGATCTCTAGAACTTAAGCATCTAGCATAACAAACTTTATATAATCTATTAAATAACTCCCCCTTTCCTGCTTCCACTGCCTCTGACAACTATGATTCTGTTCTCTGCTTATGTAAGTTTGACTATTTTATTTATTTATTTTTTAAAAATCCTTACCCAAGAACATGCGAACATGCTTAGAGAGAGGAAGGGAGAGAGAGAAAAACATCAGTGTGAGAGAGAAACATCAAACACTTGCCTTCTATGTGTAACCCAACCAGGGATCAAATCTGAACATATGGGAATCAAACCGGCAACCTTTCGGTGCACAGGATGACACTAAACCCACTGAGCCACTCCTGCTGGGCTAAGTTTGACTATTTTATTTTTTTTAATTTTTTATTATTTTTTAAGTTTTTTAAAAATAAATCTTTATTGTTCATAATATTACAGTTCCTCTTTTTTCCCCCCATAGCTCCCCTCCACCCAGTTCCCATTCCACCCCATGCCCTTATGCCCCCCCCCCCACTGTCCTCATCCATAGGTGTATGATTTTTGTCCAGTCTCTTCCTGCACCCCCCATACCCCTTTTCCCCCAAGGATTGTCAGTCCACTCCCTTTCTATGCCCCCGATTCTATTATATTCACCAGTTTATTCTGTTCATCAGAATTTTTATTCACTTGATTTTTCTTTTTTTTTTATTCACTTGATTTTTAGATTCACTTGTTGATAGATATGTATTTGTTGTTCATAATTTTTATCTTTACCTTTTTCTTCTTCCTTTTCTTAAAGAGTACCTTTCAGTATTTCATATAATACTGGTTTGGTGGTGATGAACTCCTTTAGCTTTTTCTTATCTGTGAAGCTCTTTATCTGACCTTCAATTCTGAATAATAGCTTTGCTGGGTAGAGTAATCTTGGTTGTTGGTTCTTGCTGTTCATCACTTTGAATATTTCTTGCCACTCCCGTCTGGCCTGTGTAGTTTCTGTTGAGAAATCAGCTGACAATCATATGGGTGCTCCCTTGTAGGTAACTAACTGTTTTTCTCTTGCTGCTTTTAATATTCTCTCTTTGTCTTTTGCTCTTGGCATTTTAATTATGATGTGTCTTGGTGTGGTCCTCTTTGGATTCCTTTTGTTTGGGGTTCTGTGCGCTTCCTGGACTTGTAAGTCTATTTCTTTCACCAGGTGGGGGAAGTTTTCAGTCATTATTTCTTCAAATACGTTTTCAGTATCTTGCTCTCTCTCTTCTTCTGGCACCTCCATAATTCGGATGTTGGTACTCTTGAAGTTGTCCCAGTGGCTCCTTACACTATCTTCATATTTTTGGATTCTTTTTGCTTTTCCAGTTGAGTGTTTTTTGCTTCTTTGTATTCAAATCTTTGACTTGATTCTTGCAATCCTCTAGTCTACTGTTGGATCTCTGTATATTATTTTTTATTTCAGTCAGTGTATGCTTAATTTCTAGTTGATCCTTTTTCATATCCTCTAAGTTTGACTAAAGATACCTCATAGTGAAATCATATGGTATTTGTCCTTCTGTGACTTGGTTATTTCATTTAGCATAATGTCCTCTGGTTTCATCTGTGTTGTTGCAAATGACAGGACTTCATTCTTTTTTTATTTATTATATTTTTACTGATCTCAGAGAGGAAGGGAGAGCGAGAGAGAGATAAAAACATCAATAATAAGAGAGAATAATTGATTGGCTGCCTCCTGCATGCCCCACACTGAGGATCGAGCCAGCAACCTGGGTGTGTGTCCTGATCGGGAATCCAACTGTGACCTCCTGGTTCATAGGTTGACCCTCAACCATTGAGCCACGCCAGCTGGGCCCTTTGCTGTAGGTTTTTATTTCCATGATAAAATGAATGATTAACCTTTTCTATTAACAAATAGAAACTCAGGTTAGATAAATAAATAACCCATATTTAATTATATATTGTTTATTAGAGTCATAACTAAAGCAAAATTACAAAAAAAAAAGATGGAAAGAGAGAGATGGAAAATATATGTCAGTAAACGCTAATAAAATTAATATCAGATAAAACAGAGAGTTGCTTAAATGGTCTGGAACAAGAAAAACAACAAAATAAGGTTTGACCTAGATGATCTTCAGTGTACTTTTCAGCTGTGAAATTCTGTTAAAGGTAATCATTAAGACTCTTTTATACTGTTCTTTCTTCTCTGTCAAACTCCCAAAACAAACACAAAATAATTAACAAGTTTCATCAACAATTAAATGAAGATTATAATATCTAATTTTCAAAGTTAATATGATTATTAAATGGAATAATTCATATAAAGCTCTTTACCATGGTTTGCACATAGTAAGCCAAAAGCAGATATTTAAAAAAGAGAGATGTAATGGAATTTATTAGTGTTACAACAGCAACTTTGAATCCCTCAGCCAATAAATAAGTCTGGCTTGTGTTTTTTTGTTGTTGTTTGTTTGTTTGTTTGTTTGTTTTTAGTTCCTTGGAAAACTGTGATTAACTTTGAAATAGTTAATGAATAGGGCTGAAAAAGCTCTAAAAGTTGACCTCTGAGATTAGGAAAACCAGTTGAAACCCAGTGAAATGAGAGTTTAGTTCTGTTCAGAACCTAGAAAATGATAGGTACTCAATCATTGTTAGTTTCCCCCCAAATTTGGCCCCATATTCCACATATTTTCTCTTTTTTCTCACCTAGAAGATCCAAGGTCTAGAAAGCTTATTAAATCTAAGAACAAAGAATCGAGTTACACTTTTAAAAGTGATCACTAAAATGTTCTATGGCAGTGCATCTCAAAATGTGGTCTTAGGGTACCTGTGAAGTAAAAACGTATTATTATTTTCAGAATATTACTAAGACATTATTGGGTGTTTTTTTTTTCAGTCTCATTCTCTCACAAGTGTATAGTAGAGGTTTTCAGATGCATGATATTACAACAGATTGAATGCAGAAGCAGATACAAGTATCCAGGCATTGCCCACATTAGTGAGATTTGCAAAAATGTGAAATAGTGATACTCTTATTAAGTTTTTTATTTTAGAAAAATAGTTATTTTATTATCATTTTTAAATCCTCACCTGAGGATATGTTTTTATTGATTTTAGAGAGAGAGGAAGGGAGAGAGAAACATAGATTGGTTGCCTCCCATACCCACCCCAACTGAGGATCAAACCTGCAACCTAAGGATGTGCTCTGACTGAGAATCTGCAACCTTTTGGTGTCTGGACGATGCTCCAACCAACTGAACCACCCAGCCAGGGCAGATAAATAGTTATTTAAAAAAATATGTTAACATGTATTGGATTTATTATTAAACTAGAGGCCCGGTGCACGAATTCATGCACGGGTGGGGTCTCTCAGCCTGGCTGGTGATCAGGGCCCATCAGGGCTGATAGGGGCCGGCCAACCAGTGAGGGACTGTGGGAGGGCTCCAGGGAGTATCTGGCCTATCTCACCCAGTCCCGATTGGCCAGACCCCAGCTGCAAGCTAACCTACTGGTCGGAGCGTATGCCCTCTGGTGGTCAGTGCACATCATAGCGACCAGTCGACTGATCAGTCAGGCACTTAGCATATTAGGCTTTTATATATATAGATAAGTATATATTTTTTAACTTTGCTGTTTTAATTTCTTATATGGAAAATAGTGATGGATATAATCCTATCTAATAATAGACAAATATGCAAATTGACCATACCTCCGACACGCCCACAAGCCACGCCCACCATCCAATCAGAGCGAGTATGCAAATTAACCCAAACCAAGATGGCTACAGCCACAGAGAGCAAGGTTTCCTAGGTAACAGAGGAAGCCAAGCTTTCCACCTGCCCTTGCCAGGCCTAAGCCTCCACTCAAGCTACAAAGTTTCAATTATAAAAGGTAAACACATTCAAACAAATGGCGGCAGAATGGAGCTTGAGAGAGCAGGCCAGAGTTGCCACCGGCAACAGGGGAAGCAAAGCTTTCTGCACACCCTGGCCGGGCCCACCCGCTTAAGGCAACAAAGTTTCAATTATAACCCCAACACAAATGGCTGCCGGCCTCGGAGGGAGCCCCAGGCTTGGCTCCGCTCCAGGCTACAAAGTTTCAATTGTAGAAGGAAAATAAATTCCAGATACCAGGGCCTCTGCTTGGGTGGCCGGCCTGCAAACCACCACAGGCCCCTTGCTCAGGCCGCCCCACACCCCAAAGGAACCCCCACTTGATCCGGGACACCCTTCAGGGCAAACCAGCTGGCCCCCACCCCTGTACCAGGCCTCTATCCTATCTAATAAAAGAGTAATATGCAGATTGATCATCACTGCAACACACAATATAGCTGCCCCTATGTGGTCAAAGATCCTGCCCCCATGTGGACACAAGATGGCCACCACAAGATGGCCAGCAGGAGAGGGCAGTTGGGAGGCACCCGGCCTGCAAGGAAGGGCAGTTGAGAGGGACCATGCCTGCAAGGGAGGGCAGTTGGAGGTGATCAACCCTGTAGGAGAGGGCAGTTAGGGGTGACCAGGCCGGCTGAGGAGGGAAGTTGGGGGCAAACAGGCTGGCAGCAGAGTGGTTAGGGGGTGATCAGGCTGGCAGGCAGAAGCAGGTTAGGGGCAATCAGGAAGGCAGTCAGGCAAGCAGTTGGGAGCCAGCAGTCCTGGATTGTGAGAGGGATGTCCGACTGCCTGTTTAGGTCGGATCGGGCCTAAATGGGCAGTCGGACATCCCTCAAGGGGTCCCATATTGGAGAGGGTACAGGCTGGGCTGAGGGACAACCCCCCTCCTGTGCACGAATTTCGTGCACCGGGCCTCTAGTCTCATATGTTGATTTCCCTGGTGAACATGTAAATTATTAAAGGACAGGGATGGTATCTTTCTCATCTTTGTAACTTCAGTGCTAAGTACAGGGTCTGTCAACTTAGTTATTAAAACTTCTCTCTAATGAGTGAATGAGTGAATGAGTGGTGCTGATGTTCTATTGACAACACCCTCATTATCTGGATCATCTGGATTTTGTCATCAAACTAATCAGAGAGTGATTGATCAGTCTAGCCTACATTGTCAGATTGCTTGATGAAGGACAGCTATAAAAATGTATTTTGTCACACATAGGTGGAGTGCAACCATCTATTCTTATAGGCTTGGTAGCTGAGCCTGACAAAACGTACCAGGAAAGGCAGTAGGAAGAGTGAGGCAAGGATTTGGAAGAAAAGAGCAATAGGAACTAGATAGTAATGTTCCTGAAAAATAAAGACTGTCAGGTATTCCCCTACTCCCCCAAATATTCAAATTTAGGGTGTATGTGTGTGCTTTGGGAGGCAACATAACCCTTGTCTAGCCCTGAAATTGCACCAATTAATAACAGTTGCTGACTTAATGCATTTTTTAATGCTACTTGAAATAAATTAGTTTGAGTGAGATGTTATTTTGTTTGTTTATTGGTTGATTGGTTTTTAAGACACCCAGCCAGCTGAGCAATTCAATAATATCAGAGCTTGTAAACATATTCAGCTTGAGAATTTGAGGAAGAAGAAGGGTTGAATTATTGTCTTTTAAAACCCCTCTTGACAAAAAGGAAGGAAAGATACTGCCGAGTGAGGCATGGAGAAGTTTTTTAACATTAAACATTTAAATTAAAAAAAATTAAAGTTAACATTTAAAAAATTTAAAAGTCTTTCTCTCTCTCTCTCTCTCTCTCTCTCTTTTTCTCTCCCTCCCTCCCTCCCTCCCTCCCTCCCTCCCTCCCTCCCTCCCTCCCTTCTTACTTTCCTTCTTTCTTTCCACCTATCTATCTAAAAGAAGATACATGAACCGATTTTTAGAGGAAAGAAAGTAAGGGAAACCAACATTCGATGTATGCTCTCTAGGTGTTAGAGTTCTGTGTTGGGTAGCCTGGTGGCGTAGAAGACACCTGGGCTTTGGGTCTGACTTGAATTTGCCACTTTGCTGGTTACCAACTATGTGTATTTCAGGAAGTTTTTTAAACTTCCATAACCCCCAATTTTGCAAGGTTGTTGTAAGGGAAGTGTCTGAAACATAGTAAGTAAGCATTCAATACATTTTAGTTTTCTTTCTTTAATCCACTGTGGAATAAATAACACAAATATTTAATATTTTATATGAAGTAAAAGAAGTAGGACTGAAACTGTTTTTTGATTCCCAGCCCTAGAGGAATCTAGAAGTAATAATGACTTTAAACTGGGGTTTATTTGCCTACATTGGTATCTGAGAGATACTGTTGTTTGTTTTTTTTGCCCAAGCAGATCATCCCATTTGTATATTCTTGGTGTTTCCTCTTCTCTAGGAGCCTTCCTGTGGGAAACTGCTTCTCCTGCCTTTCATGTATATGTTCTCATGAGGACTGATAACCAGTCATCCCTTAGAGCCTTAATTTTAGAGAAACTAGGCAAAGCCTGAAACACATCTAAGTGATTGGCAATCAGAGAGTGAGTCTCCATTTTCTCCTTTTCCTAATTGTTGTATTTCATTTATAGGCAGTAGGAGGACACAATATTTTTGTCAGTGTATATTATGGAGAAATGAAAAAAAAAATCAGCAATATAAGAGCAATTTAATATATTTAAAAAATCTTTAGGAAATGGACATGTGTCCCTTGCAAATTCCATACTTGTGCTAGGTAGCTTCATAAACTAAGGGAAAACTTGTAAACTTCTACTGGTAGGTAACTCTGTGTACTTGTAAGCAGAGCTTTGGTCACTTTCACTTATTATGCTTTCCAAAGATTAGATAAGATGTTGCTTAAAATAGGTTTCAGACTCCTATTTGTGTGCACGAGTTTCAGTTTTATATCCTACATATGAATAAAATCATATAGTTCTTAGCTTTTTCCCCCCTGACTTACTTGACTGAGCATAATATTCTCAAGGTCCATCCATGTTGTTGCAAATGGCAGTATTTTTAAATCTTTTCTTATGGTTGAGTAGCATTCCATTGTGTATATGTACCATATCTTCTTTTTTTTTTAGAAAAAATATTTTAAAAATATGTTTTTATTGATTTCAGAGAGGAAGGGAGAGGGAGAGAGAGATAGAAACATCAGTGATGAGAGAGAACTGCCCCGGCCAGCGGGGTCTTCTAACGAGGGTACCGAGGCGGCGCACCTAAGAGAATGAGAGACAGACAAGGGACGCAGAAGAATGGAGGCAGGACAAAAGGGTTTCTGATCAAGCCTCAAAATTTTATTCTTACAGTGTTCCTTATATGTGGTTTCTAGAAGGGGAGATGCCTAGGAGGGGTGGGGACTTAGATAATCGGCTAAAGTAAAGGGTGTGGCGGTTGAAGGGCGGCTACAGAAGGAATGCTTTGTCCTCAGGCAAGAGGAAGTGGGCCTAGTTTCCGTGACTGAAGTAAGGTCAGAGTTAATCCTTTGACCAACTCTTGGCTCCTGACATCTCCTCCCTTTCTGTTTAAGAAACAGGAGTGGGCATTAATCGACCGAGGAGACATTGACCTGGTTCCTCCCGTGGGCTTTGCACACCCACCGTGTGTCGCTCTTGACATCTTTTGGGGAGGAGAGGCAGAGCCATTATTTTTATCGATGTCAACCTCTATGCAAACCAGGTATACTCTCAGGGAAATCCAGAGGAGGTTGGAAAAATGTCCCGACCTTCCCTTGCAATGCTTTGCTCTGCACTCGGTTCGATACCCATACCTCTGGCTCTGGCTAGAGCGTAGGTAAGCATCCCTCTGGTTAAGATGCTGTCCCCGTAGGGAAGGAGCGAGTCTGGGTCCGGAGGTGCTCGCGCTCTTGGTAAATCGAGTCCCACCTATCGGCCATTTCCAGGCGTTGATAATGAATCTGAATGGGTTTTGCTAAAGCTGAATCTATTTGCTGTTTTACGAGGTCGGTTATTTTTCTAAATGCCCAAGGGCCAAATGTAAGAATAAGGAGAAAACCAACAAGGGGACCAAGGATGGGGAGGAGGTAGGGGAGGAGTCCATTAAGTCCACTCCAGAGCGGGTTCTCAAATAGCTCTTTTCGTCTCTTGACGAGGTCTTCTTGTAGCTTCTTGATCTTGTCTCGGACGATGCCAGACTTGTTGGCGTAGAAGCAGCATCGTTCCTGTAGAGCCAAACATATCCCTCCCTGTTCTGCTGTGAGTACGACTTCTGCTAAAGAATCAATTTGATCCTGAAGATCACTAATGGTCCCCGAAAGAGCTTGGACATCATCAATTAGTTTTGTGTAGGAGTGTATTGCTACTCCTAGACCTGCTGTGCCGGAAGCTACGGCTCCAGAGACCCCTAGACCTACAACTAAGGGGATGAGCTGGATAGCTCGCTTACTGCGTCCAGCAATGTAGTCAAGGCTGGGTAGAGGGATAGGCTCGTTCCCCGGAATAATATCAATATCGGGGAGAACAATGGCCTGTATGCATAGCCCCGTCCAGTTTGTAGGTAGGGCCGTGAAGGCCATGTTTCCTCCGCACACAAACACTTGCCCGGGAGCGGGACAGAGAGATAAGGTATAGTTGACAATAGAGGAGCAATTTGTAAAGGTAGTGAATCCTATGTCTAAATCATAGCTATCATTTTGGGGGTGGCTTTGTAAGCACAGGGATGTATTAAATCCTATAGGTTGGATCCTAAAAGGCAAGCCAACACTACAGTTCCCCTTAGGTTGTACATCGGTAACCTGAAGGCTGGCCAAGGAGGAACTGCCACGCCCTAAGATCAAACCAAATGTTTCTGGAGGTAAGGGTCCAAAAGCCTCAGTGGAAATAAGTTGAATGCCTTGATCTGGTATTAATATTGTATCGGAGGCGGAACAGAGGTCCAGTCCTGCGCTTCCTGGGGTGGCGTGGCAGAGGGAGCTGATGCCTGGGTGGGAAGAATCTGTTGCGGGGCGAACCTGATGGCCCCTTGGTTCGGCACCGTGTTCGGGGCCGGGGGCTGGCCCCTCGAGGAGTTTCCCTGCCGGGGTGGAAGGGCTTTACCCTCGATATCTGTTTTTGAGTGACATTCATTAGCCCAGTGGAGACCGCATCGGCACCGAGGGCAAGCGGTCTTTGGGGGAGCCCGTGGTTGTTTGCCACTGGGGCAATCCTTTATGAAGTGTCCTGGCTGTTTGCAATTAAAGCAGGTTTTTTGTTGTGTATTTGGCTGTTTTTGGGTAAAATTTTCTAGAGCCGCTCCTATAGCCAATCCAATGGCGTGGGAGGTACCTATACCGGAGAAAAGTTTAATATAATCAGAGAGATTGCCACATCGATGAGGTCTTATTGCCTCTTGACAGATAGGGTTAGCATTCTCATAAGCGAGATGCTTCACAAAGGCACTTTCCGTTTCACCTACCCCCACTAATCTTTCAGCCGAGTCCGTGAGGCGGCTGATAAAATCACTGTAAGGCTCGTCAGCTCCTTGGTGAATTTTGGCTAGCGAGGTAGTGGCAGAATCCTTAGTGGGGAGACGGCGCCAAGCCTTAAGACCGGCGACTTGGATTTGGGCTAGTAAACCAGGGGGAAATTTGGCCTGGACTTCATTGGTTTCATAGAGGGGTCGGCCAAGAAGTTTATCTCTGGTCCACCAGCGGGAGTTTTTACTTTCATTATTACGTTGGGCTGTTTCTCGGCAGTTCTCAACAAAGTCTGTACGCCAAAGGACATAATCACCTCCTGAAAGCGTGGCTCGAGCTAAGGATAGCCAGTCATTAGGTGTGAGCCATTTGTCACTTAAGCTTTCGAGAAGGGCGATGGTAAAGGGGGCTGTAGGGCCATAGTTATTGACTGCGGCTTTAAGATCTTTAAGATGTTTAAGGTTAAGGCGGCGGTATTTTTGTTCAGATGTGTTACTCTGGCTAGGGTTGGGGTCTTCAGTGTCTGAAGCTTCATTGCCTGAGTCTGGAGTTTGATTTTGAGAGTCAGAGCCTTCTTCTGGTAAGTTATCTTCTTCCTCAACAGCTGTAGGGCGGGAACCCTGACTGCGGGTGACGGGAAAAGTGTGGAGGGTGGTTTTTGAAGGGTTTGGGTTAGTAGAGAGGGTGGTAAGTTCTGCCTCGAGGGCTTGGACTTCTTTAATAAGCTGGAGGTGTTCACGTTTTTGTTGGAGGATTTCTTTTAAAGAGGATATGTCTTGGGTAAGAGAGACCTTAGCTTGTCTGATGGGGTCGAAATTAAAGGGTGGATTTGGAGCTGTAGCACGAAAGGAGGAGGATAGTAAAAGGTGGGGGGGGGGGTTGTAAAAGGTGGGGGTTTAGGCTCTTGAAGAACAGGAGCAGTGAGACCCCAGGGATTCTCACCGTTGTGATAATGGGCAGCTTGTTCATCAAGGGTTTCCTGATCTTCCGGGGAGAGTTTATCATCGAAGGGTGTTTTATTTAAATCTTTAAGTGAGGGATAGATACCGGGGACTTTGGTACTGGGGGTAGGATGGGGTTTTTTTGTTTTTTCTTTAGGTGAGTCATCTGGTATATCTACCGCGACTGACGGGCAAGCTGAGGACGGGCGGGAGCTGTCTTTTAAGACTGTCTCTCCTGTTTTTATTATATCTTTTATAAGGTTCCAGTAAGAGAAAGCGGATTCCCTTACTCCTCGTGTCCTGAGGGACTCCTTGGGCCCATCGAGGAATACCTCGTGAGAACTGAGAGAGGTGCCCATGTCGATGCGGGAGCTTCTCAATTTTTTTGCCTCCTCCGCGTAAGCCTCTGGGACGTATAAACCCTGTACCAGGTCAGCCCTGAGTTTCCGTTGTGCCTAGGACAGTTGTCTCGTCAACGATCTCCGTTTGCCCAAAGGCCCCTGCTCGCGTATCATAGGTCGGGATGTATAAGCCCCATGCCAGGTTAACGACCACTAAGACAAAGTGAGCTCAGGGTTTGCGAGAGACGTGACAAGGAACCATCCAGAGACAAAATACTCCTCAGGGTGATTCAGAGTTCTCGCTCAGCCAGATCACAGTACCCTTAAGTCTTCCCGGATCGGCGAGACGAGTGCTTATTAGCGGACTGGGGGTTGAAACGAGAAGCTCAAAGTGTAGGAAATCCGTCAAGGGGCATAAAAATTCGTTCTCACAAGGAATTCACTCTTAAATCTTTGTCTGAAAAGATCATCTGCAAAACTCAACTGCGATCATACTCACGGGCGGGCAGCTCCGCGGCGATCAAGGGACAAGTCTTCACTCACTGCGCGTTCTGCGGCGACTCAAGGGGGTGTCCGGCCGGACCGATGTGCAGATGTTCCCCGGAGAGCCGACCCTCGGGCCCCACGTTGGGCGCCAGAAATGCCCTGGCCAGCGGGGTCTTCTAACGAGGGTACTGAGGCGGCGCACCTAAGAGAATGAGAGACAGACAAGGGACGCAGAAGAATGGAGGCAGGACAAAAGGGTTTCTGATCAAGCCTCGAAATTTTATTCTTACAGTGTTCCTTATATGTGGTTTCTAGAAGGGGAGATGTCTAGGAGGGGTGGGGACTTAGATAATCGGCTAAAGTAAAGGGTGTGGCGGTTGAAGGGCGGCTACAGAAGGAATGCTTTGTCCTCAGGCAAGAGGAAGTGGGCCTAGTTTCCGTGACTGAAGTAAGGTCAGAGTTAATCCTTTGACCAACTCTTGGCTCCTGACAGAGAACCATTGATTAGCTGCTTCCTGATGCCCCACACTGGGGATCTAGCTCACAATCTAGGCATGAGCCCTGACCAAGAATCAAACTGTGACCTCCTGATTCATAGGTTGACACTCAACCACTGAGCCATGCCTGCTGAGCTGTACCACATCTTCTTTATCCAATCCTCTATCGAAGGACACCTTGAATAATGCTTCAATGAGCATAGGGGTACATATATCTTTGTGAATACACGTTTTCAAGTATATACCCGGAAGAGGGATTGCTGGGTCATATGGTAGATCTGTTCTTAATTTTCTGAGGAATCGTCAGACTGTTTTTCATAGTGGCTGTACCAGTCTACATTCCCACCAGCAGTGAATGAGGGTTCCCTTTCATCTACAACCTCTCCAACACTGAGGGAAGGGGGTAGAGAGCTGGGGGTTAAAGAGGGTCTAATATATGATAGAAGAATATTTGACTTTGGGTGGTAGGCACACAGTACAATATACAGATCTTATAATGTAGAAATCCACACCTGAAACCTATATGATCCTGTTAATCAATGTCACCCCAGTAAATTTAATTAAAAAAAAAGTTTCAGAGTCTGTGAATGGCCCTTCAATAGTGCCAAAGTTTATTATTAGAGAGGAAGATGCCCTCTGCTGGCTTGATTTATTTTATTTTTTAAAATATATTTTATTGATTTTTTTACAGAGAGGAAGAGAGAGGGATAGAGAGTTAGAAACATCAATCAGCTGCCTCCTGCACACCCCCTACTGGGGATGTGCCCGCAACCAAGGTACATGCCTTGACTGGAATCGAACCTGGGACCCTTCAGTCCGAAGGCCAATGCCAGGGGTCCTCAAACTTTTTAAACCGGGGGCCAGTTCACTGTCCCTCAGACTGTTGGAGGGCCGGACTATAGTTTTAAAAAAACTATGAACAAATTCCCATGCACACTGCACATATCTTATTTTGAAGTAAAAAAACAAAATGGCAAAAACACCTGCATGTGGCCCGCGGGCCGTAGTTTGAGGACGCCTGGCCTACGCTCTATCCACTGAGCCAAACCGGTTTCAGCTGGCTTGATATATTTTCAATCAAATCTAATTTTGCCTGAATCTTCTTTTACTGTTTTTTCACTTTCTCTTGTCCATTGCCCCTAAGCTTATATGTATACTCACGATTGATTGCATTAGAGTGGTCAACACAGATTTCACTGAGCATGTATTATTATTATTGTTTAAAAAATATTTTTATTGATTTCAGAGAGGAAGGGAGAAGGAGAGAGAGATAGAAACCAGGTCAATCCATGACCTCCTGGTTCATAGGTTGACAGCTCAACCACTGAGCCACGCCGGCTGGGGGAGCATGTAGTATTATTTTAGATCTTTTCTCGTTATCAAAAACTCTTGGAACATTTACACTTCAATAAGCAACCGATGCATGCCAGGTGTCTAGTACACACTGACCTTCAATTTCCCACATTCAAAGGTCATTTTTATCTAGAAAGTTTGAAGAAAGAAGAATTTTATCTTTGTTTCTCCTAATTTGGCCACTGAAATCCGGGCATGTGTCCCCACTGAGAATTGAACCTGCAACCTTTGGGTGCACAGGATGATGCCCAACCAATTGAGCCACACTAGTCAGGGCAAGGGTTATATTTTTAATCATTTTTCTTTGACTGAAAATTTAGGACACCATTAGCCTTCACTGCCATTAGCCTCCATTGGCAGTGATATTTCAATTAATATCTTTGACAGAGAGAGTTTGTGGTGCATGACTCATTTCCAGAGCATGGATTGTCTCAGTGTATAGCTCTTAGGATTATGTTTAATGATTTTTGTAATGATCATTATTAACAAAAGCATCTGAGGTCAACCCATCAATATAAAGCATTTCTTTCTGTAAATGCTTTGGACAGTAATTACATTGAGGAAAAGATCAGATATAATTAAGTTTATTGAGTTTTGCCTTCTTTGAATTCCCTATTGTTGGTATCTGATGCTTTACTGCCCTCTAGGTGTTCAGAGGTAGAAGGAAATGTGCACCTGACCTCATGACAGGGATCTTTGTGTTGTGAGGATGAAAGAGAAGCAAAACTATACCTTGATGAAAAGTTTATTGTCAATTCTTTGCAGTACAATTTTCTGGATCCTATATCCAGGAGGTCATGACAATAAGTTCAAAAGTAGTAGTACAGAGTTCCAGTGGTGGCACAAAAGAAGCAATTCTTCTGAATCTTCAATAACATAACATTCTTTGCTCAGTACATGGAATATGTTACAATGCTATTAGAGAAAAACTGGCTCCTGAACCATGTCTCTTAGCTCTCTGCATAGGTTTGTCAATAAATAATTGAAACAAAACTGGAAAATCTAAAATTTGAATTTCAGAAAGATAATTGCCCATTTTATCCCAAAGCACCCAAATCACTTTAGTCATAGAGTATTAAATATAGTCCCAAATGCCATTTAGTTCTTCCATTCACTGTTTTTTAGCCAAAGAGCTCAATAGTTAAGGAGCCTTACAAAAAAAGAAAACACCTTGCACCAAACAAAAGAGTAGCACAGTTAAAATATGTATACCCCCACTACCAAAAGAAGGGATCATGTTAAATATCTCAATAACATGTGTATGGAATTTCTTCTTTGAGTTAGTTCTTGTTTTAAGTTAGTTTTCTATTATCTTCATATTATTATTCAAAGTAATAGTACTTTTGCTCTTGGATATATTTATAGAATGGGGTGATGTTATCTAAATGAGGACCTAAGTCGGTTCTTCCCCTTCTATGGTAACCCCTGGTTTCAGAGTCTCTTGCCTGCTTGTTATCCATATGCTGACTGTGTCTTCTGATGCTCCCTAACATCCTTGATTCTGACTCTTGCTTTTGCTTACCCCCGCTCCATCCAGTTGTACTGCTTGATGAATATCTATATCTATACTCCTCAGTTCCTGTGTGATCTTGGTTCTGAAGAGAGTGATTGGAAATGGATCTTTCACTTCTGCTTCTGCTGTCACTTGCCTGTCCGTAGCTATCGCTTGAATGGCCATGGCTATATACTTGCCTTTCATTGGTGTTGAATCCAGATTGATCCTGGACATCTCTGGATTGTCCATGACGTGATCCCTGTCTTGCAAAACTTATACTGGATTCTACCTGATCTTGAGAAGATGTATCTCCGAAATGCTGTTGACCAGATCCATATATATCAATTGTATTGAAGTCTGACTGTCTATGCCCAGGTCCTGATTGTTTATTAATCGGTTTCTCCCAATCTTCTGAACCCACTTTACTATTATTATGGGATCCATGCCTAAAAGTTGAACTAGATTCTGAATGGCTGTGAACTGACACTTGCTTGTTTTCAGTTCTGTTCCTTGGCCAAAGAGGGCTAGAATTGTGACTGCTTGTTCGACTACCCCCTGAAGGTCCATACCCACATTGCCCATAGTCATATCCTGCACTTCCATAGCTACCGTGTTTCCATCTTTGACTTGATCCATGATTTTGTCTTCCACCTGCCTGTCCTGATTGTCCATGAGCAGTTCCCTGTCTCCCTTTGCCAGAGGATCCCCACTCTCCATGCTGAGATCCAGCCTGGCCATGACTGGACCCTGAGTGTCCCTGTGAGCCTGCGGAATGCGATTCACTGCTACTGTACTCACTGTGACTAGATCCGCTTCTCCCACTTCTGTGAGATCCTGACTGTGAGGAATGCCCATGACCTGCCTGCCCATGTATGTGGGTGTCTCCTGACTGTCCATGAGTAGTTCTCTGTCTCCCTTTACCAGAGGATCCATGCTCTCCATGCTGAGATCCAGCCTGGCCATGACTGTATCCTGAGTGTCCCTGTGAACCTCTGGAATGCGATTCACTGCCACTGTACTCACTGTGACTAGATCCGCTTCTTCCACCTCTGCCAGATCCTGACTGTGAGGAATGCCCATGACCTGCCTGCCCATGTATGTGGGTGTCTCCTGACTGTCCATGAGTAGTTCCCTGTCTCCCTTTACCAGAGGATCCATGCTCTCCATGCTGAGATCCAGCCTGGCCATGACTGGACCGTGAGTGTCCCTGTGAACCTCTGGAATGCGATTCACTGCCACTGTACTCACTGTGACTAGATCCGCTTCTTCCACTTCTGTGAGATCCTGACTGTGAGGAATGCCCATGACCTGCCTGCCCATGTATGTGGGTGTCTCCTGACTGTCCATGAGCAGTTCCCTGTCTCCCTTTACCAGAGGATCCCCACTCTCCATGCTGAGATCCAGCCTGGCCATGACTGGACCCTGAGTGTCCCTGTGAACCTCTGGAATGCGATTCACTGCCACTGTACTCACTGTGACTAGATCCGCTTCTTCCACCTCTGCCAGATCCTGACTGTGAGGAATGCCCATGACCTGCCTGCCCATGTATGTGGGTGTCTCCTGACTGTCCATGAGTAGTTCCCTGTCTCCCTTTACCAGAGGATCCATGCTCTCCATGCTGAGATCCAGCCTGGCCATGACTGGACCGTGAGTGTCCCTGTGAACCTCTGGAATGCGATTCACTGCCACTGTACTCACTGTGACTAGATCCGCTTCTTCCACCTCTGCCAGATCCTGACTGTGGGGAATGCCCATGACCTGCCTGCCCATGTATGTGGGTATCTCCTGACTGTCCATGAATAGTTCCCTGTCTCCCTCTACCAGAGGATCCATGCTCTCCATGCTGAGATCCAGCCTGGCCATGACTGGACCCTGAGTGTCCCTGTGAACCTCTGGAATGCGATTCACTGCCACTGTACTCACTGTGACTAGATCCGCTTCTTCCACCTCTGCCAGATCCTGACTGTGAGGAATGCCCATGACCTGCCTGCCCATGTATGTGGGTGTCTCCTGATTGTCCATGAGCAGTTCCCTGTCTCCCTTTACCAGAGGATCCATGCTCTCCATGCTGAGATCCAGCCTGGCCATGACTGTATCCTGAGTGTCCCTGTGAACCTCTGGAATGCGATTCACTGCCACTGTACTCACTGTGACTAGATCCGCTTCTTCCACCTCTGCCAGATCCTGACTGTGAGGAATGCCCATGACCTGCCTGCCCATGTATGTGGGTGTCTCCTGACTGTCCATGAGTAGTTCCCTGTCTCCCTTTACCAGAGGATCCATGCTCTCCATGCTGAGATCCAGCCTGGCCATGACTGGACCGTGAGTGTCCCTGTGAACCTCTGGAATGCGATTCACTGCCACTGTACTCACTGTGACTAGATCCGCTTCTTCCACCTCTGCCAGATCCTGACTGTGAGGAATGCCCATGACCTGCCTGCCCATGTATGTGGGTGTCTCCTGACTGTCCATGAGTAGTTCCCTGTCTCCCTTTACCAGAGGATCCATGCTCTCCATGCTGAGATCCAGCCTGGCCATGACTGGACCCTGAGTGTCCCTGTGAACCTCTGGAATGCGATTCACTGCCACTGTACTCACTGTGACTAGATCCGCTTCTTCCACCTCTGCCAGATCCTGACTGTGAGGAATGCCCATGACCTGCCTGCCCATGTATGCGGGTGTCTCCTGACTGTCCATGAGTAGTTCCCTGTCTCCCTTTACCAGAGGATCCCCACTCTCCATGCTGAGATCCAGCCTGGCCATGACTGGACCCTGAGTGTCCCTGTGAACCTCTGGAATGCGATTCACTGCCACTGTACTCACTGTGACTAGATCCGCTTCTTCCACCTCTGCCAGATCCTGACTGTGAGGAATGCCCATGACCTGCCTGCCCATGTATGTGGGTGTCTCCTGACTGTCCATGAGTAGTTCCCTGTCTCCCTCTACCAGAGGATCCCCGCTCTCCATGCTGAGATCCAGCCTGGCCATGACTGGATCCTGAGTGTCCCTGTGAGCCTGTGGAATGCGATTCACTGCCACTGTACTCACTGTGACTAGATCCGCTTCTTCCACTTCTGTGAGATCCTGACTGTGAGGAATGCCCATGACCTGCCTGCCCATGTATGTGAGTGTCTCCTGACTGTCCATGAGTAGTTCCCTGTCTCCCTCTACCAGAGGATCCCCACTCTCCATGCTGAGATCCAGCCTGGCCATGACTGGACCCTGAGTGTCCCTGTGAGCCTCTAGAATGCGATTCACTGCCACTTGACTCACTGTGACTCGATCCCCTTCTTCCACTATGATGTGCTGAGCTGGATTGGCTTGTTCTAGACCCATGCTGGTCAAAGCCAGAAGACTGACCTGAACCAGATCCCTGTTTTCCAAAGCCGGAGGACTGACCTGAGCCAGATCCATGTTTGCCTTGGCCAGATGACTGACCTGAGCCAGACCCATGTTTTCCAAAGCCTGAGGACTGACCTGAGCTAGACCCATATTGTTCAAAGCCTGAGGACTGACCTGAGCCAGACCCATGTTTTCCAAAGCCTGAGGACTGACCTGAGCCAGACCCATGTTTTCCAAAGCCTGAGGACTGACCTGTGCTAGACCTATGTTGTCCAGAGCCAGATGACTGACCCGAGCTAGAACCATGTTTTCCAAAACCAGATGACTGACCTGAGCTAGACCCATGTTGTCCGGAGCCTGAGGACTGACCTGAGCTAGACCTATGTTGCCCAAAGCCTGAGGACTGACCTGAGCCAGACCCATGTTTTCCAAAGCCTGAGGACTGACCTGTGCTAGACCCATGTTGTCCAGAGCCAGATGACTGACCCGAGCTAGACCCATGTTTTCCAAAACCAGATGACTGACCTGAACTAGATCCATGTTGTCCGAAGCCTGAGGACTGACCTGAGCTAGACCCATGTTTTCCAAAGCCTGAGGACTGACCTGAGCTAGACCCATGTTGTCCAGAGCCTGAGGACTGACCTGAGCTAGACCCATGTTTTCCAAAACCAGATGACTGACCTGAGCTAGACCCATGTTTTCCAAAGCCTGAGGACTGACCTGAGCTAGACCCATGTTGTCCAGAGCCTGAGGACTGACCTGAGCTAGACCCATGTTGTCCAGAGGCTGAGGACTGACCTGAGCTAGACCCATGTTGTCCAAAACCAGATGACTGACCTGAGCTAGACCCATGTTTTCCAAAACCAGATGACTGACCTGAGCTAGACCCATGTTTTCCAAAGCCTGAGGACTGACCTGAGCTAGACCCATGTTGTCCAGAGCCTGAGGACTGACCTGAGCCAGATCCTTGTTGGCCATGGCCAGAGGACTGACCTGAGCTAGACCCATGTTGTCCGAAGCCTGAGGACTGACCTGAGCTAGACCCATGTTGTCCAGAGCCTGAGGACTGACCTGAGCCAGATCCATGTTTGCCTTGGCCAGAGGACTGACCTGAGCCAGACCCATGTTTCCCAAAGCCTGAGGACTGACCTGAGCTAGACCCGTATTGTTCAAAGCCTGAGGACTGACCTGAGCCTGATACATGTTGACCATGGCCAGATGACTGACCTGAGCCAGATCCATGTTGTCCAAAGCCTGAGGACTGGCCTGAGCCAGATCCATGTTGGCCATAACCAGATGACTGACCTGAGCCAGATCCATGTTGGCCATAACCAGATGACTGACCTGAGCCAGATCCATGTTGGCCATAACCAGATGACTGACCTGAGCCAGATCCATGTTGGCCATAACCAGATGACTGACCTGAGCTAGACCCATGTTGTCCAAAGCCTGAGGACTGACCTGAGCCAGACCCATGTTGCTCGAAGCCAGACGACTGACCTGAGCCAGACCCGTGTTGTCCAAAGCCTGAGGACTGACCTGAGCCAGACCCGTGTTGTCCAGAGCCTGAGGACTGACCTGAGCCAGATCCGTGTTGACATTTTGAATATTCATTTGATGTACACCCTTTTTGACGAGAGTTACTAGACTGTTTACCAGACCCTTGTTGACCACAATTAGAAGACTGACTTACTCCAGACCCATATTGACTACCACAAGAGGACTGCCTTGATCTTCTTCCCTGTTGACCACAATTAGAAGACTGACTTGATCCAGACCCATATTGTCTACCACAAGAGGACTGCCTTGATCTTCTTCCCCGTTGACCACAATTAGAAGACTGACTTGATCCAGACCCATATTGTCTACCACAAGAGGACTGCCTTGATCTTCTTCCCTGTTGACCACAATTAGAAGACTGACTTGATCCAGACCCATATTGTCTACCACAAGAGGACTGCCTTGATCTTCTTCCCCGTTGTCTTCCACAGTTCTGTGGTTGACAACAGTTCTGTGGTTGACAACATGCCGGGGATCCATGTCTTCTTCTATGACCAGAAGATTGGCTACAGGAGCGAGGCTTACATTGACCATATCCAGAGGACTGACTTCTTGAGATACATCTACGACCTTGTCCTCCACTATTTTGTGATTGACAACCTGACTGAATACAGCTAGATTTATTTCCTTGCCCTCCATATCTGCCTGCCTGACAGGAGCTGGAAACACATTGTCTTCCTCCACACCCACTTGAGTTGATTGAATCACATGCATAGCTTTGTCTCCCACTATCTCCTGAACCTTTAGAGCTAGATGCAATAGCCTCTAATCCACGTGACAGATCACCATGACCTTTTCTTCCCCCACTCTTAAATCCAGATTCAGATTCATATTCATATTCCTCCCCGGATTCCCTAGAGGGGCTCACTGAGTGACCAGAGCTAGACCCATGGCGCCTTTTCTCAAAACCCTCTTGTTTCTCTGAGCTAGATAAACTACCTTGCTTTCCCAGCCTTCTGGAGTGGGACCTATGTCTATGTTTTGCAGTTCCCCTCAAGCCCCCATGCTCCTCTCCCTCACTCCAACTTGGATTTTTAGAACCTGATTTCTGTCCTGATGTATTCTCATCTTCTTCTTCTGTTTCACTTCCTTCCTTTTGGTGCCGGTGACCATGACTACGCTTCTGCTTCTTTGACCCTGAAGCTTTGCAGTATTCTTTGCTGAGAACGTTGTTGCAGGCCATAGCCAGCTTGAATACCATCAGAAGAAACTCAGTAAAGTCCAGTCTTCGGTCATGATCTCGATCCAGCATATGCATAATGACCTCCACCGTGTCTGGATTATCTGGGTTCTGTATATGAGCAACACACCAAAGGAATCTTGATCAGCCTAACCCAAATACTCAGCTAAAACATTCAGATAGGACTATGAAAATTGTAGATGTTTGACATGAAGTATTTTTAATCCAATCAAGGATTGCTTTAGGCTAAGGCAGACTAATAGGACCCAGCAGGTATGAACAAGTAATAAAAACAATAAAGACTATTGGAATCCTCAGAAAAATGCAGTTCAAGGACCTAAGTTAGAGAACTAGGTACTCAAACATGGCATACAGGAAGGAGTTGGATAAACTAAGTTCAGTACTGATGTGTTTTAGTTTTGCATACATTTAAAACATATGCTAATATATTCTATGTTAGGATCTATAATTTCAAAGTTAATAGCTGCATCCTTTCCAAGTAGATGGGGGGAAAAACCCATGTATTTTGTTTTCTGTTTTTAGTTATCCTGGCTACTTGGTCAACTGCCCCTGTACATGACTTCTCTTTCTATAGTTTTTCTTCCCCATTTGATAGGGTAACTTATTAATTCATGTCTTAGTACAGATTTCATTTTCTGCTCTTTCAGAATGGGAAGTCTGGGAGGCATGAAGAAGTCTGAGGGTCCACATGGTGGAAATATACAAGAAAATAACAGTCACTTTTCTAAAAATAAACATTGCCTCAACAGACTTTCTGATGTCCCAAAAAAGTACTGCTTATAGAGTTTTCTCCAAGACTACTGGAACTAATATTAGCTAATATTTGATTATATAACAGAGAATGTACAGGACCGTAGGAAACTTTAGTCCTAGCACACGATCCTCACCTTCAGAATTGGCCGAAACTCTTTTTGCAGAAGTTCCTTTAGCTCATCTTTGCTCAGTGTGCCACATTCCCCATCTTGGTTGGTGTATTTGTAGAAAACATCAATGACGGTAACAACACTTCTTAAGAGGTCGGTCATCTTTTTGCACGTTTAAGTGAACCTAAAGAGAAAAACAAAAGAGGCTATCATTCATTTTCTTTCCTTTGAATTTATAGGCAGTTCTGATTTTAATAATCGTCATCGTGAGTTTTCAAATCTCTTGTCTCTTTAAAACCTAAAATACCTCAAAAAGTAAAGATGGGTCAGGATGATACAAAACCTTTCAACACAGTGAAAAATAACTTCATTAACATTAGTCATGGACATGTTACTGGCTGAACTGGGACTAAATCTCAGGTCTCCCATGGCCTGGATGAATATATTCTTTTCTTAATGTCTCAACACTTTGTGTACTTTGGTATCCTGGGTATTGTCCTGGGGTTTCCAAAGTTTCTAGAACCGCCCAGACATATTTCCCCAGTTTCTCTTGCTAGTTTCACTGATTTTCTAGAGGCAAAAGCAACAGACCTTCTACCAAAAGCTAAACTGGACACTTAAGACCTTCAGAAAAAAAAATGGGCAAAGTGAGCCAATGCTTTCTTGGCTTTCCAGAGGCCTGAGATAGCCCTCCCGAGAGCTTAGGAACTATCCTAATCTCAGCCCTTGACCTAATTCATCCCTCAGGGAGAAAGGCTCAGAAATGCAGGCAGCAATTTGACTAGTAGATGATTTGATCTGGGAGCTCTGGGAACTGACACTGAACAAGGAAGGGACTCTACAACAGTGCCAGCCTCCCCCCCATTTGAGCTGGGCAGTCCAGAAAAGATGGCATACGAAAAGACTAGGAAGAAAGTGTGGAATGGCCTGTAAGAAGACAAACTTCCATTGAATTACTCTTCTCCACAATGACAAATTTATTCTAAAAAAGTCCCAGAATAAATTAAACTAACCAAACAAATAAGCAAATAAAAAGAAAAGAAAAAAATATAATATAAATGACAGTGATTAGAAAAAAAAGATACACTAGTAGAAATAGAAAAAAGGAAAGAAAAAAAAAAGAAGAAGAAGAAGAAAGAAAGGCCAAATATATATTAACTCTGCCTTAGCTCAAATTCTTGGATTTCTGCTGTGGACAATGACCAACCAAATATCCATCGGTATAGCTGGATAAATTTTCTCTCACCTGGTTCACCAAAGGAACAAGTAGGAAAAAAGCCTGATGAAGCTTGCAGGGTGACAATGATGGAGATAGTGGCTCTTATATAGCTAAACATGTGGGTGCTGCCCTCTGTGGGATGGACTGATTAATTTCCAATCAGACCTAACTCCACCTCTGTCCCTGTTTACCTTCCTACTTCTTTGCATTCTCATCTATGAGATGATTGTAGGAAGGCTGGCATTGAAGCCCCTTCCAACATGAGGACATGCTGCAGGGCACCTTTTTTCAGGGCCATACACTTGAGAAAAGCAGAAGCTGTGTTTTAGAGGACTCGTGTAGGTCATCCCCTTTATCTAGTACCACGAAAGGTAGCAAACTGTAAGGTACTTGGCAGGTATGCAATAAATGCTTATTTAATTGATATGAACGTAGGTGCCCTGGCCAGGTGACTCAGTTGGTTGGAGAGTCATCCGGTGAACCAAAAAGGTTTCAGGCTTGATTCCCAGTCAGGGCACATACCTAGGTTTCCGGTTTGATCCCCTGTTGGGGCATGTATGAGGCAACCAACCAATGTTACTCTCTTATATCAATTCTCTCTCTCTCTCTCTTTCCCCTCTTCCCCCTCTCTCTATAAAAATCAATAAAAGCATACCCTTGGGTGAGGATTAAAAAAAAAAAAGAAAATGAACGTAGGCCATTAAGCTCACCTAACATGTCTTTTTGCAATAATTTCCATTTATTGAGAATTTACTATGTGCAAGATATTATGCTGAATACTTTTCACATATCATCTCATTTAATCTTCAGCACATTTCTATGGGATATGTATTTTTCCCCATTTTACAAATGAAGAAATAGGTTCAGAGAGTATGCGAGTCATCTCTAAGTTCATACAATTAATAGGTGGAGGAACCAGGGTTTGAACCTATATCTACCTTATGACAATGCCCTTGCTCTCAACCTTTATACCAGCTTATCTCTGTGTTTGGATTACATATGCCTATTATGCAAAAGTTATGCTTTGTTTTAGGAGTATCAGGTCCATCCAAACACATACACAAAAATGAAAGAATAATAAAAAGAGTGCTGTCAGCCAGGAAGAGAAGAAACATATTCTCTGGCCCTTTGAAGGCTCTTTTCTAGACTATAAAGGTATAAGTTAATGGGCTAAACACAGAAGTAATGTTTTCAGATGTGCTCAGAGTGAATTTAGAGAGAACTTTCTTCTGGGGCTTTCTTTTATCCATTGGTAGTCTGGCAGCTTTGGACCTGAACCCTTGGAAAATGCCACTTATGTACATAAAGTATATCAAATATAATACCTGCGGGAAGCAAACATAGTCAGAAGGCTGTAGTAGGCAGGAAGAACCAACTTTTCTGTACTTTGCCACCAGGTGGTGATGATGACGATGATAATGATAATGATGAAGATGATGACTGATGAAGATAGCAGTTATCATTACTTAAATATTTACTATCTTCTAGACTAGAAGGTTTTACATGCTTATCTCTTTATCCCTCACAATAACTCCTTAAAGTCAGTATTTTCATTCTTATTTTACAAATAAGAAATGAAAGTATAGAGAAATTTAATAATACATCCCAAATCACAGCTTGTAAGTGGCCGCTCTAGGATAGAAACCCATGCAGTATGATGCGAAGGCCCTGCACTTAGCCACATATATACCACATATGTGGGGTTGATCAGTTCCTATCTGGGCACTGCTTCAGGGGAGCCATCATATATTCACCCCAAAGCTGGATGGTGCCTAGGACTTAGCAAACACTTAGAGTGTGTATTCACTGCGCTATACCCACTGCTGAATACTTAGAGTGTGTGTTCACTGAGCTATACCCACACCACTGAGCTATACCCACTGCTCTCATAGCCAGGGAGTCCTAGACCAAAGTGACCACACAAAAAGTCATGTGGTCCTTTGGATGTTATGGTCATTTTCAATTGTACACATTTTTTTGAATTATCCTTGTGTTTGTTGCAATGATTGCCTTTCAGATCCTCAGTCTCCACACTGAGATTTTAAAGCCATCTTTGCCCTGCAACTCCAGGGTTCTAGGTCAGAACTTGGAAACCTGTTCCATGGTTCGACTGCTCTCAGAACTCTAGCATTCACTCTTTTGTATTCTTTGTGTCTATATTTCTCTTCTTCATCTAACCTGCTTAGCATAATAGATAAAAGTATAAACTTAGGAGTCAGAAAGATTTGAGCTCAAATTCCAGCTGTCTTTTCTGGCCGTGTTTCTTGGGCAATTATCTAATCCTCTGAACATGTTTCCCAACTTTTATAATGGGAATAGTAATACATTACTGGTGGAGATTACTTAAGATAATTTATGGAATTGTTTAGTACCAGCTTGGCATAAATGCTTAGTAAACTGTATAATTATTATAAGTTCCTTTAAAAAATTTGGCATCTAACAGTGTGTTACACATAGGTGCTCAATCATGTTTGATAAAAATAAATTAGGATCCAACAAGAGGCCTTTAAAGGCAAAAGTGCTACTTCTCTGTCAAAATGATTGCTTCAGAAGGTAAGTCATGATTCTGTTTTTTTAAAATAACACTTTTCCTGAGATATAATTCACATACCATAAAATTCAATATATTTTATTATTATTGATTTTAGAGGGAGGAAGGGAGAGAGAGAGAGAGAGAGAGAGAGAGAGAGAGAGAGAGAGAGAGAGAGAGACATTGATGTGATAGAGAAACATTAATAGGTTGCTTCTCCTATGCATCCTGACTGGGGTTGAACTCACAACCTTCCAGTGCATGGTATGATCCAAACAACTGAGCCACACTGTTCAGGTGAAATTCTACCTTTTAAAGTGTGCAGTTTAGTGGTTTTTAGTATAACCACAGAGCTATGCAATTAAGTTATTGTTATTATGGTGTCTGTGTCCTTAAGTAAGTTTCCTCACTTCCCAATGTGCCATTTCCCCCCCATAATAGCTATAAGGTGTTATTAGTGCCAGGGCACAAGTGGACACACGTCAGATCATTTCAGCTGCAATTCTGGAGAACAGTGTGGTTCTACCAGGGCCTGCACACAGTTTGGAAAGGAATCAAAGTGATGGTTTCTAAGGATCACCTTGATGACACGTGCAGAGGTTTTTGCCTGCCTGGGATCTGAGAGGTTGTTTGGCCCAATGAAGCAGAGGCCTGGAGTCCAGAGCTGGTCCCAGCTACACCATTTCTCTGGATGTGGGCCTCGTTCTATTCTTCTCATGATCCTCTGCTCATTCCACATCCACACTGCTCTGGGTTCTCAGGAGTGATCGCACTTGGATTTTAGGCCCAGTTGAGGAAGCTAGTGTGTTATTGGCTACTGGATTGTCTTTAGAGGGAAGCTCTACTTTAGAATGTTAAAAATCACTATAATTATACCTGTGAAAGTTCAAGATTTTGGATTTTCCACTGGATGTCAGCTGAATTTTATTTTCATGTCACATCGTATTCAAGAGGGGCCTTCTTTAGCTTAAGGTCTGTGCCTATCATAAGAACCAAACATTCTCTCTGTGCTGGAACCCCTATATTGAGGTTTCTCAATGAACTCAACTTAGAGCAGATATGTGAGAGTTGATCCAGGAACACTGGTACATATTAAATGTCTCTTTTCTCTAAAAGCAGCTTAGGAAGCTGCTCTTAGCTCACAGTATGATGAAGTGGAGAGAATGTTGACTTTGCAGGAAGACAGATAGTCTTTGTATCACAGCTCCAACATAACCACCTGTTACACCTGGGGCGAGTTTCTAAATGGGAGTCTCTGTTTCCACACCTGTGCAATGAGGATAATGTTAGATATGTGAGAATTAGATGAGGTAATATTAGAATATTGCTCAGCACATGATAAGGGTTCAGTATATTTTATTTTATTTCCTTTTTATGCTCAAATTTAATCTGATTAGGAGAATGTTGTCAGTTTCAGGGGTGATGATTCCTGGAGATGATTCTTGTAAAAAAATATATATGTATAAATATATATATATATATATATATATATATATATATATATATAAAATTTCAGAGAGAGGAAGGGGGAGAGAGAGAGAGAGAAACAATGATGAGAGAACCATCGATCTGCTGCCTCCTGCATGCCCCTTACTGGGGATTGAGCCCATAACCTGGGCATATGCTCTGACTGGGAATCGAACTATGGCCTCCTATTTCATGGTTCAAAGCTCAACCCCTGAGCTACACTAGCTGGGCCTAAAGATGATTTAAAAAAAATATATATATATTTTTTATTTCAGAGAGGAAGGGAGAGGGAGAGAGAGATAGAAACATCAATAATGAGAGAGAAGTATTGATCAGCTGCCTCCTGCATGCCCCCTACTGGGGATTGAGCCTGCAACTCAGGCGTGTGCCCTTTACTGGAATTGAACCAGGGACCCTTTAGTCTGCTAGCCAAGCCTCTATCCACCAAGCCAAAATGGCTAGGGCTAGAGATGATTCTTAACACTGTTCCTTCCTGGTAGTTTCTCTTCCTAAGTGAAATCAGAGACCAATTGGGTTGAACTGATGTAACCCAGCCCTAAAAGGAGCTTAAAATTTCTGTTATGAAAAGTCCATGAGGAAGATGAAACCACTAGCAAGACCAGCTGAGAATGCCCCCACCCCCAGATACCTTTTTAATTTTGTCACATCATTGTTGATATCCAAGCAATGGAGTCTCATGAAGAGATGCCTGCTGACATAACCAGGCTTTCAGATTGTATGTAATATGAGGTGTCAGAGACTTGTTCAGTCCATATCTAACTGAGCAGAACCCTGGGACCTTCAGTCACTTGCTGAAATCTACTCAGGGCAACTGAAGACTGGGTCTTAGAAGCTCAAATGGTCCTTGTAGTCACAATATCAATAACCTGTGATGACACCATGGAGGAGAGATTACTCTCTGATGGATTTGGAAACTCACTGACTTGATAAACCTGACCGAAGGGGGAGGAAGTTGGATTAGTACTGGAACTCTAGGATTCTTGAAGATGATCTAGAACTTGAACTAAACAGTTTGCAACATGTGATTATTAAGGCAGCTGATTAAAAAAAAATCTAGAACCTGTACAATCAAAGTAATTTCCTGAAAAGGCTATGAAAATATGTTCAAAATGTTAGGGGGGACTCTTCTTTCACAGCATTTCATATAAATGTATTATTGATTTCAGAGAAGAAGGGAAAGAGAGATAGAAACATCAATGATGGGAGAGAATCATTGATCGGCTGTCTCCTGCACTCCCCACACCCAGGCATGTGCCCTGACTGGGAATGGAACTGTGACCTCCTGGTTCATAGGTTGACGCTCAACCACTAAGCCACGGCCGGGCACATTTCATGCTTTGAGTATCATTATGAGATGAAAATATTGGCATTGAAGCATGAGTTTGATTTTTGGAATCATTCATAAGCATTTGGAACCAAGTTTGATAAATGAAGAGAATAACTCAGGAGGCTAAAAAATAAGTGGGGAGTCCATTGTTAAGCAGTAAAGTAACCAGACCAATTTTTCTAGTCCAGTTGCTCTCAGTAATTTTGAAGCAAATTTTACATGAACACTTTCTGTGGTCGCATGATCCTTCTCATCGTGGGAATGTGCTTTCTGTGGTAAGGCAGTCCAACATTGTGTGGAACAGTATGCTGATGCTAGATCAGGAGTGAAGTTTGGCTGGGGTTTGGGCATTAGGTAAACTGTTCAAGATGTATGTATATATCACACCACACACACACACACACACACACACCTCTACACATACTTCCATATACAGTTAATATACACTATTGAAGATCTAAGATGTAAGGGTTTGTGGTAAGTGCAATGTCTTCAATGAAATTACATTGGTTTGGGATTACTTACAAGCCTGGAGTTTTCCTTCACTCCCTTTCAATGAAATTGGCACTCTCCTGTTTGAAAGGGTATGAAGGACCTGTCATTTGGGATTGCCCAGGATGCATTGTGCATGTGTGTGCACACACATACACAAATATACATATGAATATACATCTATTCATCCCTAAATCATCATATAGTATTTTCACTAGGGACACACTTGCTCCACAATACCCAATAAGGTTGATTTTTCTTGCCTGCTGGATGAAGAGAGAATTGATAAAAAGTATACCTTGGGCTGCTTAGGATGACATCTTTGAATAGAACTAGAGAGAAACAAATCCTGGATCTCTGTGATTTATGGATATCAGGCTGGGATTTAACTTTATAGATTAATTAATTGTATTGATCATTGCCATTATCTATAATAATTTTATTTGTTTTCCCTTTAAAAGTTAATTATGTTTACTTAATTTACTTAATGAGTAAAGCCACTCCACCCATGTGCTAATTCCTTGCCTCTGGCACTAATTTATGGTTCAGAGCTTGGGTCTCCTGGGACTATTTGTTTTAAATCACCTCTGAGCATTTGGACTCTTAGAGGAAGGATAGTAAAGTGGGATCTGTGGAAAACCACATCGCCAGTGTCTCAGTTTTGCTTAAGTGGCAGGTTTTCTTCCTTGGGAACTAATTCTTGAAATAGGGACACTAGATTACCAGCTTAGCAAGATAATTGCAAAAGACAGAGTAATTGTTTTATGTCACTGTTATAGGGTGACTAAGGTCTCAGAGATTGATGGTGTTCTCTAACCCAATTGCCCCAGTTTGTGCAGGTCAAAGGCACAAGGGCAGAATCTGATACCTGAAGCCCAGGACCGCTGGCCTAGGGAGACTAATAAAGCCCTTTAAGACGTTCAAAGATGACATCCACTCATTTCTGAGATGCATAAGGCTTGAGAGACAGGTGTGCTCATGGAGAGTGGGGCTTCTGGGGCCTCTGCTACAGAGGAGAGGCTATTAGCCTAGAATTCTGTCAGGGTATTAGCCTAGAATTCTTCCGGGGCTTTTCTCATACCTGTCTCCTAAGTCTGGTTCACAAAGAAGAATTCAGGGCACACAGCGGATAAAACTCATAAAGGAATACGTTTCTTGGCTTCTCCCTAAAAACTAAAACAAAATCTATAGGAAACTGTTTTAGACCAATGATTAAGAACATAAACCTTGGACTCTGACAGATCTGGGTTGGAATTCTGCCTTTGCCACCCACTAGTTATGTGAATTAATATCTGTAAATATGGGGAATTTTCTTCATAGAGTTGTTACAAAGCTTAAAAGGGTTAAGTCAAGTGCCTGGAATAAAACTGCCATTCAATAAGAGATAGGAATTGCTGGTTTTTACTCAAATAAAAAATACTATTTTTTTTTGCATTTGATTGAAATACTATATTTTCTGTGGATAATATCATTGTGAACATTACTCCTATCCGTTTTATTTAGAGAGCTGAAATATGCCAGATGTTGTGCTAGGGTTTAGTCAGCATCTCTGAGCATCTATTACTGTACAAACTGGCCTGTGATTGGTCTGCTTGGAAGAGGGCCTTGGTTCTGGCTCAGTTGGCTGGTGGGTCACATTGGTTAAAGGTGATTAGGGATGCCAATAATCTTGGTGCTATTTATAGTGATGGAAATGATGATACAATCTCTGTTTTAATGGAGGTAGAATTCTCAAGTCAAATGCATTTAATTTTGCAGCAGCAGGGCACAGCGGAGTCCCTAGATCTGCTTGCAGGATACACAGATTGTCTCATTCTTTTTCTTCCATTCACTCTATGACTGATCTACAGGGGAGAGGAGTTCTAGTGTGTATTTGTCTTATTTTTCCAATCTATAACTTTCCTTCTCTGGTTATACTCTAGCCCCTGGAAGCCCCTTTCTGGTTGTCTGGTTCTTAGCCATCTCATCCACACCAGAAAGGTTACTCTTCCCTTATCTTGAGATCATGGATTCTTTGGGGGTTTTATAGATAGAAAAATCTTTTTGTCCCTTCTCTTTCATGAAGCCAGAGATTTTCAGCAATCTCTAATGGATTATAGATTTATGAATTTTCCACTTCCTGCCTCCTGCCTTCCTATCCAATTGAAGTTTGATGGACAGGTAGTACCGAGAAGTTCAGGTCAGTCTAAGTGACATTTGATGACTGAGGTATGTTCTACAGCTTTAGAACCTTCCTCTATGTTCATGTAAACTTGACCTATCAAGTTTAACTGCTACTCCCTTCTACAGGCTGAGCAAAGCCCAATTCAATTTAGGTCTTTATATAGAGCCAGAGGCAAGTTGAGTCAAGTACATACCAAATTCAGATCCTACCTGCTGCAGGACTGGGTCCCTTATTATTAGTTCCACAACCCAGCAATGTGGGGGCTAGGCTGAGCTATTTGTCAAACAGCATTGTGATGGTAAGGCAGGCTGGATCTCTATTTTGAGAATTGTCACGAAGGGAGGACCCTTTGATATTAATTTAAATATAGATTCTGTGGCCCTCACCCTAGGAAACCCAGAGGTTGGCTACTCTGATCCACATGTGCACCAAGCCTATGGCAGAGGACTGCACTTCAACCTTTAGCCAATTGGAAACGAGAGTGTTATATGTTTTAATTCTTATACCTAAGAAATATTCACAGGAGCTGATGGATATTGTTCTGGACCATTGGAAAAGGAGTAGAGGAAAAGTGTCAAATATACATCCAGTGATCATATCTAGATACAATGTCAGTAATAGAAGAGCTAACCTCCAAATCTTTTTCTGAAAAATATAAAAAATAAATATGATAAGGCAAAGAACACTAGATTATTTCTGAATTATTTCTCTCATACCTCAAAGGCAAATTGTTGGCAAGTCATATTGATTCTACCTTCAGATAATAACCAGAAACTACGCAATTCTCACCATGTCCATTGCTATCATCCTGGTCCATTTCTTGCCAGTACTATTAGCCTCCTAACTGACATGTCTGCTTCTACTCTTAATCCTCTACAATCTATGCCAACATAGTTGGCAGAGTGAGCATTTTAAAACAGAAGTTTGAGCATGTCATTCCTCTGCTTAACATCCTCATGGATAAACTTTCTTTACTCAGCTACCTCATCTATAAAATGGGGTGATAATATGTGCCTTATTTATCTCAAAGGGCTATTCTGAGGATAACATGGAAAAATGATATCCTTATATAAAGAAACGAAACAAGAAAAATCTCTTGTCAAATCATGTGTTGACATGCTTAGAACATATGGTCATTTCCCCTGTTACCTAACTAACATGGTGGACATAAGTGCTGAAGAGTTAGTTGGTTTGAATTCTTGTATTAAGAGGACTGAAAGTTGCGCAGTCCTCTTGAAGAGTCTAAGTTCATCTCATTTTTCTCTTTGGGCCTCTGGGTAGAGACGCACTGGGACCTTTTCCAGCTGGATGTTTTAGTTGTGTGATGGCCAAGTTGTGCGACATAACGCCTAGGGCTGTTGTACTGCAAACGCCCCCACCCCATGTTCTAGTGTTCTGTGCTTGGTTACTAATACCTGTCATGAGCACTTGGCCCAGTACATGGAGACTTCCGCTGATGCACCAGTGCTTGTCCGGCCCTCAGCACAGGCCAGGCCCCTGACCAGCACTCCCACCGGCTGGTTGAGATCCAGCTGGATTCTCCACTATTGATTTATTTTTAATGTCTGGAAAATTTTATTTACCAAGGAAATTCCGGCTTCCAGGGCAGCATCGAGGGCCTCACCACTGGTGAGTTTTCTTCAGTGAAGAGCACAAGGTCTGAGGTCTGAAGTGGGCTAGATTTGGATTTGATTCTCCTTTCTGCTGCTTGGCTGTGTCACCTGGGAAAGGGATTGAACCTCCCTGACCTCGAGTTTCCTCAAATGTAAAACTGAGGTTCTTTTAGTCAAGTGGCCACTCACACAAAATGTATTTATTAAGTAAGCATAAGCTAGGCATTGTGCTAGGTGCTGGGAAAAAATGGTGAATGAGTACATAGTATTTGCCTTCAGAGCATTTAAAGTGCAAGAGATAGTAATAATAAATGCCTCACCGTGTTTTTCTAAGTTATTCTAAAGCATATGTGTAGTGGATAACTTGGGTCATCTCCTCTGCTGTTACCTTTTCTGAGGACTTCCCATTTTCTTCCAAGCCCTATCCAAAGTTATTTGGTTTAGGTCAGTGGTCGGCAAACTCATTAGTCAACAGAGCCAAATATCAACAGTACAACGACTGAAATTTCTTTTGAGAGCCGAAAACCGACTTCTGCGCATGGGCCACAAACTTTCAGTCGCACTGTACATGCGCGCCCGCATGTGGTATTTTGTGGAAGAGCCACACTCAAGGGGCCAAAGAGCTGCATGTGGCTCGCGAGCCGCAGTTTGCCGACCACTGGTTTAGGTTATCTGCCTGACTGAAGCTAGGCCAATGAATGCCTTCACTTGGAATTCAGTATTAGCACTTTCCATTCTTAGTTTCTGCTTTGAATGGAGGCAATATAAGCTCCAGAAGTATGAAGAGTTAGGTAGCTTGGGAATTAGGAAAAGCAGTCTCTAGCAAGGGAGAATAATGAACCAGGGACCAGAGGCACCAAGAATGCTGGAGACAAGTGAAGACAAGAGTCCTGATGGCTGAGACCAATTGCACCCAGCCCTTGAATCCTTTGACACATGCCTATATCCTTTATTTTTGTAGTTATTGTGCTTAAAATAGCTCTAGCTAGTTTCTATTACTCCCACTCATTTCCAACACACTGAAGGCACTCAAAAAGTGGAAGCTTTTATAATTACTGTTCAGAAACATGCAACTTCCCATATTTCTTCCATACTTCACCCCCACCCTCTTGTGCAGAATGTCACTGTCTCCATGATTCTGACCTGTCCCCAAGTTCTAGACAGTGTCCTGGAGAGCTTCATCTACATCTCTTATGGAAACATCAAACCTAAACCAAGCATGTCCCAAACAGAACTTCCCTATTCCAGTCTACTCACTTAGCTTCCTGATCTTCTGTCTGCCAGTAATAAAATTACTAATTCAGTTGCTCAAAATCCTGTTATCTTGGATTTCTCCTGCTTCCTAATTTTCCACATCCAGTCATTTAGCAAGTTGTGTGGATTTTGATTTCTAAACACCTTGTGACAAGGTTTGTTGGTCATTTCTCCACCAGAGAGATTAACTCAGAATGGCATGATCTCCAGTAGAGAGATGGACTCAGTGGGAGTAGAAAATATCACTAAAACAGGATTCTAAGTACCCAACAATGAAGTCTTTCTTCAGCCCAAACTAGTATATGACCACTTTCAATTTGGACATAACAACTTGTGCAATATCTCAACTCTAGATATCTGCTTATCAATATTCCTTATTCCCATTATTTTAAACACACATTCAAATAGTCTTTATTTTCCATAGTATTTACCACTTCTTTTCACTGTATCCTTCTAGCCTCTTATTTAACTGTTGCCAAAAGATAAGAGAGTGTCTGTACTGGATAATATGATTTTCCTCTCCTGGGAACACTGAACTACTCTACCACTTTTTTAAAGGTATATTTGATTTGAAAAAAGAGAAATGAGAGGAATCTGAAGAATTTTGCATAGTCTTATCCTAATATGCTATTACTTCATGGAATAAAATATCTTTCTCCCCAATGGTATGTGTAGTCAGAGAAGCTCCATTAGGAATGGAAATGGAGAGAAATAGACAAGTAAGAAATGAATAAATGTATGATATGACAGGTGGCGATAGGAACTGTGGAGGAAAATAAAGCAGAATAAGGAGGATTGGGAGCTAGAGTGGGTGTATTTTATGTAGGGTGTTCAGGGAAGAACTAACTGAGGTGACATTTTGGCAAAGGCAAGAAGGTAGTGAGGACTCAAGCCATGTGCCCAGGGGAAGAGTTTTCTAAGCAGAAAAACAAGGGTAAAAATCTCCCTGTGGAGCAAGAAACCTATGGCTGGAGTAGAATGAGCAAGAAGGGGGGATGGAAGACAAGGTTAGAAAGGCGGGGAATCTTGTATTATAAAACAGCAATTGGATAGGAAAGTTTTGAGGTGTAAACTAGACCACTTGGCCAGGCACAAATAAAAAAGTTATTTCATGATATGGCTTATATATCAGGTGGAGGGGAAGACAGAGAGTAGGCCTAGCAAGCCGAGGCTAAAACATCCTTATTTGCCCCACATTTGGAATAAAATAAATGGAATGGCAATAAGAATACGACAGGGAAGAGAGAGCAGATTTTAGTGCAGAGCCAATAAAGTAATTATAACCATGTGTTCATTATGTGCCAGGAATGTATTGAATAATTTAAATGCAATATTTCTTTAATTCTCACTATTATTATCTCTTTTTACAAGTGAGTTATAGAGAAGTTAAGCAGCTTTCCCCAAATCAAACCAGGATATAACTGCAGAGTCTATACAACAGTAGGCAGCCTCTCTATCCTATCTAATAAAAGGGTAATATGCAAATTAACCATCACTCTGTCACAAAGATGGCAGTGCCCATAGCCACAAGATGGTGGCACCCAGTCCTCTCAGTCCTGTTGGAGTCCCCCAGTCCCAGGGCAGGGGGGCAGCCACTGAGAGCAGGCAGCATGAGCGGCCTGGCGGAATGCTTGTGTTGTCGCCCTGGCAACGAGGCAAGCGTTCTGCGCCCAGCCGCGGATAGGCCTCTGGGCCACGGAGAGCCTCTGTGCAGTTGGCGCAGAGTGGCCAGGCCCCGCTGAGAGCTACTGGCACATGGATTTGTGCGCAGGGTTACTAGTTCAAAATAAGAGAAAGATGGAGCTGGCTGCCAAAGAAGATTCAGAAATCCAGGTTCTGTACAACTCAAATAAATTAGGCACCCACAGTGTACCCAGAACTAAAGAGAACTTAATCTGTTATGCTAGACAAGTTGGTCCTTTAAACTCTGACACATTCTAATAATTCTCCAAACTCTGTGTATACAGGTGGCTTTGGAGTCCATGCTACCTATGGAATGGGGTAGTAAAGAATGGAGTAGTAAAGAGCCTTCTTGTTCTCTAAACAACTGGCTAAGTATGCCCATGGTGAATCACTACTTAGGAAGGTGTTACAAAGGATCCATGGTCAGCCCCTTGATGTGTCCAAATCCCATACCCTTGACTGGCCTCATGTTAATGAGCACTGCCAAAGATGCAGGGTTTTCCTGTGAGATGACAGCATCCAGTGATTCAGGAGCCTTGTGGGAATGATGGCACCCAAGGAGAAGCCCGCTCTCAAGAATGCAGGAAGCTTTTTAGGGTGATAGGATTCAAGAATCCAAGGAACAGTGTCCGAGGTGTCCCCAGCTGTTTTTCTGAACAACATTGCCAAGGAAAATGAGGTTGAACGAAGGTCAGAATAATTAGATCTTGTTTTTGTTTTTCCTTTTAAAAAAGGTGGGACAGCTGTGTCAACCCTAGGCCTACTGTGTATTATTCATCTGGTGTTGATTAGAAAAAGAGAGCCACTATGAGTATCATGGGAATAAGAAATTTAATGTGAGTGTGGGAGGAGCTGAGAGAGTGAAGGTCTCCAGAGGACTGGAGAAAAATTCACTGGGAAAGCTCTAGAAGCTATCATGTCTGTCTGCATCGATCTCCTAGGAATGATGGCTTTCTCTTTGCTCCCACCTTCCAAATGTCACATAAGTCTCTTTCACTGGCAAGTTGTAACCTGGAACTCTATAGGAAGGGGTTCTGTGTAGCTGTCAGGCTTAGGAAGGCATGGTGGTGGTGATGATGCTAAATTTGTAGCAGATAATGTGGCAGACCTAGTGTAAATCTCCAAGAATGCAAGGATCATGTGACCAAGAGAGAAACCCACTCTTCACTGATACCTTCTACTCTTTGACCACATTCTTTTACCACACTGGTATAAGAACCCCTACCGCGGCTTAGCATCCCTATTTTGCATCAGTCTTACCACCTACACCTTCCTACTATCTATGCACAGAGGGATTATTCAACTTTAGCTTCACTCCAACATGTTCTTCCAACCCCAATAGCTGTTCTAAACTATTACCACTTTCATTGAGCTATAAGTCAAACACCAACCTCACTCTCTACTTTTAGAGAAAATAATGATCATTTCTTACTTTTGTGTGACACCTTTAGAAACCTACCTTCTTCTGCACTCCTCCTGATCTCCTTATATTCTCTTTCAGTGGAAAAAGAGTCCCAACTCTGGTCCAAGGCTAATCTTTGGTATCCTGGATCATCTCATCATCTCCCATATTCTCTTGAAACTTCTTCGATCTGTCAGTCTCTCTCTCTCTCTCTCTCTCTCTCTCTCTCTCTCTCTCTCCCCCCCACCCTTCCTCCTCTCTATACATTTTCTTTTTATCCTTAGCATAATGGCATGCTCAGATCTCTGCCATCTTAAAAATAATTTTTTCCTTGATCTCACTCCATTTATTTCTTTTCCTGCAGAATTAAGCTTCTTGAAAGAGTCGTCTCCCCTTGACTCCTCTCGTTCTAATTTTACTATATTCAGTTCAGTATGATTTTTACTCCTTTTCCACCACACTTCACTGTACTATTAAAATCAAAGTCACCCTAATTTCTAACTTCAGTGGCCATTTTCAGTCCTAACATTTTCTTGGTTCTTTTGTAGCATTTGAACACTTGTCAGCGCCATCCTTGATACTATCTTCTCTCTTGGCTGCTGTAATACATCACTACCCTCTAATTATTTTATTTTCCCACTCATCATTGTGTGTGGTTTTGTCTTCTGTCCTCCATGCACATTTTAAATACTGCATTCCCCTGTGTTCCATCTGAAGCTGTCTTCTTTTCTTTATCTTTTCCCTTTTTCTGATTTACTCATATCCATGACTTTGACCGTAACCAGTTTGATTATCTTCCTTTGTGACTTGATGATTTTTTAATAGTGATATATTTTATTTTCTCTTTATCTTTTTTATATCTGCTACAGGTTTTTTCCCCTTCTGGTTACTATGAGGCTTGTATAACACTTCTTATTGTTATAATAGTCTCTTTTAAGCTGATAACAATCTAACTTCAATTGCATACAAATATTTTATGCTTTTACTGCCTCTCCCATACACTTAATATTGATGTCAGAATTTTCTTTTTGTATTGTATATATTCATTAACCAATTTTTATAGTAGAGTATAAATTTATACAACTCAATAACAACAACAAAAAACCTATAGTCCATTTAAAACGTGGGCAGAGGATCTAAAGACATTTTTCCAAAGAAGACATACAGATGGCCTATAGGTACATGAAAAGACACATCACCAATCATCAGGGAAATGCAATTGGAGTGATTATTAATGCATAACCCATGGACACAGACAATAGGGGGGTGAAAGCCTGGAGTGGGGAGCAGGGGCGAGCTGAGAGAGGTCATTGAGGGAAAAATGGGGCAGATGTAATATGAATTTATTTATTTAATCATCTATTGAAGGACACTTTCCTTGTCTTCATATCTTAGCCCCCTTGAATAATGCTGCAATGAACATAGGAGTCCATATATCTTTGCAAATAAATGTTGTCAATTTTTGGGGGTAGATACGCAGATGAGGGGTTGCTGAGTCATATGGTAACTCTATTATTAATTTTTAAGGAACTCCATACTGTTTTCCATAGTGACTGTACCAGTTTATATTCCTACCAGCAATGAATGAGGGTTCCTTTCCCCTCCCCCCACAATCTCTCCAATAATTTACATTGCTTGTCTTATTGGTAATAGCGATCTAAACAGGCATATGGTAGTTTTTTTTTTAAATATATTTTATTGATTTTTTACAGAGAGGAAGGGAGAGGAATAGAGAGCTAGAAACATCGATGAGAGAGAAACATCGATCAGCCGCCTCCTGCACACCCCCCACTGGAGACGTGCCCACAACCAAGGTACATGCCCTTGACCAGAATTGAACCCGGGACCTTTCAGTCCGCAGGCCGACGCTCTATCCACTGAGCCAAACCGGTTTCGGCGGCATATGGTAGTTTTGATTTGTAGTTTTGATTTGCATTTCCATAATAGCTAGTGAGTTGAGCATCTTTGCATATATGTCTTGTAATTTGTGTGTTTTCTTGGGAGAAGTGTCTGTTCAAGTCCTCTGCCCATTTTTAAATTGGATTATTTTTGTTGTTATTGTTTATTTTGTATATATATATTAGATATCAACCCCTTATCAGAGCTATTATTTGCAAATACCTTCAGCCATTTGGTTGTTTGCCTTTTTGTTTTGCTGACGCTGTGCAGAAGCTTTTTAGTTTGATGTAGTCCCATTCATTTATTTTTGCTTTTACTTTGCTTGCCTTTGGAGTCAAACTCATAAAGTTTTCTCTAAAACCACAGAACATAAGGTTAGTACCTGTATTTTTTAATGTAATTTATTGTTTCAGGTCTTATATTTAGATCTTTATCCATTTGAGTTAATTTTTGTACATGGGGACAAACAGCAGTCTAGTTTCATTCTTTGGCATATGGCTTTCCAATTTCCTCAGCACTATTTATTTATTTATTTATTTTTATTTATTTATTTACTTAAAAATATTTTTATTGATTTCAGAGAGGAAAGGAGTGGGAGAGAGAGATAGAAACATCAGTGCTGAGAGAGAATCATTGATTGGTTGCCTCCTGCATGCCCCCTACCGGGGATCAAGCCCACAACCCAGGCATGTGCCCTTGACCGGAATCGAACTTGGGATCCTTCAGTCCGCAGGCCGATGCTCTATCTATTGAGCCAAACCAGCTAGGGCCTCAGCACTATTTATTGACGAGGCTTTCCATAAGAAAAGATGAAATACTGCCATTTATGACAACATGGGTGGATCTTGAGACTATCGTGCTAAGTGAAATGAGTCCGACAGAAAAAGTCAAGAACCATATACTTCCACTCATATGTGGGATATAAAACTGAAAGCAACAAGTGAACAAGAAGACAAACAAAAACTCATAGACACAGACAACAGTATGTGGTTACCAGAGAGAAAGGGGGTTGGAAGAATAGTAAAGGATAAAGGGGGTCAAATACATGCTGTCAGAAGGAGACTTGACTTTGGGTCATAAACACACTAAGCAACATACAGATGATGTACTATAGAATTGTACACTTGAAACCTATATAATTTTATTAACCCATATCACCCCAATAAATTTAATAAAAATAGAACTTTAAAAAACCCGGAAAAGTTTAGCATAGACAAATTTTATTGTCAGCTCTTGGATCTAGGGAGAGGTGAGGGTTGCCATTCTGTGTAAGGGGGATGAAAGGTGCCTCCATTTGTTGGAAGGTCAAATTTATTTTTGAAGGTGTGTGGGTTTAGCACTTGTGGCATGCCACTGCACTGGATAATTTGATTGATTTCAATAGATACCACAAATCACAACAGAGCCACTACAGGCCCCACATCCACCCAGGTGAGGTGCTTATATAAGGATGGGGGCGGGAGAGCAGAGAAGTCAGCAGCTTAATCTGATGGCAAAACTCTAGAGAGGAAGCAGAAGACCAGACCTGTTAAGTGAGAGAAAATAGGTCATGGGTGGAAAACCATAAATCTGTGGTTTACCTCAAATTGTGGCATTGCTGCTTAATTTGGGATAAGTAAGGCCCTGTGTTATGTTAAGGTGTGACTTAATCTTTCATTGATGGTAGGTAAGGCAGTATAATTAGATTTTACAACATCCACTCATAGAACAAATAAATACTTCAACAATAGGCATGGCTACTGATATTATCACAAAATAGATGGTAATTAGAGCAATGAGTTCCTGGCTGGTGTATCATGGAAAATGGAACTGGATTTTAGTCCTCCCCATTACAAGAGCAGCTACGTGTTTGTTGTAAGTGGCAGGCAATGGAAAAGATCCCTGATGAAAGGGCAGAGGGTGCTTTGGGAGGGAGAGGTTGTAGCTATGGTGAGTAGTTTCATTACACACACATCTCTCTCTGCATCAGAGAATGAGGCCCCAATAGCCATTTTGGGTTGATGGTGGCTGTGGTAGAGCCACCTGGAATCATACCACGGCGAAGGTAGTTTAGGGGGGCCCACTGCAGCGGCGTGGGCTTTTGCACACTGAGCTAGGATTCTTTGGTCATTTCAATATTCCATTATATCTATTAATTTTGTGTGAGCTCCTTGATGAAGAGATTAGGTCTGGTTCATTTTATAATATACCCATCACAAAATTAGTGCTTAGTAAAGTCATAGTAATATACAAATAACCATGTAACATACCAGTAATTTTTATTAGGAACAATTGTTTATATTTGGGACAAGGATTAAAGATAAAGTAGCGTTCAGCTTGAGTATGGGAATTTGCCTCCGTGGATGGTGACTTTCCCTTGGGAGAAAAAAGAACCCAAATGAAGAGTATGTCACGATGCATGATGAACCATATCATAAAACAAAAAAAATCCCCTGATTTTTCTGCTTGTGGCCCAGATTGTTGTAGTTTGTTAAAGGTTCCTCTCTAAGTCAGATGCAATAGTTGAGGCACTAATGATGACTGGGCCCTCCCCAACCACACACCTACCCTCCATTCCTCCGCATGAGTCTTATGGAAAATAAGCCAATTAGAGATATACTCCCTACCCTCTTCTTAGGTAACAGCCTAATAATAGAGGGAGAGAGATGGCCCAGTAAGACACTGATTTTGCCCTGATACACTGGATGGGGGCTTGAGAGAGAAGGGGGGGGGGGGCGTGTTATGTGGGTACATTTAAAACAATACTATGACTGTCCTAATCCTTAGGTTTTCTTTGAGATGGAAATCCCCATGGTTGAGCCATTGCCCAGAGCAGCTGCTAAAAGCTACAATTACCCTCATAGGGAGAAAGCCCAGCCCCTGAGAATCTTCTATACTGGGTCAAGGTTGGGCTGACTGATTTAGTACCATCCTTTGCTTTATAAATGGCTGACCTTAAAGAATGCTTCCTTCTGTTCTTAACATATTTTTAATGTTTATCATGCCATGTGCCAGGCATACATAAACTTACATATATATGGATTTCTCTATCCTCATAAGCACTGTGAGGAAATACCATTATTTTCTCCACTTTTTAGGTGTGATAACTTATACAAGTACCTTGATCAAGAGCACACCTCATGTAAAGTACACAGCTGAGGTTTGAACCTTGGCAACCTTAGTCCCTAAACACTGGGTCTCAACCATCAAATGCAACTGACATGGGCTGCTCTTAATCACTGAGATCATCCCATGGAAATATGTTTGCGTAATCATACATGTTTGTGTAATCATACATGTTTGTGTAATCATACATGCTTGCATAACCATACATGTTTGTGTAATGTTTATATATGTGTAGACATAAATATAATTTGCATAGAAGTATAATTTATATGTTTGCAAATATATAACTTATAGATATGATTTACATATAGAAGATGGAGCAAAAGTAGCTTTACAGTTGTGAGTACTTGAAACAGAGTTTATTCTGGTATTACTTATTAATTATTGTATTATTTTCCATACAAACAACTGTAACCCTACTTTTGCCACATCCTGTAATTGGCACATATAATCATAGACATACTTTTCATATATTTACATCAGTGGTTCTCAACCTTCCCAATGCCGCGACCCTTTAATACAGTTCCTCATGTTGTGGTGACCCCAACCATAAAAATTATTTTTGTTGCTACTTCATAAGTGTAATTTTGCCTCTGTTATGAATCATAATGTAAATATCTGATATGCAGGATGTCTTAGGCGACCCCTGTGAAAGGGTCATTCGACCCCCAAAGGGGTCGCGACCCACAGGTTGAGAACTGCTGATTTACATGGTAATTTGCATATAGAAGAGGGTCTGGAATTAAATAACAATGGATATTTTGGGTCAAGAGTATTGGTGTTTATTGTATTCATCTGTTTGCTTTATAACAAACATAATGATTTGACACTAAATTTTCTTAATAAAAATATTTTTTTTTATTTATTTAAAATATATTTTTTATTGTTGATAGTATTACAGATATCTCCCATTTCCCCCCACCCTTTACACTCCTCCACCCAGCCCCTACCCCCCCCCCCCAAGTCTTCACTACCCTATTGAAGATTTATGTTTCTTTATTTAGGACATTTAAAGACATGTATTGACTGAGTTCCTGCCCACTTAGTACAGAATTACACAAAACCCACACAGAACCTGGGTCCAGAGTGGCACCTGGCTGTCTGGTTGCCATACTGGTTTATTTTCTTTTCTAGAAAGGAAAGTAGAGGTTTCCAAAGGCGTGCATTACTGTATGGGCCCAAGGACACCTCTCCACCAGGCATTCCTCTTCAGTTGGCTCCATTTTATCTTTGTGGTGTCAGCTGTTTTTCAGAGAGTCCCCAGATAAACTAGAACAAATGAACTCTCCACATTTTGCCTCAAAACTGCCCTAGCTCCTAGGAATGAGGAGCCTCTTCTGCGGCAGAGCTATCTGTTTAGCACTTTACAGTAAGATTTGGGGGCCCCTTTCAGCCTTGTCTGTTTCAATAGGCCCCACACTCTAATCCTCAACCCCTCCATAGTTACTGAGCCTTGTGGCTCTGTAAGCCACTCACCACTCAGGCAGACAATAGAATCAAAGCCATTTGGTTTCTTTTTTCTTAGTTTTTTCCCCTGTTAAATGGAAATATGTAAGAATAGGATGTATCCCACTCCAAACTTAGTGCAATTCCCAGCAATGTGGAGAAGAGAGCCGTCATTTACTACTTGTAGCTCATGTATAAATGGGGAGCACTGAGAACGCTCACACAGGGCCGAGTGGCCTGCATCAGTCCTGGGAGATGAATTCATAGTGTTCTTATAAGTGGCCAGGACTAGGGTGGGCTACAGCCTGGTCTCAGGACCCCCAGGAGAGGTGTACAGATTGCTGTTTTCTGTCTTGAGAAGGGAGAGCCAAGGGGTGTTTACCTCCCTGCTTCTCCACAGGGACTGCTCCAGAAACGAACTTTGCCAGGTGAGACCAGCGGGCACCCATAGGGCCATCCCTGCCCAATAGAGCCAAAGCCTGGCAAGAGGTCTAGCTCCACTGGAGCATCAAGGCAGGGCCTGTCCCAAACCAGATGCTGAGAGATCATTTGTTAGCAGGAGTGGCTCTGTGAAGGGCACCTCTATAACAAACATACACATAGCAACCCCTCCTTCCCCCACTATAGGCCCTGTGGCTCAGAGCAGCCAGTGGTGGGTCGATACTGAGATTTCAGGGCCACTCCCTGCAGGTGCTGCTTGCCCAATGCCACAATGGCCTTCCCTGGGCTGATACCACGTCCCATTCCAGCAGAAAGATTCACTGCAGTAACTTCACCACCACCAGGGGCAGCAGTGCAGTGTGCAGGCACACCTCAGACATTGTGGATTCAGTTCCAGTCCACTCCAACAAGGTGAATACCGCAATAAATTATATTTTTAAGTGGTCTGTAGACACATTTCAATATGTTGGGTATGATGCAGAAGAATTATCCTTCTGTCCTTCCAAAATAAAATCTGTACTTTGAAAGCTACTCCAGAGGTGATTCTTACAAAAAACCAGAGTTGAAAGGTTCTGTGCCATAACTTCATATCCAGAGGGTGAGGCATCATGACCGGTCAGGGCTGGCATGGATGAGGAGGTGGCAGAGGGAAGCTCAGGGCTTCTGGCTAAGTTCCTGATAACACACACCTTTCCTGTCCCCTACCTCGGTCCCGCAGTCTTATTCCACTTATTGGCAACCTTAAGTCAGCCATCCTCTCTGCCCTTACAGGTGAACAGAGACTTATCATTCTAGAATTAGAGGTCATGAAAGACTGAGAATAGCTTTACCTACCTAATTCCTACTTGTCCTTTAAGGGCATTACAAAAGCAACCTCTTCTAGTTGAAACCTCTCCTGATCCATCTCTGCCAAGTATAAAAGTATGATATCTCCTCTCTTTGACTCTTTAAAAAAAAAAAAAAATATATATATATATATATATATATATATATATATATATATTATTGATTTGAGAGAAGAAGGGAGAGGGAGAGAGAGAAAGAAACATCAATGATGAGGGAGAATCACTGATCGGCTGCCTTCTGCATGCCTCTCAATCAAGCCCGAAACCCGGGCATGTGCATTTGTCTGGAATTGAACCTGGGACCCTTCAGTCCACAGGCTGACGCTTTATCCACTGAGCCAAGCCATCTAGGGCCTCTCTTCGACTCTTTATAACTCTTGGAATCTCATGCAATATTTTCTCAAGTGGATGCTCTTCAAAGGTAGGGACCATGTGTAGTTCATCATCACAGCCCCGTGGCCCTTAGCCTATTACGTCAATAGTGGTTGAAGGGGACACAGAGCCCAGCTGTTTAGATGGGTTTTATTGATGCACCAGGATAGATGGGGTGGTGGACAGAGGGCAGAGAGAAAAGTAGTTCTGAAAACTCCACAAGCTGAGGAACATTCGGTGAAAGGGATGACTTGTTCTGTGTCTTCCTGCTGCTGAGAAGGTCTGCACAGCAAAGCAGCAAGAGAGAAGAGTGTAGGAGAGAAAGCAACTTGCAGAAATGGCCTCACTGAGAAAGGCCTAAGAGAGAGGCACCATGTGATGTCCAGGGACATGCCAGCCAGACTGGCCAGGGAAGCACAAGCCAACGCCTCTCCAGCTGACTTCTTCTGGCACTGGGCACTGGGCACTGGGATCCAGGGCAGGGACGCTCATGGCTTGTTGCTTGTGAAGTAGGAATACAGCCCCCTGGCTGTGAGCTCTCGCTTCCCTTCTGGCTGGGCGGTGTGCAGGCTGCCCTGGTCCTGCCTTCCAATCACTGCCTCCCTGGCCTGGTCATCAACCCACTCCTCCTTGACCAGGGGCTCTCTTTCATCCTGCCCTCCTGCCACACTGCCCCCTGGGTGAGTGCTGCTGCCGTCCTGTCTGCCTGTCGGGGTGCTGGTCCCAGCCTGCGCTTGACCGCCTGGCACTGTCTCTTCTGCCTCACAGCTGCCTGACTGTGTCTGGGTCTGTCCCTGTTCTCTAGCCCCTGTCTGGCTCCTGTCCTGCTGTGCGGTCTGGGTATGTGACCCTGCATGTATCTGAGCGTGCCCTCCTGTGGCTACCTGGCTCATCTGGCTCCTGTCTTGACTGTGGGTCTCAGTCCCTGTGGTCTGGCCATAGGTGGACTCTTGAGACTGGGTGCTGGTGCTTCCTGTCTGGTGGCTCCTGTCCTGGGTGTGTGACCCTGTCTGTGTCTGAACGTGCCCTCCTGTGGCTACCTGGCTCATCTGGCTCCTGTCTTGAGTGTGGGTCTCAGTCCCTCTGGTTTGGCCATGGGTGGACTCCTGTGGCTGGGTGCTGGTGCTTCCTGTCTGATGGCTCCTGCCCTGCTGCGTGTGTGACCCTGTAGGTATCTGAACGTGCCCTCCTGTGGCTACCTGGCTCATCTGGCTCCTGTCTTGAGTGTGGGTGTCAATCCCTCTGGTTTGGCCATGGGTGGACTGGGTGCTAGTGCTTCCTGTCTGGTGGCTCCTGTCATGCTGTACGGTCTGGGTGTGTGACCCTGTAGGTATCTGAACGTGTCCTCTAGTGGCTACCTGGCTCATCTGGCTCCTGTCCCACTCCATGGTTTGGGTGGCACCTGTCTGGGTCTGAGTTACGGTGCTAGTAACAGTCCCATGAGTCTGGTGGGCTCTGTTCTGTTCTCTAGTCTGTGACTGTCTCTCCGACACCCACTCTCTGGTCCGATGACTCTGGTCTTCTCCCACTCTCTGGCTAGGCTCCACGTGCCCCCTCGCTTGAGTCTGCTGGCTCTCTCTCTCCTGTCTCTGGGATGCGTGCTGCCCATCCTGGTGACTGACCTGAGAAGAGCTGATGTCCGGTCCTTGGGTGTGTGCCCCAGCCCCGTCTTGCCCTCTGGAAGCCTGCCTGCCCTGGCCACCACTGCTCCCCTCGTGACGCTGTCCTTTCCCAACGCCCCCCACTTCTGTGACACTTCTCTGTCCTTCTCCCAGCTCCGCCGAGGCCCCACGGGGGAAGCTTCCAGACTCTTGAGGTCCACAAGCTCCCTCAGGACCCTCACTCAATGTCTTAAAACAGGCCTGTGCGACTTTAAACACCAAGACCAGGAATTCCTTGAATTCTACGGTCCCTGTGTGGTCTTCATCTAGCAGGCGCAGGACCTCATCCACGGTGGCCGGGTCGTGGGGTTTCTGGGGAGAAGATCAGGCAAAGTCAGCAGCCCTCCCCACTCAGCTGCCAGGACCCCACCCCCGAGCCTGGAGCCTACCTGCTCTGCCCCGAGCCCCCCCCTTCCCACACGGTTACAGCAGCATGAACACAAAATCACTTTCCTTTTTTAGTCCTATCTCGCTCCCTCGTGGGTAGCAAACACCTTTTATTTTGTATCCTTTGTGTCTGGCATAATTTCTGGCCCACAGGAGAAGTGAACGAAGATTTCATAAAGAATGGATAAATGATTGCATGCGGAGTGATTCTCTGGGCTGTCCTCGGACCCTGGGCCCCGGCACGGAGGCCACATTCTCACCAAGAGAAACAGGGTGGGAACCTGGCTACGGGGGAATTCTATGAGATCCTTATTGAGGCTCAGGTGTTTCCCAAACTTAGGGGGTTGGGGATCCCCAGGCACCACAGATTGCCCTGAGCAGGTGGACGCAGCACCCTGATACACCCACACATCCCTGTCCCCAAGACCTTGACCACCCAGTGCTTTGCTGTGAGCCAAAGGCAGGAAGAGCAGGGAGGTGCACCTGGGTCTGGTTTGCTCTCCCAGACCTCATCGCTGATGTGAGCACTCAGCTAATGTTTTTGAGCAAATGCTGTGTACAAGGCACGGACCTGAGCTTCTCATCAATGCTTATTAACGGATGACGAAATCTCTGCTAGACAGAGTAGATGATCACCATAGCCGCAGAAGTAGCAATTATTTTTATTTCTAGAATATTCCAAGGCTGTGTTTCTCCCTGAGCTGTCCCATTAGAGTCTTTTCACCTTGTCTCCCAATTTGCATCAACTGAAGGCAAGGTGTTTTCTCTAAAGACCTGGTCTGTCACCTCCAGTGGCTGTCCCTTGTTCCCGCCTGCTTCTCTGCCTGCACAGCCTCCAGGAGGACCTGTGGGCTTGGATCTATTGGCTGCCTCCTCGATTCCTGGGGCAGAGGGTCTGGTCTGCAGACAAACCATCTCGCTCTCCCCTGAGCCCCTCCCCATCTGGCTGGGCCCATCATACCACGATGACGTCAGCAAACTCCTGCTCCAGGAGCCTTTTCAGCTCCCCCCGGGTGAGCACCATGCAGTTGCCCTCCGTCCTGGCGTAGCGTTGGAAGGCGTCGATGATCCCGTTGATGTTTCGCAGTAATTGAGGCATCTTGGTAGTCAAGCTGGAGGAAGAAGAAAAGCCCCGGGGGCTCCATAATCAGCCCCAGTGGTTTCCTGGGGAGCACTCCTGCTTCTAAGTCCTTTCCCTATGTTTGGGCTCTGCTTCTGGTCTCTGTTGTCTTCCTTTCCTTCATAACGTATTTATGGAGGGGACGCAGGGGCACATGGTGGTTAGAGGCAGGCTCCTGAGTCAGCTGCCACCTACCCGGCAGGTTGCTTTGCCTCTAATGCCTTAGTTTACTCACCATGAAATGAAGGCAATGCAAGTATTTACTTTAGAGGATTAGTTTGCAGATTAAGAGAGATAATTCATTAAAAGCACTTGATAGATGCTGGTTTATACAAAATGTTACCCATTAAATATCATTATATACATATGTTTGCATACATCTCTATATAGTCTACTGCTCACTAAGTACTTTCATATGCATCCTCTCTCTCTCTCTCTGCATCATCCTTATTATCGCCACCTTTTATAGGTGATGGAGCAGACAGAGAAGTTGATTTGCCCAAGGCCACACCTTGTAAGGGACCAAGAAATCCTAGAACCCACATCTCCTGAACTCAAATGCAATGACCTTCGAGACGCTGCCCTCTGGACAGCCTATCCAGCCTGTCTTTGCCTGTCACAGGCTGTAAGAGTCCTGCTGGGAACACCAACCGGCAGTAAGTACGTATGTGAGTCAATTCCTGCCTCCGGTAGGGGCCAGGCAGAATTGAGGGCCCCACTCTGCCCTTCCTCACTGCCCTTTAGGAAGGTGTTCAGCAAGAGGCTGGGCCACCACCTGTGGGGACCGCTGAGGAGGGGTGCTCTCCCTGGTTGGAGGCCTGCCAGTTCTGAGAGTCCTGGTTTCTCTGGATGTGAGCTCTGTCCTCCAGGATGGGACTTATCAGCCTGCTCAGAGGTATGTGGCTCCTTCAAGCCCGTAACCCCGGTGGCCTGTGAGGAAAGGTTCCCAATTGAAGGGAGATATTTTTTTCTCATCAGCCAGGGGGTGGGCTCAGGTGGAAGTGGGTTCTGGGTGTGGCTGGATGGCAAGAGGCAAAGAGACCTGGAGGTGCAGAAGCAGAAGCCCCAGGCAGGCCCCAGGGAGGAGATGGTGTCTGAGAGGCAGGGTTCAGATGCAGAGGGAGGTGGACGGGTGGGGGAGGGGGCGCTGTGGAGGTGGAAAGGACAGGGTGCAGGAAGAGGAGGGCCTGCCAAGAGAGGGGAGGGAAAAAGGAAGGAGACCCCCCTCCGCCCCCCCGCCCCCCACCCTCCGCCCCCCACCCCCCGTGGCTCTTCAGGAAGTGTCCTTTCTACGATCTGGCAGCCACAAATTCAGACTGTTTTCTTGTGTACATCACAGCACAAAACGCAGAACATTGCACCTCGACAGAGACATGAACAGATCCTGCTTTTTGTTTTTGATTTTGTTTTTAACCATATAGCCCACCTCAACTACTGACCTATACGCAGAAAAAATATTGAGATGGCCTTTTAGTTACACTTCCGATCCCTTAGAATAAATCCACAAACTCATCTTGCCTAGGTATTGCCCTGGGGTCAGAGCCCCTTGCTCCCTGAGAAGGTTCAACCCCATTGTCTGGGTTGGCAGAAGTACCGTAACCTGATTCTGGTCTCACAAACCCTGAGCATTGCCAAGAAGCTTCCAGAACTTTAAGAACAAGAGACCTCCCTGGTTGGTGTGGCTCAGTGGTTGAGCATTGACCTATGAACCAGGAGGTCATGAGTCTCATGCTCGATCCTCAGTAGGGGGCGCTCAGAAGGCAGCCAATCAATGATTGTCTCTTATCGTTGACGTTTCTGTCTCTCCCTCTCCCTTTCTCTCTGAAGTCAGTAAAAATATATATTAAAAAAAAGAAAAAAGGAATAAGAGACGGTGGCTGACCCAGGAAGGCATGTGGGTGGTCTTGCTGCTGCTGCCAACACAGTCTCCCAGTGAGAGGCGCTGCTGCCCGGCCAGTGCAGGGAGGAAAGTGCCCTTTCCCCCGTGCACTGGTTTGCCCGAGGCCCAGTCAGAGCGGACACTTTCTGCCCACAGCCCTGGTTTTATGAGGTCAGATCACCAAGAACTGAGAGTGAGGAAGAGGTTCCTCAGGAGGGCACTTACCTAATGCACAGGCAGGGTGAGGCAAGTGGCTGCTAAGCGGTGTGTGCAGTGCCAGGTCAGCGGCAGGAGCCTTTTATAGGGGATTTAATTGAGTTAGCGCTAGGGTTTGGACAAGATGCCCCACCCCATTGAAAGGCTTGATTCACCCAAGGCTCAGCCAAGCCCCACCTTTCTCCCGTTTCACCTGCTGACAAGTGGCTGTGTTGGCCTAAGGATCTGACCCCTCCTACCATTCGTGGAGCCCCCCTCTCAGCCCTCATCTCTCCTGGGTCTTCTTCTCATGACAGGGAGGCTCCTGTCCCATGTGATGGGCCCAGCCGTGGTCAGCATGGGTGGGTCCTGGTGAACATTCCTGGTCTCTTGTGTGACTGCAGAGTCATGGGGATTTGTTTTTTTTAATACACACATTCAAGAACATACTCATCTGTTGAGGATTATCCTTTTCAAAATGGTGGCTTTGGGAAGCTATACATGTTTTTTCTGGTGATGTCATTATTTAGAGCATTCTTGGAATTCTTGTTTTGGAATTGCTTTTTATACCCAGTTTATGAGACATGCAAGGAATCCAATCTCATTTCTCTATAGTTGGGTCTCATATTTGATTAAAACAAAGAAGGTTAATACCTTCCACCTATCATCCTATAGGTGGCTTTTTACAGCTGGTAGGAGAAGAAGCTTAAAATGACTCTGTGCTTTTCTTCATTGAAAAGAAAGGAAACTGAATTGGTCAACTAACTAGCATATATTTGTGGAGATCCTGCTTCATTTCAGACATAGGGCTAAGACCAGAGTTGAACAAGAGGAGAAATTTCCTTCCTTCCTTCCTTCCTTCCTTCCTTCCTTCCTTCCTTCCTTCCTTCCTTCCTTCCTCCTTTCCTCCCTCCCTCCCTCCCTCCCTCCCTCCCTTCTCTTCTTCTCCTTCTCCTCCTCCTCCTCCTCCTTCTCCTCCTTCTTCTTCTTATTCTCTCTCTCTCTCTCTCTCTCTCTCAGATTTCTGGGGCTAGGAGAAAACTCTTTTAAAAATATTTTTATTGATTTATTTTTTTTTTTTAGCAAGAGAGGAAGGGAGAGAGATACATAGAGAGAAGCATTGATGTGAGAGCAGAACATTGATTGGCTGCCTCCTGCACACCCCCCACTAAAGATCAAGCCTGAAATCCGGGCATGCGCCCTGACCAGGAATCGAACTGGCAACCTTTTGTTGCACAGGATGACACCCAACCAACTAAGCCACACCAGCCAGGGCTCAGAGGAGTAATTTCAAATCTGACAGAGAAAGTCCCCGAGAGGGTAACGGTAATAGTAAGTATCATCTGACTGGATTTGACTTTCAGTATCATCTCATTTTGTTAGATGCTAATGACAGTCCTGAGAGGTGGGTGGTATGGCTGAGCCCCATAAGTGAGGACACTGAGAAATCCTCAGAGAAGTGGCCACTCAGTGGAGAAGGGATGGAGCTGGACCATCCAGATGGGAGTGATATGCTTAGAACATCCAGAAAGGTTTGGAAACTAAGGGAAAGTAAGTTAGGGAATTAACAAGCCAGATACTTTGACTATGAGGTAGGTATCATTACATCCAACTTACAGGTGAAGAAACTGAGGTACAGAGATGTTAAGTAAACTACCCAAGGCCACATAATGAGAAAAGTGGAAGACCTGGATTTGAACTTAGGTCTTCCTGCCTCCGAAGCCTGTGTGTTTCCATGTGCCCAGGGCAGATCTGAGCCTGGGGTTGGGGCTGTGAATAGCTGTGGGTCCACAGAAGCAGAGAGAGATAAATGAGGTGCCTGTGTGTGTTAGGGTAGAGGGAGGTTCACCAGAGAGGGTAGTTCGAACAAAGGGAGATGAGGAGGTGGGAGAGATTGGGACTGGCAGTCTCTAACTGAGTGTGTACATTTGTGAGTTTGTAAAGTTCATAATGAGTTGTTATGAATGAGTGACTTTACTCTGGGCAGACCGAGGCCAGGGACTCTATCAGAGCTCTGATCCCCTGCTCACTCTGCTTTGGAGAAAACAGAAATATTTCAAAGCAACAAACCCATTTTTGCACTTCGATTTCTTCTTACACACGTGCTGAGAAATTTATCGCTGACCTCTACTTGGTTCATTTCTACCTATGTCTAACAGCCGGTATGTGCTACATGTGGTGAGCTAAGGAATATGATTCTGCTTTTAGGAAATTTGTCTCATCTGGAGAACAAGACAAGTTCAGCCCTGGAAATGCCAGGAAGGATGAGGCAGATACCAGAGCCATCCCTGTTGGCAGTCTCCAGTGACTTGGTGAGTTTCTATTAGACATTCTGGGCCTAATCCCCAACTGGACAGGTTGCGTTGGCCCTGCTGTTTCTCTGAGTCCCCATCCACGCAGGGAGCATGTGACTAACATGATGATTAGCCTCCTTGGTTTGGCCAGGAAAGCTGCCATTTGAAAGGGGGTCTGGATTTCCCAGAACTAAATGTCCAACTCCTTGAGCAAGCAAACTGGAAGAATCTTCTCGTAGGGAGGAAGAAGGACCATCATAGCAAGAGCAGTGGCGGGTGGGGGGGGGGGGGGGGGGAGAGGGGGGCGTGATTCTCCCTTTTCCTGCTTCACCAGTGTTCCTGCTCAGAACTCCACAGAGTTTTGGTGGTAGCAAAGGTTTGTTGGCTTAAATGTAATGGGAACATACATTTCCTGCTATGCGCTATTACTATCATCAGCTCTCAAGAGTATAGACCTGTCATCCCCACAGACCTGTAGCTTACGCTGCCTTCCGCCTCCTGCGGCCCTTGTTTCAGCGTGAATGCTTTCCTCTGCTCCTCCTCCATCCAATCAGGACAACTCCAACACCACTGGTTCCATAATGTATTTTCAGATGATCCCAACCAGATGAGATCTCTCTTTAGCATCTTAGCTTGCCCTCAATAGTCTTTTGATGGTGCATCTTTTGCAGCATTTATTTTACTTTGTCATCCTTATCATTGTTTATCTATCTGCATAATCCTCCTTTCTGGATTGTGCCCCTCTTTGAGACAAGGCTGGTTTGTAGTAAATGTGTGATGACCTGATGTGGAAGCCCTGCCCATTCTTCTGAAAGACACAGCATTCCTCTGAAATCATGAGGGCTGGCCCCCTGTTTCATCCCACTAGAGCTACTGGGCTTCATTCATCCTTGTGCTCCTGGGGCTAGAGTGGGATAGCTCAGCATCCGGGGCTAAGGGGGTTCCCAGGACCCAATGGGGAAAAGCTCCATTGCAGCACCAGTCAGGACAGACTGGATTTGTGCTGGTTTCCCTACAAACCCTACAAACCTGTCTGTTCTGGTCTCTACTAGGGTTGGTCTGCTTTGAACTATTTCCTCCTTCATTGATCAAAGCACCTATCCCTCCCAGAGAGGAGGCCAGGATTAAGAGAGGATTTCATTCAGGGTGTTCCGAGCACACTGAATGAAAAAGGAACACCGAGGATGTGCCAAGGTGAAAGCCAGTGAGTAGGGAGTTACTAGTGGGCTTGGAATTCAGTCCTCATTTAAGGGGCAGGGAGTGAGGTGTAGGTGTAGTGTGCACTGCGCACCGAGGTCATCCAGGGGCCACGGCTGTTGGTAAATGTGCACACTCATTGTCTTCAGACACCTTGATGTTAGAAAGACAAGAAGGTACCCACACAAGGTTCTTATCTTCAGCAGTGGAGGGAGACCAACCCATCTCACCACCTCACTGGCTACAAGGCTTTGAGTAAGTTCCTGAACCGCTCTGACCCTCTGCTCCCTTACCTGTAAAGCAGTGATAAGCTCTGGTCAGGACACGTGGTTGTTGTGAGATTAAAAATACACAGTGGGTGTGTAAGTGTGTCTTAAACTGATGAACACTGAAACATATAGGGTGTTGTTATTTAAGTAGTAGCAGTGAGCAGTTCATTTGAACACAGAGAAGAGGAATGTATACAAAATGAATGTTCAAATGGATCACTCATTCTATCTTTTAAAAAACACCAATCTATAAATAATAAATATAAGACACACCTTGAAAAATCTAAAAACAGAAGTTAGAGAAAAAACAACAACAGTGGGGAAGGTATGTTTGTTTTTCCACAAAAGGGTTTACCACAGACTTCCTTCAGTTACCCATGTGTTAGTTGATACACCATTAACTCTTTCAGAACAAATGAGTATAAAGTTTAATGTTAGGAGCTGTGCTTTGCATGTCAATCCAAAATAATACTATAATTATCTAAGAGGCAGAGGGACATAATTTCAATTTATGCAGCCTTTGTGGTGCAAAAAACTAGACAGCCTCACAGTGAGCCTGTCTCTAGCTATCCACACGAGCTGCTGTGGGATGGGACAGGACTCCTCCCACCTGAGTAAGACCCTGCTTTCACTCCCTGATCCCTGAACTGGGAGTTTCTGATGCTTGGTGGCCTTTGCAGTTATTGTAAGGGTTACATGAATCCATGGACCTGCCAGCTGTTGCTGCGTAAGGAGATATAAGGAACACAGATCGGGCACATGTGTGTGCTATTACCCCCCCCCCCCCCCACACACACACCCCGATATCTGCTGGTGAAGTGGCAGCCATGGACAAGAGAGAAATCACCTTTCTCCATGCACACTGGTATGGGCCTGACTATTGGGTCTATATCTCTGACCATTAAGGGAAGCTGGTCACGGGCAAGGGCTGGAGGGCTGGATGGTGGCAGTGGGGGCTCCAGGAAACAGTCACAGAGGCCAAGGTCTACCAGCTAAACCTTCACTCAGGGCCTGGGAGTAAATTTCAGGTGACATGGATGCCCTGACCACAGACACTAGGAGACGCTGCTGAGGAAGTGGTGACAGTCCATCCGGCCTGAAAGGGACCTGTTAGTGCGATGCCATCCATTCACTTACTGATGAAGGCACTGAGGGTCCACTTGGTCTCAGCCACTGCTGACTGTGCACACATTAGGTTAGCCATCACACAGCTGGGTGCTCTTTTTAGTTTCCCTAGTCCGGCTTTTCATGGTCTAGGGTACCCCCCGCCCCCCGCCCTCCAATTTCCTAGTAAATCATCAGTCCCTTTGTATCTTGGTCTGGACTTTTAGCCCTTGTCTCTTTTCCAAAGCAATATATATATTTTTTTTTTTTCTTATTAAAAGTACTATAGGTACATGAAAGAAAATTTAGAAAATTATAATATCAGAAGGAAGAATAAACATTCCCTCCCATAGAAACAATCATTTGTCCATCCTTCCATTACTATGTGTATACATAAGTAATGATCTTAATGGCTAACACATATAATTTTATACAACTTACTATACTGCAGTTATTAACTTGTTCAGTCCTCCTAGCATCAGTGAGGTAGGTACCATTAGTATGTCTATATTCAGATGAGAAAACAAGGGCCAGAGAAGTTAAGTGACTTGCCCAAGGTCACAGAACTTGTGAAGGACAGTTTCAGGCTCAGAGTCTATGTATTTCGAGGATCAAACTGGGGAGTTCTAGGCACCTGTAACACCCAGTCTTTCCCTAATTTTGTGTCTCTTATTCCACTGCTTCCCTAACCCCCTGCAAATACAATCCATGTCTCAAGTGGGGGGTGGAAAGTGTGTCGGGGGAAGGTTTTTGGCTCTGCAGCCTGGGCTTTTAATCACTTCATTATAGTGTCCCCGTATACAGACATTTTTCTATAATATGGGGATTGCTTTATATACAGTCTACTCTTTATTCTGATTTTCATAATTATCCTTTTGAAGGCCATTAAATAGCAAAGAATTTCACTGAATGAAGGTGCTGTTACTTAATCATCCCTCCCTTCCCTATTTAGGTTGCCTTTTATAAAACACACAACATGAATATTCTTAAACATATTTTTGTGCCTATTTATAAATTTTTCCTTAAATATCTAGAAATGGTGGATTCAAAAAACATCAATCATGTTCATGTCCTCACATGCCAGAGACCAAATGATTCTCTCGGGTGGTCTCAAGTCCCCGCTTTATTTGATGGTACCTGAGTGCCGAACTCTCTACCTTGTGAAGAGAACATTGTTTTTCCCTCCAAGTGTTTATTGGCCATTTTACTTCACATATAATTTTCCGTTCATTTCCTTTGTCCATATTTTTTTTTATAGAGATGGAAAATTGCCGTCTTCCAAACTAAACCACTTTATTTCGCAAATTACTTTTGAACACTTTTTTCTTTATCTCTGGTTAGTGTGTCCTTTTTCTTTCCTGTCATCTCTAGACCCTGGGGTCTTGGACGTTTTATTATAAACTCCCCAACCTTCTTGATGCTACGAGTGAGGCTCCTGCAGCCAAAGAGGTTGGTATGGGTTCATCTGGGGAGCAAGCTGCTGAGCCCCTAGAGGGGGTGTGAGGAAGAGGAGGGTGTGGGCTGCTGCCCAGGCCCGATGCCCTGTGGCCCAGCTCTGGGCTGGAGGCTGCTCTGACGGAGCCCTGGGGCACAAGTCTCACCCCCTCTTTGGGCCTCAGGGCTCATCTGAAAAGAGGGGGTGCTGACGGCTCTTTCCAAGATGGAGTGAGGATCCAATGTGAAAGGGTGTAGCAGATGGTTATGAATGATAACAAAGCGAAGGTTAATTATTTTGAGCTATGATTGTGGTTCTGCTTCTTCAGGGAATGAGTGGTTTGGGGTGGGCAGGTCCACGTTGGTCATGTTTGGAGAATGTTTGACATTTGGGGTAGAAATGTGAATGATCTCCCCACACCATGCTCTCTGAGGCTGTTTCTTCACCTGAGAAGTAAGGATAATATTCGTACCAACCTTACTGGGCTGTGTGAGGATTAAATGACTTAATCTATATAAAGCATTGAGATTAGCTGTTGGCACCTAGTAAGAATTTTACATAGATTAACTCTTTTCATCCTCACACAGTCTAGTGAGGTAGGGACTATTATTGTCCTATTTTACAGGGGAGGAAACTGAGACCGGATGGGTGAAGTGGTCAGCCGAAGACCGCAGAGCTAGTAAGTGACTAAGCTGGGATATACAGCCAGGCAGTCTGTCCTGAGACTCGCATTTCTGGCCACTCTATATCCTGCCACTTTCTATACTGGGTGGGGAGGAAAGGGTGGTAAGGAAGGAGGGAAGCCTGGCCTTGCCCTCCCAGAAGTCAAAGTCAGGCTTCCTTTAGCCCCTCCTTGCGTAGCTTCCTCCAGCCACACCTCCTCCAGGAAGTCTTCCCAATGAGCCCCACCCATGTGATCACTCCTATTTTCTTCATCTACTTTGAACTTATGAACCTTTGTTTTCTGTATAGTGCTTTGAAATGCTCTGAAATTTTTATTCAATTTTTATTCAATTCAATGGGCATCTATCACATGCCTAGAACGAAAGGTATGCAGACATGGATTAAACCTAGTTCTTCCCTGCCAGGCATTTATAACTTATGTCAGGGACTTAGAAAAAGATAGCTATACAAATGAAAGAGAAATTGAGATCAGTGTTATAAAAGAAATACGTACAACGTACTACAGAAGTATGGGGAAGATAATGGTTTATTCAGACTGGGGGTGGGTGCCTGTGGGGCAGCTTCACAGAGCGAGCATCTGCACTTGGTCTTGAAGGATGGCTAAGACTTTAAAAGGCAGTGTGTTGGGAGAGCATGGACAAAGACCCAGGCTGTAAAACAGGCTCCACCAAGTATGGCAGCACCGGCAGTGCTATTGAGCCACATCGCGTCCCTATGAACTCTGTGTCCTGAAGACTTCATGTGTTTGCATCTCATGTGCATCGTCAGTAGAGGCCCGGCTTTCTGTGCTCTTGTTCTAGATCCCCCTAGGCCAATGGTCTGCAAACTGCGGCTCGCGAGCCACATGCGGCTCTTTGGCCCCTTGAGTGTGGCTCTTCCACAAAATACCACAGCCTGGGCGTCTATTTTGAAGAAGTGGCGTTAGAAGAAGTTTAAGTTTAAAAATTTGGCTCTCAAAAGAAATTTCAATCGTTGTACTGTTGATATTTGGCTCTGTTGACTAATGAGTTTGCCGACCACTGCCCTAGGCTGACATGATACTCAGACCTCCCTTCTTCGGGCCAGGTGCTCACCTGCATTGCTCCATCTCCCTGGTCTGGCAGGAGCATCCCTCTGGGCGGAAGTGAGAGCAGAGTTGGAGCCCTGCAGTGGCTGCATTCTACTCAGTGCCTGAACTTTTTAGTGGGAAACCTAGGGAAACTCTCCCCACCCTCCCTCCGTGCCAGGAAAAGCATTCAGCTGTGCTATTTTGTGTCATTCTGAAGGTCTGGCTTCATGGAATGGGTGCCAGGGGCTTGGGATTGAGATGAGGAATTTAAATACTAGACCACCTCTGAGTGAGCAGGGAGCTCTTCCCAGACTATCACTTTTCATTTTCCCATCCATTCATCTACTTATCCAACAAACATTTGTTTAACCCGTTCTCTGTGTCAGGCAATGAACTTGGTGCCAGGGACTCAAAGACCAAAAGCACACAGTTCTCTGCCTATAGCTCAGAGTTTAGTGGACATGTGACCACACTTGGATCAAGGTAACACAGAGAAGGGCACCCAATACAGAATTGGGGTTAGGAGGTTGACAGTTCTTGAACAGAGTCTCAGTGGACGAAAAGGAGATGGAAGAGGTAGTGCAGAGAGAGGTATAGTGGGAGGTGAGGGCATGGATGCCCAGGGACACTTTCTGGGGCAGAGAGGGGGGTGGACGCTGCTATGCGGCTGGAGAAGGCAGGTGGAGCCAAGTCCTGAAGGTTCTTCTGGGCCATGCAATAGCATTTGGATGCTACCCTCAGGGCCCCAAAGGGTTCTGAGCATAGAAATGACTCGTTTTCTCTGCATTTTATAAAGGGAACTGACCAGTGAGCAGAATGCAGTGGTGGTGGTGGTAGGGGGGGGGGCAGGGGTGAAAGCGGGGAGACCAAGTTCAGTGTTCAAGGAAGGGAAGATGAGGACCTGCTCTGGGGCCAAGGGTGGTGGTGGTGGTGGTGGTGGTGGAGACAGGAGAAATTTCAGAGGCACCGAGGAGGTAGTTGTGGCAGGACATGGCCAGCAAGTGGACGTGGGTGGGGAGGGACATGGAGGAGTAAATGATGACTGTCAATGGTCTGCTTTGGCCACTGGGTTGCTGGTGATTTTCTTCATGGAGACAGAAAACAGAAGGAGGGACCAAAGTACGTTAGGCCTGGGGACGGAAATGAGTTGAGTTCAGTCGCGGGCATGTTGAGTCACCTGGCGATGGGGCACTGGAGCTGAGGGGGTGTCAGGCCCTAAGGTAGCGATTAGGAAATCTTCAGGATATATGTCCCAGGTACAGAGTTAAGAGTGTTGGGTCTGAGGGGAGTGCATGAAACGGACCAAGAAGATCGTTTTAAAGAGGGATGGAGAAGAACAGAAAGTTGGACCAAGGAGAGGATGCAAGTGTGGCCTGTGTCAAAGAGGTGCCGTGAGAGGAAGGCTGAAAGGTTCCGGGGTTGGCCGTGGGAGCAGGGCAGGCCCCAGACAGCAGATGCTGAAGGACAGGAGGAGAAGTCAGAACTCAGTGGGTTGAGGAGTGAGTGGGAGGTGATGAGGGGAGAGAGAGTGAGGGAACTTTTCCAGTAAGTTTGGCCAAGAAGGGAAGGCCCCGAGAGGGATGGTGAAGGGAGAGACCAGAATCGTTTTCAGATGGGGAAGGCTTGATTGGGCTGTTACATGGAGGGGAAGGAGTCAGTAGAGAGAAAAGTTGAAGTAGAAAGTCTGTGTCACTAGGCTTGATGGGATCCTAGAGGGGCCTCTGGGCCTCAGGGCCACGGGGAACTCCAGGCCCTGTGGGTAGAGTAGCCTGTGGCCTGAAAGGCTGCCATGCCAAGCCGCTCAGCCGCCACCCAGGCCTCAGCTCCTCCCTCACTGCACCGCGGGCTGTTTTGGACCTTTGTGTTAGAAAGGTAGCCTGGGCTGCAGAAGCGCTGACTGGGGACCTAGCCCAAACCTCCTCTTGTCTCCATGGCTGCCGTCTGTATTTGGCATCAGGAAGCTTTCCTTGGGTCCCAGCTGTGGAGTAGGGTGGATCATGAGACATGCCTGGCACTAGGTAACCCACTTGAAGCCCTGGGCCTTGGTTTTGAGCCAGGCAGAGGACTGGGCTAATTTAGCAAGGGCCTGGGGTTAGGCTGCCACCTAGTGTTGAGCTGGGTGTACAGCAGGGAGGCCCCTACAGGGTACCAACCATCAGTGGGGGATAGGCAAGAAAGACTGCAAAGAAGCCAGACTTCAGAGAGGGTCTCTTTGCTTCCCCATTCATGACTAATGACTAATTAGGTATATAGCAAATTGGATCCTATTGGTAATTTATCAATAATATTAGTCAGTGATTATGCGCCTAAATCTTTGTTACTCCTACTCAGATTGTCCTAGAAGTTGTTTTAGCCCTGGTTTGGCTCAGTGGATAGTCAGCCTGCGGACTGAAGGATCCTGGGTTCGATTCTGGTCAAGGGCGCCTACCTCAGTTGCAGGCTCGATCTGAGGCAAACAATCGATTTGTCTCTCTCACATCGATGTTTCTCTCTCTCTGTCTCTCCTCCTCCCTTCCACTTTTTCTAAAAATCTTTGGATGAGGATTAACAACAACAAAAAAAAGTTGTTTTAAATGAAAATCTAGCTACACAAATAAGATGGGCCCACTATGGGGAAATTGGGGAAGAATAATGAGGACAATATAAATCAGATCGTCTTTTCCATCAATTAAAAAGAAACAACCTTATATTTTGATGGCTAGTGAGTTCCGCCCACTTCTTTTCCCGCCACTTAAGGGACCTGTTGCTGTGGTACCTTGCATACAGTGAGTGCACAATCAGTACTTGTGGAGTGGCTGATTGCTGCCTGGTGCCCACTGGGCTCCAAGTTTCCTGTAAACATCAGATAATAAGGGAGGTGCTGGAGGTGGAAGCTGGTCTGTGGCTTAGTGGTTAGGGAGCTGGCTGAATTCTCCAAGTCTCCCGCCGTGACAACAAGCTCAGCCCTGCAGGAAGTGGTTTTGGATGGTGCTTCTGGAGCACCTGAGTGTGAGTCAGTCTTTGGAGGAGTTAGTCTCTCAACAATCAAATGTGGAATACCTACTGTGTGCCAGGCAATGTGCTGGCTCCTGCGGATATAAAGACGAAGGTTGATGGAGACGGGATCCACAAACTTACTGGATTGCCACCTGTAAATATGGTCCTAGAGTTAGATACAAAACACCGGGAGAGCCCTAGTTGGTTTGGCTCAGTGGATAGAGCATCGGCCTGCGGACCAAAGGGACCTGGGTTCGATGCTGGGTCAAGGGCACGTACCTCGGTTTCAGGCCCTGGTCGGGGCTCGTGCAGGAGGCAACCAATTGATGTGTTTCTCTCACATCGATGTTTCTCTCTCTGACTCTCCCTCTCTCTTCCACTCTTCTCTAAAAATCAATGGAAAAATATCCTCAGGTGAGGATTAACAAAAAAAACCCCACACACAAAACAAACAAGAAAACACACTGGGAGAGCAGAGGGGTGTGTGGAAGTGACTCTGGGGATGAGTTATTCCAGAAAGGCTTCTCAGAAGAGGAAGCCTGGGAGTTGGGCCTGGGAGCATCCAGTGGTCCAGGCGTTGCAATAGGTTGGGGGGCTTTGGGGTCAGGTGGAAAAAAAAAGGTATTCTAGACAAAAGGAATAAGTGCAGTGACCTGGACGTATGAAGGCTTAAAGTGTGTTCCAGGGCCCCCAGAAGGTCCTTCCATGGCTCACATTTCTAAATCTGAGCTGCACTGTTGAAGAAGGTGGCTGCTGCCTCAGAGCCTGTGAGCAGCAGCTGCCCTGGACTGCGGGGGGTACCCCCTCCCTCGCTCCCCTCGCTGCTGCTTGGGTTTACCTAGCAAAGAACAGCCATGTCTGCGTGTGCTGGCCGGCCCCATTCCAGTGCCCCTTCCCTGAAGCCCACACAGAAGTGGCTGCTCCTCCCCTCACTGCACCGTGTCCTTACTGCCGTCATGGCCCCTTCCACACCGATGATCTCTCCTTTAGGGTTTGTTTTCTCCACTGAACTATGTGCTCCTCATAGGCAGGAAGTGTGCTTGGTTTGACCCTGCATTCCCGGGCTCTGGCACTGGACCTCACATGAAACACACACTCAGAAAATTCTTAATTAGTCAGTTTGTTCTGTGAACACATCCGGGTCGCCCAGCTGGCGGTGTCTCAGTTGCCCCAGCTAACCTCATTGGGGATTAGGGTAGGACTGTAAGTAGTCTGATGCAAGGGTGAGCCGTCCAGGGTGCACTGTCCTCATCAACCCCAATTAATGCTTGATTGAGAAGGTCATAATCAAGGCTTATGTAACAAGGGCCCATTATCTGATTGATTAAAACAGGTTTTCAGCTGGCAGCTTAGCAAGTCCATGGCTGCACAGCCTCTCCCATCCACCTCTCCCATCCAGGGCCAGTATGTGACAGATTTAGGTGGCAAATGCCAGGAATGCCTTGAAGATCCTGCTCCAGCCGGTGAGCTGGGTGCTCCTGGGACAGGGAGGACCCTGGTGACCAATGTGACCTGATTCCTGGGGCCCTTTGTTCCTAGGATGGGCCTTGGGAGCCTGCCCAGTTGTTGAACCAGCGATTGAACAGCCCATCAGGGACTGGGACGAGATGAGAAGCACGTCTCCTGGGTCCTGTCCTGTTGCTTCATTGGCCCCATTTGGGAACCCTGGACCTTGACTTTTCATACTTAACCGTCAGCTAAAGAATCGGGGCGTTTTAATAAAGTCCTAATTCCTATGGGGAAGTTTTGTGATGATGCCCTTCCAAGGGAGGGTGGGTGGATGGGTGGATAAGCAGGTGGACGGAGAGTAAATCATCAGATGGATAGACAGGTGGGTGGTAGAATAAGAGGACAGATGATGCGTGAGAAGTCAGCCTGTGCTTGTGACCATCGAGGGACGTAAAGTCCTCCAGTTGTTGGTGGTGCTAGTGAACGCTGCCATAGCAGTGCCTTCGTTCCTGAAGGCTTGCTATGAACAACCGAAAGGCTAAATAAACTCTCCCAGTTATTTTCCAGGAAGTAGCAATAAATTGAATGCAATGGATACCTCTTCTGATACTTGCTACTTCTCAAGACTTTCAAGCATGAAAATATCTTTGTCTTCCCCTCTCAAAATGGACATAACCTGCAAATAGAGCACCTCGAGAACAGTACACCCATAAAAACAATAAAATAATACCACATGTACCAGTTACTAATGCGGATTTTGTAAAAAAAGAAAACACGATAATCTCAAGAGAAACATCAAAAGTGCTTTATTCAAAGTAATGTCCATCGCTAGCTACACATTTTCCCCATCTTTCAGGTAATTTGTGGATACCATTCCAATAGAACTTTTCTTGTTTTGAGGCAAACCATTCAGAGACCCAATTTTCCACTTCTTTGTACGTTTTGAAGTGCTGCTCAGAAAGTGCGTGTGCCATCGATAGGAACAAGTGGTAATCTGAAGGAGCAATACAACAAAATAGCATACATATCAAATCGCATATATATCAACATATGTGTAACTCCATCTACTGAGAAAAATCCGCATTATTAACCGGTACACCTGGTAAAACAACACTGCAAACAATTTGGCAAATGTCTCCTTCATAAGCCCATCATTCTAGAGCAGGCCTTGTTGTTCATGTGGCTGTGCTCCTGCCTGAGAACCGCACATAGCTGCAACCGTCATCTGCATTCCTACATTCTGTGACCTACTTTCCTCACCTAACATGATGTCATGCACATTTTCTGTGTTGCTACATAGTCTTTATAATTACTTGAAATGACTGTGAAATATTCCATTCATTATGAATATTTAGGTTGCTTATATTGTTTTGTTTTTCCTTTGATCATTTTAATGAATTAACAAGTGTTAGGTATTTCACCCAGTGCTTGGCAAAATGTATATACTTAGTAGGTGCTTTATTTTCTTCCTATATCTTTCCTTCATATATATCTTTGTGTTTGGGTTTTTCCTTAGGATACATTTCTTAGCATAAATATTGAGGTCAAGAGTTGAAATAATTGCATGGCTTTTCACACGTATTGCTGCCATGTTGCTTTATTAATAACAGTGATGATAATATAAATAGCTCTATGATTACACATACTATCTCATAAATTCCTCCCACCTCCTCTGAGGGGTAGCCATTTCCCCATTTTTAATGAACAAGCAGAGGCCCACAAGTTTGAAGAAATGTGTCCAACATCCATGTCTGTTCTGTTTTCTTCTTTCTCCCCAGGGTCTGGTACAGTGCCCGGCACAGAGAATGACTTCAATAAATGTTTGTTGAATAAAGTCCACAGATAAGGGTGTCATGATTCAAATTCTGGTGCGTTTTCCCTTAAATCTTGCCAACTGGCTTTGGACATTCACTGGGGCGGGGGTATGGGGTTAAAAATTCGGGTGTTGCTATACCTTTTAATTGAGGACTTGGACTTAGTGAAGCACCCATTCAGGCTCAGGGTGAACATGTGAGAGCTAATGTTGTGCTGTTGGTGGGAGTTTAGCAGCCTGAGTATAGTTACCCGAGAACTATACCTGTTCATTTTTCCCTGCGGTCGCCCATGCAGAGCTGTGGCAGTTCTGAGAACAGGGCTGTAAGAGAATGGTCCCCCGTGCTTGGTGGCTACATTACATTTACAGGCTTTGCCGTTGTCTTCTGCTTGTGTGACTTGATAATGCTTTCACAGAAACACTGCCCTCGTTGGACTCACTCGCTAAAATCCAACTCCACAGGCTGAGGAGGCAGAGTGGCCCCTGGACTGAATTTCCTTCGGTTCCATCCTTCCTACTTTCAGAGGATGCATCCCAAAGAGTACCAGCCCCGAGAGTCCTAAGTACTCACTTCCTACGGTCATGTCCTGGCATAAGGCAGAAACCTGCCCCGTTTCTGTTGCATTGGGTGTGTGTGTTGAGTGCCAGAATCGTTCTTCAGAGGCCCTTTAAAGAGTTAGGTCTGTCCATAGATATTGCCTGGCTGAGCAGAGGCTGATGAAGTCAATGGCAGGGCTGGCTTCAGGGTTATGGAAGAGACCCAATGTGGTAGGGCTTCCTGTGTGCTGGGAATTGAAGACCTACGTTAAATCCTGGCATCTCTATGGAAAAGAGTGTGGAGAAATAGCAGGAGAGGTTTGTAAATGGAAACTTAGGAAGTGATTACATTTAGGAGGTAACAGGGGGAGTAGTGATTAAAGGGACTAGAGACAGTCATAGAGCTAAAAGAGCAGATAATAAAGGGCCAGACCTCCCAATCAATGACATGTGCTGAGCACCTGCTATGTGTATGTGCTGGTCAGCCTTAGGAATACAATAGTGAATAAGACAGATCTCTGTCTTCAAGAAGACGCCACAGTCTACCTGGGAGGCAGAAGCACAAAACAACAACAACAACAACAACAACAAAACAACAACAACAACAAAACACAGCATGGCCAATATTCCACTAGTGAGATAATCAATGGGCGCCCAGAGAAAGGGGTGAGATGCCAAGGACCTGCAAACACTTCAAAGACCTAATGTTTGGACCTCGTACTGAAGAATGGCGAGGGTTCAGCTGGTGTGGAAGAACTGGCAGAGCATGTTGGTCAGAGGGGAAAGCAAGGTCCCAGAGGCTCCCAAGGACACGGAGGAAGGAGAAGGTTTCCAGTGCAGGGCAGGTCAAAAGTGGCAAAGGCGCGTGTGAGGCTGAGCAGGATGGGAAGGTTGCCACCGGGGTCAGTGCAACCTTGAGTGTGTGTGATGTGTGTGAATATGTGAGCCTGAGTGTGCATGTGTGTGAGTATGTGAGTGTGTTTGAAGAGAGATCTCAAACCCCACTGCAGTGGGCAAAGATGGATAGAACTCAATAAGTAGAGGCTTCTCTATTTATTCCTTCAAGAGAATATTCATTAAGCACCAACCACATGCTAGGCATCCGGAGGAGGGAGGTGAATGACAGGGACAAAGGTCCCTCATGGAGCTTACACTAGTGGGGGAGGCAGAAATACACCAATAAGCAAGTCATTACAGAGAGTGGTAGGATTAGGAAGGAAATGAACTTGATGGTGTGGTACCTAACAACTGTATCTGAAGGGGCACTGCTTCAGGTAGGCAGGCCCCACAGGTCTCCCCTAGAAGGGACCATTGGAACAGAGGCCTAAAGGATGAGAAAGAGCAAGAGGAAAACTTCAAAACAAACGGGAAAACTTGGTGGCCTGAGTGTAGTGAGGAGTGAGGGCCAACAAGGTAGGAGATGGCGTTCAGGGGGTTTGGATTTTATTCTGAGAGAAAAGAAAAGCCACTGAAGGGTTCTAAGCAGGGAGAAGATACCCTCATTATCCTATTTAATAAAAGTTAATACGCAAATTGACCGAATGTCAGAATAACCGGTGGAATGACCTGTCACTATTACACGCATTGACCACCAGAGGGCAGATGCTCGATGCAGGAGCTGCCCCCAGCCTGCAGGCCCCAGGCCAGCCAAGGCAGGGGCCAGCAGCCCCCACCCCACCCCCCATTGCCCCACCAGTTGCCCCGCAGAGGGAAGCAGCTGGCGGCAGCAGGGTGATGGGGGAGGGGTGGGCAGGGCCCGCTGGAGAGTGGGCTGGCGCTGCCCCCGATTGACCTGCTGGTCGCCTCCTTCTGCAGGAGGTGACTGGCGGTGGTGGCGGGGGGTGGGACCGGCAAGTGGGTGGCGCCAGGTCAGCCAAGGCAGGTGCCAACAGGGGGCCCCCCCAACTGCCCCGCCAGTTGCCCCACAGATTGGCCCTGATTGCCAGCCAGGCCTAGGGACCCTACCCATGCATGAATTTTGTGCTTCGGGCCTCTGGTATATATATATTAATTCTTTATTGTTTAAAGTATTACATATGTCTCCTTTTCCCCCATTGACCTCTCCCCAGCCGTTCCAATCCCCAATCATTTTATGTTTTAATACAACTGCTCTGGATGCTGCATGAGCTTGGTCTGGAAGAGCTAAGAGGAAGGGCAGAGAGGCCCGCTGGGAGGTTATTGCAGTGTCCAGACCGAGAGGAGGTAGCTTGGACCAAGGCGGTGGAAAAGGAGTCAGAGACAAGGTGGGCAGCTTCAGAATGTATTTGGTGATTCAATGAAGAGGACCTGATGTGTGGGCAGTGAGGAAAAGGGAAGAATCAAGGTGACTTCTAGGTCTGGGGTTAGAGCCGTGGTCGGCAAACTGCGGCTCGCGAGCTACATGCGGCTCTTTGGCCCCTTGAGTGTGGCTCTTCCACAAAATACCACGGCCTGGGCGAGTCTATTTTGAAGAAGTGGCGTTAGAAGAAGTTTAAGTTTAAAAAATTTGGCTCTCAAAAGAAATTTCAATCGTTGTACTGTTGATATTTGGCTCTGTTGACTAATGAGTTTGCCGACCACTGGGTTAGAGCAAGATCAGAGCAGGATCGTCTTCAGAAGCTTGGGTCCTCGGTTCGGGACAGCTCTCTGGTAGGGGACACTAAATAATATGGCCTGTGTGGAGGACCATGGCGTTTCTCTTGGTTCTGGAAGACCAGAGAGATGGCTCTGCCCAAGCCTTCTCTGAGAACAGCTGGGTATTTGGAAAGTCGGCCCCTTCTGCACCATTGGCTCACGCTCATCTAGCCAGGGAAAAATGGAGGCCACTTTAATGTATCCAACATGTATTTATTAAGCCCTTGCTGTTTGCCAAATTCTGTTCTTGTTACGGATATAGCGGTGAGCAGAACATACAAATGGCCTACCCTCGTGGAGCTTATGTTATAGTTGGGTAGACTAACAACAAGCCAAAAAACAAATAAAGCATATGGAAGAGTTACAAGAGGTGTGGAGAAAAGGCAGGGATGAGGGAGGGCGTGCTGGAGGGAGGTGGAGGGCAGTGGTTGAGAAAGGGGAGTTGGCATCCATGCAGGCCGCGGAACGTGCATAGGGCTGCTCCGGGAAGTGGTCTTTCTTGTCCTACTGTGGCCAAGCTGTCACCATCCCACCCTGCCGTCAATCTTTACACATCATTCTATTTGCTTTCTTCCGAGTGATTATCACACGCTGTAATGATCTTGTTTATTCGCTAGTTTGTTCCTTTAGATGAATTCTGGGGTGATTCCAAATGCTGTTGATTTGGGGAGGAGATGGAAATGGGGAAGGGATTGTGAAAGCCAAACCATGACCCAAGTTGCTAAGTTCAAGTTGGGAAGGTTCTAGCCTTGGATGTGGGTTCACAGTCCTGAGCTCAAGTTTTGGAGAGTCTTCTGACTGGGGAGAAGGGAAGTATACTCCTGTGAGAGGGGTTTGGAGAAACAATTTGGGTTGGAGACCCTGAAGACTGGGTGAGCTGGGTGGGCCTCTCCCTTCTCCGTCTGGGCAGGGATGCAGGAAGGCAGGGTTTCAAAACAGGGCAGTTTGAAAAGTCTGGCTTGTTCCTGATCTAGTGCTAAGAGTTTAGACGGGTGGGACCCCGGCCTCTGCACTGACCTTAATCCGTCCTCTGTAGCAAGTTTCAACAGGCGTCCTGATGGGAGCCTCAGCCAGGGAGGAGCGCCCTTAGTCAGCAACCGAAACTCTGAGTGGGCGGTAATTAGGTCCAGGCAGCCGAGAGGTGATCCTATCTCTCCATCATTAAGGATGAGGAGAGTGCAAGGGGCCCCCTGCTATTCCCTGGCCCCTCTCCAACTTCCAGAGAAGGCTCAGGGGCTGGGCAGGGCTGCCTCTGGGGCGGTTGACTTCTAGGTACCCAGAGCAGAGCCCTGCTCTGCGTGGTGGGCGCACAGGAAACGGCCCCAGTGAGACCCCGAGAGGAGACAGGCAGGGAGGACCCTCTGAGAGCCCTGGACTCTGGGAGTTGGTCTCAGGAGGAGAGGAAGCGTCTTTCTTGCTGATGGTGCCACTTGTCACGACTCCGTCCAGCTGGTCTTAGCATTTTGAGCATTTTATGTTCTTGTCATTTTCCTCTTTCATAAACATAACACACACACACACACACACACACACACACACACACACACACACACACATTCATACACACATGGCTTATCACAGGCTTTGGAGGTAGAAAGTGACTTAGAAGAAAAGGTGTGATAGAAAGCTCAAAATTGGAATGGTAGGGGGGTTAAGGTTTCAGTTCTTATGAGCTGACTCTCAGTTATGTGATTGTGACCAAGTTACTTACATGGTGCTGAAATATCCGGGTCTATAAAACATACATTTTAAAAAAATTCATCTTTATTTTGAACACTTACCATGAAGAACTGAGATCATACTTGGCAGTTATATGTAAACTCCGAGTTTCTAGCCCAGTATAAGGTGTGGAATTATCATTCAGCCATATTCTTCTTAGAGTGGGCTTGTGTAAGAACAGACGTGGGCAGGCGTAAGAGGCTCTAAACATTAAACTTTTGCACTCGGATGTCGAGTGTGACTCGACACGGTTAGCATCGGTAGCAGGAATCGAGAAAAAGCAAGCGAGTGCAAAGGGTTAAAAAACCCTTTTGAGTTAACTTCTTCCTATGCAGAATGAGAGCTGGACCACAGGACTGTAGAGCCCTTCCAGGTCAGTGTGATTTGAGGAGCAACACAGACGGAGGCCCTTCTCAGGGGGTCAGGACAAGGCCCTGCCCAGGGGGCTCCTGGGAGCCCCTGAACATGGCAGCCTGTGTCAGGGTGCAGCCTTTGGCTCAAATGCCAGCCCCACCTCTTATTAGCTGTTTGACTGTAGGCAAATTCCTTAACATCTTTGGGTCTCGGTTTTCTTCATCCTTAGAATTGGGATAATTATTCTGTCTCCCTTGCTCTGGGGGTGGGAATGGAGAATGAAATGCAAGAATTATATAAAGTGCTTTGCACGGTGGTTGCACATGGGACGTGGGGGTGATGGCTGACAGGCACAGGGACTACTTGAGCTCGATTTTCAGGTTCTGATTTCTCAAAGCCTCTCGCTCTAACCTGTCCCCAGAGGGGAAGGCTTGGCCTCTCTTGGCTGCTGGAGGCTACACCAGAGCAGACACAGAGGGGTCCAGCTGACTCAGAACAGGGTAGGACCAAGGAATCACAGAGTGTGGGACATGGAGGGCCTTCAGACATCAGCTAGTTCCACCCTCCATGCCACAGTGAGGGAGCCGAGGCCCAGAGAGGTAGGTGCCCAAACAAAGTTTCATAGCCAATTAGTGGGAAAACCTGGATAAGGACCAGGTGGTCTAATAGTTCACCCACTCAGGTTTTGTAACTTATCCTTGAGGGAATCCAACCCCTCTCGCTGGTGGAGAGCCCTGTCCTCCCTGGCCTAAGGAGCCTGTCATCCCTGAAGGACAGGCCAGTGGGGTGGCAGTGTCTTTCTCAAAGTCCACAGGCTCCCCCTGCTGGGCAGGAGCTGAGGCTGCCACTTTGAACCTGCTCAGGGGCACTTCCCAGCTGGGCTGGGCCCTGCACTGCTGGGTGCCCTGACTAGCCATTGTGATATGTTTTTAGGTTTTCAGCATTCTGGGTCGCTGTACCATTTAAAAAGAGATTTAAATAATTTTTAAAAAATGTTTAAATATCCATCCACATAATTACCACTTCAGGTGCAGCTTCAAATTCCCTCTAATGTCCTTTTCTGCCTGCCTAAGGACTTCCTTTACTATTTCTTAAAAAAAAATTGTTTTTGATTGATTTCATAGAGGAAGGGAGAGGGAGAGAGAGATAGAAGCATCAATGATGAGAGAGAAGCAGCGATTGGCTGCCTCCTACATGCCCCCTAATGGGGATCGAGCCTGAAACCCAAGCATGTACCCTGACCTCAATCGAACTGTGACCTCCTGGTTCATAGGTCCATCTCTGCACCCTATTTCCTTTCTTTCTGTATGTGTGTTTCTTCTTCTTCTTTTTTTTCTTTTTAAATGTTTTCATTGATTTTTAGAGAGAAAGAAGAAGGGAGGAGGCGGGAAGGAGAGAGAGAGAGATCCATGCAAGAGAGGAACATGGATGGGTTGCCTCCTGCATGCCCCCTACTGGGGATTGAGTCTGAAACCTGGGCATATGCCCTGACTTAGAATCAACTGGCAACCTTTTGGTGCAAGGGATGACACTCAACCAACGGGCCAGGGCTGTGTTTCTTTTGTGGGCGATCAGTCCCTGCCTGGGGCAGCTGCCACGCTCTAGGTCAGCCTCTCCTAGTGGCTCAGTGGTCATAGAGCAGCCCGAGGCATCTCAGGCTCTGAGTGCTGGGCTTCTCACCACACCTAGACCTCTTCCTTGTACCCCTGTTCTTAGTACTCAGTAGACATTTCTTTATTCTCTGAAAGAGAAAGCACCGAAGTTACATTCTTCTGAAGGCAAATGTGGTGCTTTCTTCACCATGGCTGGTTCCATTCTCGTTTTCTGGGTAGTGGGTGCAGAAGAGCTTGGGTGTATGCTGTGGGATGTGCGTGTGGTGGGGGTGTGGTGAGGGTGGCCCAGGCAGGCCCCTCTATTTGGCTCCTTCCTGGGTGTCCTACTTTGGGAGGGATCCAGCCAGGCTGCATGCTGTGGGGAAGGGAGGGCACCACCTGCTGGTTGTTTGTGCAAACCACCTTTCACCAAGTGAACCTCCTTCTTCTCCAGGTCACCCTGGAAATGGCCCGAAACCTTCCTATAGGCGACTCCAGCAAATTAATTCTTCCCTTCCCAGTCTTCCCAAAGTACTTTACATGTCTGGTACCTTTATAGTAGCACCGTGCTAATGTCTTTTGTCAATACTTGTGTTGGGATGTATTGGGAACAATATTCTCTACACCTAGGAGCTCCTTCATCTCCTGTTCAACTCTCACAACTTCAAAACTCACAATTCCAGAAAACACCCCTTTCTCTTCCTTTCTCCACAATGCCCTCCATGGCCCCTGCGATACTCCTACTGACTGTGGTGGCTGCGTCTGTCACCCCCAGTGTGTCACCCACTGGAGGAAAGGGAATGAGCACCATTTACCTCGGATTCCAGATGACAGCACAGGAACTGGGCATGGCAGAGTGCTCAGTAACTGTTGGAAGAAAGGACGACTGAATAGCAGCAGACTGTGACAAACAGGACACAGACTGCACTTGATCTGCAGAGACGTGCAGAGTTCATTTAAGTGGAAAAAGCATGTCCTCTTTTGGTGGGACCTTTCCCAAGAGTTATTGTCCTTAAAAACTTTTCACACTAAATACGGATGCCTGCAACTCAATGAAATCCCCCTTTAAGACGTGTAGGGCTCAAAAGTCACACAAATATTCCCAGATGTTAAGGTTTGGACTTTTACGCAGAGACACACCACATGTACACAGATTCCTTTCCAGGTCTTATCTGGTTGTTGGAGAAAACAGCACTTGCCACCTGTTGTTGTGATTGTCTGGCTACATGTGTGCCTCCCACAACAGTGACTATGAGGGGAAATGGTTGGAGATGGGCTGGAAAGCCAGGCTGCCTGTCAATGGCCATCCAGGTGTTACTAACTAGGACTTATTCTTGTGTCGGGGTGCCCTCTGGTGGAGGAACAGCAAATTTAAAACCAAAGAAGTTTAAAAAATATTTTTTTTACTCCATAAATAACTGTCACAACAACAATTGAGTACTCTATCCTTTTGCCATTGTTTTTTTTAAAAAAGATTGAGATATGACTTTTAAAGAGCAATTACATAAACCTTAAGTATAGAAAATGAATTTTTACATTTTTTCCTGTGTAATCACCACTTGGATCAAAATGAACAGTTTCTATCTGGCTGGTGTCGCTCAGTGGTTGAGTGTTGACCTATGGCTCAGGTTTAATTCCCAGTCAGGGCACATGCTCGGGTTGTGGGCTCGATCCCCAGTGGGGGGTGTGCAGGAGGCAGCCAATCAATGAGTCTTTCTCATCATTGATGTTTCTATCTCGTCCTCCCCCTCTCTGATATCAATTAAAAATATATTTTTTAGAAAATAACAGTTACGCCCCTCAAAAAGCTATCTCTTGCTCCCTTTCATTCAATACACAGGGTAACCACTATTTTTAACTCTAACCCCATAGATTAGTTTTGCCTGTATTTGAACTTCATATAAATAGAAATAAATCAATCATGGAGTATATGTTCACTCCACATTATATTTGTGAGATTTCAACTATGCCATTGAGTCTGTTCTCTTTATAGCTGTGTAATAAGTATTTCATTTTATGAATATACCATCCTATCTAATAAAAGAGTAATATGCAAATTGACCATCACTCCAACACACAAGATGGCAGCCCCCATGTGGTCAAAGATGGCTGCCCCCATGTGGACACAAGATGGCCGCCACAAGATGGCCAGCAGGCGAGGGCAGGTGGGAGGGACCAGGCCTGCAAGGGAGGGCAGTTGGGGGCGATCAAGCCTGCAGGGGAGGGCAGTTAGAGGTGACCAGGCCAGCAGAGGAAGGAAGTTGGGGGCGACTGGGCCTGTAGGGAAGGGCAGTTGGGGGGGACCCAGGCCTGCAGGGAAGGGCAGTTGGGGACAAACAGGCTAGCAGGGGAGCAGTTAGGCATCAATCAGGCCAGCAGGGGAGTGGTTAGGGGGTGATCAGGCTGGCAGGCAGAAGCGGTTAGGGGCAATCAGGAAGGCAGGCAGGCAAGCAGTTGGGAGCCAGCAGTCCTGGATTGTGAGAGGGATGTCCGACTGCCTGTTTAGGCCCGATCCTACCGGGATTGGGCCTAAACGGGCAGTCGGACATCCCTCGAAGGGTCCCAGATTGGAGAGGTTGCAGGCTGGGCTGAGGGACACACACCTCTGTGCACGAATTTCGTGCACCGGGCCTCTAGTATGTATATATTTTTATATCCATTTGTATTAGTTTCCTGGTGCTGCTATACGTGACAATGGGTTTCTATTTTAATGTGTGGATGTCAAGGGCTTAATTCACTTAGCCTCCCCCTGTGTAAGGAGCCAGTGGGGCATCATCCCCCATCTGAACTCAGGGGAGCAGGGCATTCCTTTGCACAAATCTTCTTTAAATATCAGCTAACTCATCAGCAAACACTGAGCAAAAACTGTAGACTGATATATTTTATTGAAAGGGTATTTATGAAATAATGTCCAAATTCATGTCTTTTTACAGAAAAAGGTACTTTCTGTCATAGTCACTTAAAAGAGGATGACTTAAAGATGACATTTTAAACATAATTTTTGCAATAATATTCTTCCTGATATACCTGCATATCTCTTATTTTTTTCAATAATGTGTCCACATATTAGGTTTATTAAAACAAAGCGTACATGTATGTTTAAAAAGTAATACCTTTCTGTTTGGTACTTTGATTTTCTCCTATTCAGGCCAAGTTAAGCACCCAGCCATCTATTCAGAGAGATAGAGTAGGACATGGTAAGTAGAGTGGAAACATGAATCAAACACACATACAGGGCCTGAGGGATTTAAAAATATTTATTGTAGTAAAGCAGCTCATTCAGAGCAGCCATGTCTACACAAAAGGAAAGCAAGTTTGAACCCAGCCCCCACATCTCTGTGCCAACGGCTGCTTCTGAGGCACAGCTCCCGCGTGGTCACGTTTCTACAGGTGACACCCGACAAGGGGTGGAGAGGGACGGAGGGGCGCGAAGCCTGGGCCTGGTCCTTGGCCCTTCGGTTACTCGGTTAACGCTCAGGGTCCAGGTGAGAAGCAGCCCCAGATCGAGGGCAACAGCTAGAGGTCTGAGGCCACGGTCAGCTGAGGCCATAGCAGCCCTGGGGCTGTCACGGCAGGAAGAGAGTGAAGCAGGGCATCTTGGGAGGGCTCTTAGGGGGACACTTTGGGGGGCACTTTGTTGTGGGCCCTTTAGGCTGGCACAGCCCCTGGGTTTGCTGGCAGGACATCTAGCTTGGAGTTCAGTCCACCTAAAACCCAATACAGATGCTTTATGGTCTTGTGAAATCTTAGGCCATTGATCCTCCTTTGGAATCTACCCTGTGGCTGCTGGTATCTGAAACTTAAATCATAAGTGCAAACACACACACACACACACACACACACACACACACACAGCCAAAGCCTCCATCTCGTTCACGTTTGTATCTCTAAGATGTGCAGTTGTTGTCACATAGAAGATCCAATAAATGTAGGTGCCTCACTGAAATGGAAGCATGGAAACTCCATGAACAGGGATTCCCACCCCATTCACCATCCCCGCTTTTGTACACGTGTTTACTCTGGTGTCCAGAACACCCCCGCGTGTTGGGTAAGAGCTGAGTAAATACCTGTTGAATATGTGAGTGATATATGAATTGAATGAACAAGGAAAGAAAGGCAGGAAGGAAGCATGCAGGAAATTACATTCCAGGTAGAGAAAAGGACACTAGACGGTCTTTCGTGGTGTTTTGGGGTGTCAGCATTTTCTTCCTGGGCATCTGCATCCTCTGTCAGCACCCACGGTTGTGTCTTTCAGAGGTAACTGGCTGAGAACCCTCCCTCCCCAGCTGTCTCAGTTGCCAGAGGCCAGACATTGGCAAGAATTTAGGCTGATCACTCCCCTTTCCGTTTAGGAGCCATAACTACCAGGTGGATCCTGTTGGACCCAAGGCAAGATCTCTCCTCCTTCTCATCTCCTTTCTCCACCTTTCCTGTCCCCATGACCTCCAACAACCCCTCGCCCTTACTCTGTGCTCGCTCCGTCTAAAAGTCCACTCACCTGGTCAGACCTAGCGGTGGAAGGGCAGTACCGGAGGTTCAGGGCGAATGAGCAGCAGGTGTGTTTTATAGGCTCTGGCCTGACTCGGCTCCAGGAAGTGGCTCCTCCCACGGCTGGAACTCTGCAGAGTGATTCCTGACATTCTGATCCCTGCCTCTTCAGCCCATCCTATCCAGGACATCCTGAGTTGCTTTTCTGAAGTTGCAGACCTAAACATCACCAAATGATATTCTTTCCTAGGCTCTGAGCTCCATGAAGCAGCATGAGGATCTGGGCCTCTGGGCCAAGAATCTGCTTTCTGAAGGCGATACGGTCCTGTTTTTTTTTGTTGGAAATGTATAAATAATAACTTTCCTCTCAGTTAAGATCATGATCCAGTTCCCTTAGTCCAGTGGTTGGCAAACTCATTAGTCAACAGAGCCAAATATCAACAGTACAACGATTGAAATTTCTTTTGAGAGCCAAATTTTTAAAACTTCTTCTAACGCCACTTCTTCAAAATAGGCCGTGGTATTTTGTGGAAGAGCCACACTCAAGGGGCCAAAGAGCCGCATGTGGCTCACGAGCCGCAGTTTGCCGACCACGGCCTTAGTCCTTAAGAAAGTGCCTCTTTAAACCCATGGGCCAGCTTTCAGCCCAGGCAGCTCGCTCTCTCTCTCTCTTCCCCTCCCTCCCTCTTTTCCCTCTCTGTCTGCAGTGATGGAGTAAACTTGGAAATCAAGGCTAAAATATTTTGGGAACCGCCCAGACCAACTTACTTGCTGAGTCTACACTAGGGATTATTTGAAAATCTATTCTGCCTTAGTGTGGGCAGTCAATGTTTCCATGTACATCACTTCATTTCTCTAACCCTCACAATGAGGGAGGCAGAGCAGTTGTACCTACCACTCCTGTCTTCTAGATGGTGAGAGGGAAGCTTGGGTGACAGCCTCATAAACTGGTAAAAGGCAAGAGCCAGGCTCACACCGGCTTCACTGGCTCTGACTCCACTCCCCTGCTCCCAGCCACACCTCACCAGTCCTGTGCTCTTCTACCCAGAGAGTACGCTGGGACCCCTGATCTTTCTGTCGCCTGAAGAGGTGGTGAGAGGGAGGCTGCACCTTGCTTTGTCCCTGCAGCCTGCTTCCCCCGGAGAGGCCGAACTCGCCTTGCACTTCCCCCCTGAAATGCACAACGTGGGAACACCTTAAAACTGTACCAGACTCTGCCGAGTGCTCACAGGCCTTTCCTTCTCCTCATTGCTAGCTGCCCCTCCCGTGGGCCTGCTGGCTTCTCTTTGGGACACTCCCCCACTCCCTTCTACCCAAAGGCCACCACCTTGCTCTTCTCTTGAGCGCATTTCTCATGTGGCTTCTTGTGGAGAGTGGCTACAGCGTTTGGACAGGTTCAAGCCTCAGACTAATGAGAGGGCACAGTTCTCTTGTGGCAAAGCCATGTGCACCTCCCAGCTTGGAGGGCAAAGCCCTCCCAGCACAATTATAGCCAAAGGCTATAGTTGTAAGCTTGACCTTATGGTCCGAACTTGTGGTCCCAGGTGGCTAAGTGATATAGGCTGCAGGAGGTGTAGCAAGTGCTGCCAAAACAAAGCTTGATAGAGTTCAGGTGCATGTAATTGAGTAGATTCAAAACCTGCGAGAACCTTGTAAACATCTTGACCACGCCCTTACTTTGCCTCCTGGAATCTGGCTATAAAATAAAGACTCAGCTTGCAGTCTGTGGCACTGTCTCTCCATCAGAGCAGCATTCCACTTAGCCCCAGCTTTATTCTCTTGTCTGTCTGCTTTAATCCTTCACCGCTCCCCCTCAGATTCACCCCTGGCCATGTTGAGCTCGGCACAGCTTCCTCTCCAGTGCACCTGACTCCTTTATGTTGGAACAAAGCCAGGGGGAGGGGTAAAAATCTGGGGTGTGCTTCTCATATTGGGCTTGCTGAGGACCCTGGAGGTCTGGTGACTCTGTGGTCCTCTGGGACTCAGGAAGGGGAAAGGGCAAGAAGAGAAGGAGGAAGTTTCTTCTGCATAGGAAAGGGTCTGGGGCTGGTCCTGAGGGAGAAGGGAGATGAAGGCGGCCTAGAAAACAGTCACATGTGTAACTCGGCTCTCCCTCCAGTGGGTCTGGAGTCCGGAGAGGGAATAAAACTGAAAACAGCAGTCTTGTGACCTGTCTCCCACTTTGTGCTTTGGAGGAGCTGAGACGCCGGGCAGATACTACTCCCAAGCTTCCCTGTCTCCCCGGAAGTGGAAGGGATTCCGAGGTTCCCCTCTGTTTCTTGAAGAAGGAGAGAGCTCACGTGCTGGCTGACAAGCTCACTGTGGGGGAGGAGGAGGGAGAGGGGAGGGTCTCTAGCCCAGATGAACAGGGTGGGCCTCCAGGCTAGTTTGCTTCTACAGTTGGAAGCTGCAGGGTGGGCTGCTGGGGCCAGCATGTCGGGACCACAGGCAAGGCTCAGGCGGGTGGGGGGATCCCGGCTCCAGTCAGAGCTAAAGTGAGCCAGGAAGATCACTGGGCCTGCCTAGGATTTGGGGACAGAACACACAAGTTCACTGAAGGCAAATTTCCTCAGGTGGCCTTAGCACAGGAATCCCGTCAGTTCAGTTCTCCTACAGCAGAGGGCAGCAAAAGCCCAAAAACCCAACAGAAGAAGCCCAGGCTTCCCTTTAGATGGGGCCTTTTTCTGCTTATGAACCCAGATACCATCCTGGACAGGACAGGAAAAAGGGATAAAAATCGCTAACAGGGAGGTGCAGTTTACATTGACTGAACAATTTCCTAAAATGGTATTTTCTTAAACCAGAAGAAACAGAAGTATAGATGTCTAAACAATCATTTTGTTGCCCCCTTTATCCCCACCCCAAGGAAACAGCATTAGATCCATTTAAACTGAAGGAGCTCCACGTTCTTGACACATTTCAGTTTGGTGTACAAAATCTTGCTGTTCTACCACATTTTATAAAACACCGGTTCTCCCTCCACCCAGCTCTCCTGGGAAACCACCACCAGGTGTACCTCTCTGTCTGCTTTACCTCCTGCCTTCTCTGCTCTTTCCCATGTCCCAGCCCACTGTAGGTCTCAGGAGCAGGCCTGGATGTCTGCACCTCCACGTGACCCCTTTGATGCCCTCCCCGCTCACCTGCTCCTTGACTAATTTACCCATCAAAGACTAGCTTCACCTGCCCATCAAAGACTAGCTCAGCCCCACTCCTCCCAGAAGACTGCCTGACTTCTGCCCCACGGCACCCACCCCACTCCCCAACCAGTCTCCATCACCACTTCCTCCCAACCTGTTAGAACACTGGGTTGGTATTCTGTAAGCTACCACACCATTTGGCATTATGCTCTTAAAATATGATTTCAGAGTTATTTTTTGATGTAGTAGTGTAAACTGAACAAAATTTAATATTAAAATGTTTTACCTGAGTCAGCAATGGGAAGACTTTAACACTAGGCCCTCCCAGAGTCCCCAGGGTTTCTCTGACCCACCTGCTCTCCAACTCTGCTTCTCTCTACTGTTCCTTCTCATTCCACAGCCATGTCACATCCCGGTTCACGTCTCTTTGTAAAAAAATTATTTTTCAAATACAGTTTATACTCACTACTATTTGTATTAGTTTCAGGTGTTAGACAATTATATACTTTACACGGTGATCCCACTGATATTTCCCACCTGGTGCCATGATAGTTATGTCCACGTCTGTTTAGTGGGCTGTAAGCTCTCTGGGCAGGGTTTTAACACTTCTCTGTACTAGACTGAGCATCCAATTTGCTTTACACACATTGAACAGCAGGTGACGCCATAATCAAAGGCATGAGTATAGAATTGGCTGTATACCTTGGAGATTTTGTTGGGTTCCAGAGATGGGATGTAAAAGCAGAAAGCTGCCACATTCATCTCTACAAACCTCCTTCTCTTTTGAGGCCTCATGCAATGCTGCCAATCTTAGGTAATAAGACTTAGCTGTGCCTGCCTTCCTCTGCAAAGCATGCAGCCATGGTCAGCTTTCTATGCAGCGCATTAGTGTTGACTCCAAACACTTACAAGGCGCTTACTATGTGCCAGATACTACTTAAAATTAATGTGTAATATTTTTACTTTATTATATTTTATATAAATTACATATCATGTATTTAATACAGATAATATATAAGTATATATTATACATAAATAAGTATATTAATAATATATAAATAGGTATATGTTATATAAATATATAACATAAGATATTACATTAATATTATATGTAATACAATATATAATATTAAAGTAATATATATTAATATATAATATTAAATATTAAAAATGCTATAATTAATTAAGTGTATATTAAAATATACATTATTTACATTAATATAATGTTATATAACTTGTTTTATATATATGTGTGTGTGAGTATATATATATATATATATATATATATATATATACATATTTAACCCAAAATCAGAACCAGACTGGGTTCAGTTCAAACCTTGACAGGCTTGTGTTCCCGCCAGGGCAAGGCCTTTAGAATGATTCAGATCCAGGAGAGGGAGAAATGATGGGGCTGTCTGCCAGGCAGCCATTCTTGCCTTGCTATCTGTTCTCTCCTGGGTGGACCCCTCTCTTTTCTCAGCATCTTGGCTGGGGGACAGTCTGCCCCTTTCCTACCAACCAGGAAGCCAACCAGGAGTGGGGCTGGGCATGGAAACACTAAGGGAGGGGGATGGCTCTCCTGTGAATAGTTGTGTGCGACCTGGTTGAAATTTGTGTCTGATTCCTGAGCTTGTCACTCTGGGTGTGGTCTTGAGTATTGATTGGCTGCCTCCTGCACGCCCATTACTGGGGATCGAGCTCACAACCTAGGCATGTGTCCTGACCGGGAATTGAACTGTGACCTCCTGGTCAACCACTGAGCAATGCCGGCCAAGCTCATATTCAGTTTTATTTCACTAACTCTGCTCAGCTAATTCCTTTTCCACTGTAAAATCGCTAACGGTTCACCACTGGTCCTCAGGTCTTACACTCCTAGTCAGATTCACTCCGTCACCCTGTCTTCTGGATCCCAGAGAGAAACATGGCCCCTCAGTAAATGAGACCCACGGAGTCTCCGAGACAAGGGCTTACCATGGTGCTGGGATGCCTTGTGGGAGATGCCCTGAAAGCCCCGGGAAGAGACAGAGCTAGAATGACCTGAGAGCAACAGGTATAGGGCCCCTGCATGTGCCACAAAGGATGCTCCATTGACTGTCAGGTTCTCTGACCCAAGAGGTTTTCTGCTCAGATAAGTGAGCATTTGTGTCCAAGGGTCTTGGGATTGGTGGGAGGTGGCCTCTGTTCTGGGAAGTTGGGTTCATTCTCTCACATGGGGTACCCAAATGCTCACATAGGCTCACACTGCTCTCTCAGCCAGATCAGTGGTCCGTCCGTCCCTCCCTCCCTCCCTCCCTCCCTTCCTTTCTCCCTCCCTTGTTTCGTTCCTTCCATCTTCTCCCCACAGATATTTAATTTGCATCTACTATATCCCAAGCATCTTCCGGAGTCCTGGCGATTTAACAATAAACTGGAAACCTAGAGGTCAGCTTTCTGGCATATGAAGAGTTTGGTCCAGGGCCCCAGCTCCCTCTGTACCCCTGAGCAGTAGGTATTTTGCGATATCCTCCAGGACCTGACAGAAGTTAACAAAGCTGGCTTTACCGAAATGGATTCTTAAGAGTAGCCTCCTTGGGAGGGCAGTAACTGACCCCACCAAATCGGAGGCCCATCTCCCACTCCCATCAGGCAGCAGTCCAGGGGTGTCAGCAGCAGAAACCAGGAGTCACTTGAACCCTTATGCCTCCCAAAGTCGGCTGGGGCTCCCCATCACTCAACAGGGCAATTGGCAGTCCTGTGGACACTCTATCAGGCACTGCAGGACTCTGTTCTCATGTTACACAGCCCAGGTCCTCCTTCAGATCAGGCGTGGACAGGGAAATAGGCAGCTCGGACAGTGGAGCTGGAAGGGACACGAGGCTAAGTGGCTGGAGCCCGGGCACTGGTCCTGACTTATGGAGCCAATTCCATCCTCTGGATGAGGAAGGATGGGCCAGGTTTGTGACAGGCTCTGGATGAGCCATAGCGTCTGCGAAGAACTCAAGCAGGACCTGATGTCCCTCAGTTTAGAAGGGATCCAGAATTTCCAGGGTGTCAAGTCTTCTGTTTGACTGGCACCCCAGGGAGACCAGGCAACCGAAGATGAGAAGTGGCTGCAGTCAGAGTTTCCAATTGAATCAGGCTGAGTCAAGGTCAGAGCATGACTGAGCTGGCCCTGTGGGCCTCCTCCCTCCCTGACAATGACGATGAGCTCTCATTCTTTCATTCTTCTCGCAGCAAGTAATTGCTGAATGATGTCTCTGCGCTTCAAGCTGGGCCTGGAGGACACACAGGGGTGAACAATGGGAGGCATTTGCCCCAAGGAGCTCTAGGTCTGCCAGCAAAGGCTAAGGAAGCTCTACCCAGTATTTTCATGTGCTGGCTTCTGGGATGTTCCCCAGGCTCATGGAGAACCTCCAGGCCCTAAGGTGGAGATGCTAGAATCTAACAGGGAGGGCAATCGTGAACACAGGGCAAGGCAGGTACCCTGCCGAAGAGGCAGCCCACTACAGGGGTCCCTTCTGAGCAGGTTTCCCAGGGGAGTCCTTGATCTGAGCCCGGGAAGCATGTAGAAGTTGGGGGGTGGGGGAAGGACGTTCTAATAAAGGGCGCCTGGGCACACTCAGGATGGTAATAGTTTGGTGTGGCTGTAGTGTCCATATGGTGCAGGGAGACAAGCCTAGGGAGGTAGAAGCTGCCAAAATACAAAGAACTCAGGCACCATTTGGAAGAACTTGGATTTTCCCTCTGGGTGGGGGGAGGGGGGTTATAGGGAGCCATTGAAAGTTTTAAATAGGCTTAGATTTACTTTTAGAAAGAGGGGGCAAAGTCCGAGGAAAGGAGACCGTATGGTTGGGAGGAGGAAACCTGGGTGCATCATTGGCTGTTGGGTGAGGAAGAGGGAGAAGCTAGGATGACTCTCAGCCTTGGGTCTTGGGGCCATGTACTGAGGGAATTGAGGGGGCTTATGGGGAGGTAGTGATGGTGGGTTCTATGTGCAATTGCTGTGGACAAGGTTTATCTCATCAGAGGGCTAGGGATAAGGAAGGTAGTTGGGAGGAGGGAGAGGGGCCTTCACATGGCAGCGATGGGGAGTCCTTATGATGGAGGACATTTAGAAGGTCAGAGGGTCTGTGGATATGGAGGCAGAGGACCAGTAGAGGGGAGCAGGAAGAGGTTCCTGAGACGGAGCTCCCGGATGGAGCAGTCCTAGACAGAGGCAGTCATATTCCCAGGTCGCTGTTTGAATTTGGGCGGAAAAGACAGACACTGAGGCAGCAGGAAATTCTTGGTCCATTTGGTCATTAAGCTGGAGACTTCAAGCTTCAAGTATCTGGCAAATTGGTCAGAGTCCCATAACACGACTCAGTTCAGTACCTGCTGCTTCAGAGAAACTCAAAACACCTGCAAAATTGAATAAAAGCATCGAATGCTGCTTTTGTAAAGTCTTTTCTGGTACTTTCAGTGCATTTAATATTTCTGTGCTAAGTCAAACATTTTATTCTCCAAGTAATGTGTGTTCCATACAGGAAAATTAGAGAATGTAGCTAAGCAAAAGGAAAGCAATGCTCATGACCCAGCACCCAGAAGTAAATGCTGTTGCTGTTGAATATAGACCCATCCAGACATTTTCTGTTTTGTTTTTTTTTTTGCCCCGGTTGCATTATATATAAATATCTATAATAATAAAAGCGTAATATGCTAATTAGACCAGACAGCCGAATGACCTTCCGGACGTCCTTCCGGACGTCCTTCCGGATGACCTTCTGAAATTTGTGCCCAGCCCCTTGCACAAATTTCATGCATCGGGCCTCTAGTACAGATATATTTAGAGAGACTTATAAGTGAAATCATCATATTGTTTCTGCTGTTATAATTTGCTGCGCACTTTTTCTTCTCTAATCTGCTCACCAGAGTCTGTTCCTATCATAGCTCATCGGGAATACCCTTCTCCCCACTGGACTGGACACACTCCGTGGGCTTTGCCATCTGTCATCTTTGTCTCTCCACTGCCTAGCACAGGCCTGGCTTCCTGTCCGTCCTCAATGTAAGTTGGGGCAACTACAAAAATTCCTGCTAAAGACATTCCACGGATGATGGCAACCACAGGCAGACTAAGCAGCTGTGAGGGACAGCCCAGGGGCCCCCACCCCGAGAGGTGCCTTTGCCTTTGTGTGACACACGTCTGCCACTCTGCAGCCGGCCCCACCCTGCTGCCTGCTCACGTCACCCCTGCTCTCAGCGCCCAGCCTCTCCAGCTGGGAAAACAAGGTGTCTCAGTGCATGCGCTTCCAGGAGTCTCCTTGGCTATTTTTACTCGTTCGGAGTCCCCACCCCGGAAATGTACTTACTCTCCAGGAGGAGGAATGCTCCTTTCTCTGGTTACTCATCCGGAGGCTCCCACAGCATCCCGCCTCTGGGCTTGGCTGTGGACATGCTCCCCATCGAGGAGACAGCGCTGCAGCAGCCCACGCAGGCGGGATCCAGGCAGAGCTGGGCTGGCTCAGGGCCTGGAGGTGAGGCTCTTCCAAGAGGTGCCATGTGCACCTGGGCGCCCCGGGGTCACTCTGTGCCTGAGCCTCTGATGTCCCTGCCTTCACCCATGTTTCTGGCATTCATTTCTTGGAGGTGGTGATGCCTGGGTGGGCAAGAGACTGCTCTGGGGCTTGTGATCAGAATTGCTAAAGGGCTCTCACACCCAGCACCCCAGTCACGTGGGGCAAGCAGAAAGCCCATTTTAAGGCCATTTGCACTATCTTGTCAGCAGGAGAGGACTTATGGTCTGCTTATGTGCACTTTTAAAGTTGAGATCTACTTGACCATAACATTGTATACGTTCAAGGTGTGTACAACTGTTCATTTGATACATATGATAGAGGTGTTAGCCACCGTAGTTTAGCTAACACCTCTGTCGCCTCACATAATTATCATTTCTTTTTTTGTGGTGGGGACATTTCAAATTTGGTCTCTTAGCAACTTTGAAGTATAGAATACAGTACTGTTGACTATAATCACTATGCTGTGTATTAGATCTCCAGAATTTATTCATCTTCTCCTTGCAAGTTGGTACACTTTAACATCTCAATTTCCTGGATCCTAGCCCCTGGCAGCCACCATTCTACTCTGTTTCTGTGAGTTTGGCTTATTTATTTATGTTACTCGTCCCCCAAGGATATGCTTATTGATTTTAGAGAGAGGGGAAGGGGAAGAGAGAGAGAGAGAGAGAGAGAGAGAGAGAGAGAGAGAGAGAGAGAAGAAACATTGATGTGAGAGAGAAACATTGATTCATTACCTCCCATATGTGCCCCGACTGGGGATCAAACCCACAACCCAGATGTTTCCTGACTGGAAATCAAACCTGGAACCTTTTGGTTGTATGGACGATGCTCCCATCAACTGAGCCACCTGACCAGGGCAAATTTGGCTTTTTTAAATTCCACATATAAGTGTCTGCATATGGAATTTGTTTTCCTCTGTCTTAACATCTCACTTAGCAAATGCCCTCAAGGTTCAGAGGTTCATCTGTGTTGCTGTAACTGTCAGGATTTCCTTCTTTCTCAAGGCTGAATTAATTATTCATTTTTTGATGGACATTTGGGTTATTTGCATATCTTGACTATTGTGAACAATGCTGCAATAAACAGGGGGTGCAGATATCTCTTTGATATCCTGTTTTTATTTTCTTTGGCTATAGACCCAGAAGTGGTATTGTTGGATCATATGGTAATTCTATTTTTACCCTCCATATTGTTTTCCATACAGGCTACACCAATTTTTTCCCCCATGACAGTGCACAATTTCTCCACATCCTCTCTAATACTTGTCATTACTTGTCTTCTTGATAACAGCCCTTCTACCAGATGTGAGGTGATATCTCATTGTGGCTTTGATTTATATTTCCCTGATGATTAGTGATGTTGAGCATCTTTTCATGTAGTTGTTGGCCATTTGAATCTTTTCTTTGGAAGAATGTCTGTTCAGTTCCTTTGTCCATTTTAAAATCAGATATATTTTGCTATTGAGTTGCATAAATTTAAAAATAGATTTTGGATATTAACTCTTTATTCAGTATGTATTTTTTTGCAAGTACTTTCATTTCATAGGTTGTCTTTCCATTTTATTGATTATTTCTTTTGCTGTGCAGAAGCTCTTAATGTGATGTAGTCCTACTTGTTAAATTTTGCTTGTGTTGCTTCTGCTTTTGGTGTCATAGCCAAACAAATGATTGCCAAAACCAATGTTAAGGAGCTTCATTCCTATGTTCTCTTCTAGGAGTTTAATGGTATTGGGTCTGATATTTGAGTGTTCAATCCATTTTGAGAATTTTTGTGAGTGATGTAAGATAGGGGCCTATTTCACTTTTCTGCATGTGGTTGTCCAGTTTTCCCAACAGGATTTTTATATTCTAACCCCTGGGGACTTGCGGTGTGTCCTCCACTTCTTTGACAGGATGCACAGACACTGGGTTAACGGGCACTCCGATTTGAGGTTTACTGCCCCTAGAGCTGGGGTTGAAGCCTGGTCCATTTTCTGCTCTGTGTGCCCTCAGACAAATGGCTTGGCCTCTCTGAGCACTGATATTTCTCTTTGAATTGCAGGGATAACACCCCTCTATTGTACCCCATCGGATTGTTGTGAAGATCCAAATAGAAGCATGAATGTAAAAATACCTTATAATTGTTACCACCATTTGTCCACCATCCAGAGCTGAGGGGTCAGTGCTGACATGTACACATAAGGAACTGGTGGACATTGAAATTGGGTCTCAAAAGAACTGTTGGTCCAGAATGAAACTCACTACAGACTGATTCATTTGCCTGTCAGCATAACTATTATTGCTCGTCTCATATTCAGTTCTTATAAGTATATCTCTAGTGACACATGATCTCGCTCATCTAGGGGAAATGATGAACAACATAGACTGATGAACAAGAACAGAACCAGAAACAGGGAGGCATCGATCGGACTATCGGGCCTCAGAGGGAGGATAGGGGAGGGTGGGGGGAGGGGGGAGAGATCAACCAAAGGACTTGTGTGCATGCATATGAGCCTAACCAATGGTTAAATTCAACAGGGGGTTGGGGCATCCGTGGGGAGGGGTGTGGGATGGGAATGGGGGGATGAGGACAAATATGTGACACCTTAATCAATAAAGAAATTAAAAAAAATACCTTATAATTAGTAAAATGGTCTCCACAAGGGAAAGAGTAAGAAGCACACCCCACCCACTTTTCCCTGAGAAGAGGTACAAGTGGTGTCCTGACAACTAAAACAGGTCCAAAGTGACAGCAATTTGTACATCCTACTCTCTGGGATTTGTCCAATTCAGAACATAGGTAGCTGAGTGCTGTTAAGGCCCGAAGAAGGACCCGGCAATGCCCCAGCAACAATCTGACACCTCAGGGTTCCACTGATCACTGATCACTCTGGATGAAGACAGGAACGAGAGGGGCCACATTTACTGAGTGCAAACTATGTGTCAGTCCAGGGCTCAGGGCTTCATAGGCATTATCTCAAAGAATCCTTATACAACCCCATGAGGTGGGCGCTGTTATTATCCCCATTTTATGGATGAGGCTCAGAGAGACAACACAGCTAGCAAGTGGCGGAGGTGGGATGTAAGCCGAGACAACCTCTTCGTTCATCTTTGAGAATTCTCTCTCGTTTTTTCACCGAGCTTGCCCTTGGCCAAAGACATCCTGTCAAACCCAGAAATGTGAGCCTTCAATTCCAAACATCAATGGAAAGGATTTTAATAAGTTTATCTCATTTTAAGTAATTAAACCACATTCTGAAACTCAAAGTTATTTTTTAAATCTAGGAGTATATGTATTCGCTTCCCATTGCTGCTGTAACAAATTGCCATAAACTTTAGGGCTTAAAACAATACAAATGTGCCCTCTTACAGTTCCGTAGATCAGAAGTCAAACATGGGACCTACTAGGATAGCATCGGAGGCTGCAGGGGAGAACCCGTTTCCTTGCTGATTCCTGCTTCTAGAGGCTGCTCGAACTCCTTAGCTCATGGCCATTTTCAAAGTGCACCACTCCAACTTCTGTTTCCATTGTCACATCTCCTCTCTCTGACATTGACCCTCTTGCCTCCCTCTTATAAGCTCCCTTGTGATTACACTCGACCCACCTGGGTAATCCAAGGTGCTCTTCCCATCTCAAAATCCTTAACTTAATCACTTTTGCAAAGTCCTTTTTGCTGTGTAAGGTAACATGTTCATAGGTTCTGGGGAACGGGATGTGGCCATCTTTGGGGAGAGAGGCATTATTTTGGCTATGACCGTGTTTATTAGGGCAACAGACTGTAGTGAAAATACGACAAATAAATAATAAAATGATCTTTCCACTGTTAAATTCCAAAATCAGCATGTAATGATAAGAGCAGCACTCAGCAAACTTCCCCTACAGAGGTGGTTCCCAGGCCAGGGTCTAGCAGCAGGAGGGGTGTCCTACAAAGGATCAGGGAGGAAGGGCAGTCGGGGGGAGGTGGGTTGTTGTTTTTCCGGATCACCCAAATCTGTCCAGGGCTATGGGTGTTCAGATGACCTGATGGGAACGCTTAGGTTGGTTAACCACCAGAACCCGAGGTCATTATGCATCCCACCTCACCCATCACCTCCCGATTATGACTTGAAAATGTAGCCATTAGGCCAGCATTTGCTAGCCACGTTTCTCTTTGTGAACTGATGTCATCAGGTCTTGTGAGCTAGCTGCAGTGACTCAGCACAGGCAGGATTGATACACGCAGAGACCTGGACAAAGCTGAACTGGGCCAAGGAACATCATCAAGGAGTGCCACCTGGGGAGGTTTCTTGGGGCCCGCCAGCTGGCCCAACCCTAGTGATGCCAGAGACTGCCTTTCAGACACAGGTACTCGATTCCCGGTTACTTAGAGCAGAACAGTAGCAGTAAGGATTACTTCTAACTTTTGTAAACAAGCGATTCAGACAATGATTCGCCATGTTTATTACTATTTCCACCCCAACTTCAATAGCCATGTTTCACAAGAAAATTATATAAAACTAGAGGCCCGGTGCACGAAATTCGTGCACGGAGGGGGGTTGTCCCTCAGCCCAGCCTGTACCCTCTCCAATCGGGGACCCCTCAAGGGATGTCCGACTGCCCGTTTAGGCCCGATCCCAGGGATCGGGCCTAAATGGGCAGTCGGACATCCCTCTCACAATCCAGGACTGCTGGCTCCCAACTGCTTGCCTGCCTGCCTTCGTGATTGCCCCTAACCGCTTCTGCCTGCCAGCCTGATCACCCCCTAACCACTCTGCTGCCAGCCTGTTTGCCCCCAACTTCCCTCCTCTGCTGGCCTGGTCACCCCTAACTGCCCTCTCCTGCAGGGTTGATCACCTCCAACTGCCCTCCCTTGCAGGCCTGGTCCTTCTCAACTGCCCTCCCTTGCAGGCCAGGTGCCTCCCAACTGCCCTCTCCTGCTGGCCATCTTGTGGTGGCCATCCTGTGTCCACATGGGGGCAGGATCTTTGACCACATGGGGGCAGCTATATTGTGTGTTGCAGTGATGATCAATCTGCATAGTACTCTTTTATTAGATAGGATAGAAGCCTGGTACAGGGGTGGAGGCCAGCTGGTTTGCCCTGAAGGGTGTCCCTGATCAGGGTGGGGTACCCTTGGGGCGTGGGGCGGCCTGAGCGAGGGGCCTGTGGTGGTTTGCAGGCTGGCCACGCCCCCTGGCAATGCAAGCGGAGGCCCTGGTATCTGGAATTTATTTTCCTTCTACAATTGAAACTTTGTAGCCTTGAGCAGAGCCAAGCCTGGGGCTCCCTCCGAGGCCGGAAAGCCATTTGTGTTGGGGTTATAATTGAAACTTTGTTGCCTTAAGCGGGTGGGCCTGGCCAGGGTGTGTGGAAAGCTTTGCTTCCCCTGTTGCCGGCGGCAACCCTGGCCTGCTCTCTCAAGCTCCATTCTGCCGCCATTTGTTTGAATTTGTTTACCTTCTATAATTGAAACTTTGTAGCTTGAGTGGAGGCTTAGGCCTGCAACGGCTGGCAGAAAGCTTGGCTTCCTCTGTTACCTAGGAAACCTTGCTCTCTGTGGCTGTAGCCATCTTGGTTTGGGTTAATTTGCATGCTCGCTCTGATTGGATGGTGGGCGTGGTTTGTGGGCGTGGCTTGTGGGTGTGTCGGAAGTATGGTCAATTTGCATATTTGTCTATTATTAGATTAGATAAAGCTTTCTGGAAAAAAGTCACACACACACACAAAAAATATTCAAGAGGCAGTGTGCTGTGACAGCAGGATTTGAATTTCAGCTCTGCCTCTAACTCCCTGTGTGATCTGGACAAGCCCCTTCCCATCTCTGAGCCTCAGTCTCCTCATCTGTAAAATAAGGAACATGGTCTGTATCATCAGTGATCAACACTAGAACCACCTGAGAACTTGTGGAGAATGTCAATGTCCAGGTCTCATTGGGGTGAAGAACACTATCTCTGAGTGATGGCCAAGGTCCCTTCCATAGCTATTCCGTCATTCCATGAAATGTCTGGAATTTTTAAATGAAAATCTGGGTTCAGATTTGTTGGAGGCACCCACCCTCCTTACTGAATAGCAAATGTTTTGTTGTTAATCCTCACTCGAGGATATTTTTTCCATTGATTTTTAGAGACAGTGGAAGGAAGTGAGTGAGGGGGAGAGAGAGAGAAAACATCAATGCGAGAGAGACATCAATTGGTTGCCTCCCACATGCACCCCGACTGGAGCAGGGATCGAACCTGCAATCCAGGTATGTGCCCTTGACTGGGAAAATTGAGTGTCTATTACCTACAAAGCACTAAACTAGATCCCTTAAGGATTTCTGCCCTCAAGATCTTACTATGTGTCAGCTAGGTGTCCAAATCATTATAAATAAAAGGTATGGATACAGTTCCTTTTAAAATGTATCATACCCAGGTATTAAATGGGTAATCCCTTTAACTTCTACTGAGCTTCTTTTTCCAGAAATTCAGAGCTTGGTAAGGTATGTATCCTTTCTTGCACTTCTCAAAAAGGAGGTGGGGAGAAAGAACTCCTGATACACAAAGCTCTTAGCAGCCAAAGCAGCCTCCCTACATCCCTACCTGCTGGTCTTTACTTAAGCCCGCCTACCTCCTGGGTGCTGAAATTTAAACGGGCCCAGCTGTGCTGGGGCACAGGTTTCACTTTTGATATTCATTGAGTGCTTACTGTGTGTCAGGCACTATTTCAAGAGTGTTATGGATCTTAGGTCATTTAATCTGCAAATGATCCTATGAGATAAACACGACTATTTCCCCCACATCACAGATGAGGACAGTGAGACAGAAAGCTCATGCCACTTGGCCAAGGTCACATGGCTGGTAGGTGGAGACTGGAATTCAAGCTCAGAGACTGGTTCTAGAACTCATGCTCCTGATCACTTATAAATGGATCCCATGCCCTCCATGAAATAATGACAACAATAATGCTTACAATGAAATGAATAACAACATGGAAACTGTTTACGTCAAAATATTAAGTAAGATAAACTCTTATGTAAGTATTGTGGATAAAGACTATGTAAAGTCAAATCAAAACACAAGTTACTGAAGAGAAACCATATACAGTAAAAAAGAACAAAAGTAAAAAAAGAGACTGGGAAGGAAATAGCATGCAAAATGTTAAGAATACTTGGGGGTGGGATTATAAATGAATTTTAAATTTTTCCTATTTTTGGTATTTTTTCCATAATGATTAAACTTTCTTATCATCTCACCCCCAGTGGCATATTAAGTATCTTAATATTTTTGTAAGAAAGCATTAGGGCTAAGCTCTGGTATCGCAAAAAGTAGTTTGGGTTTCAAAAATTGGCAGATCAGTAATCTGAAATTTAAGAGGTATTTTCTCATGGGTATAAAAGTGTATCTGTAATGATTAGATTCTTTTTAAACTAGCATTTTGAACTAAAAGTCCCAGGCATTGTTCTAAGAACCGTATCTATATTTTCGTATTTACTGGGTAGGAATTATTATTAGCCATGTTTTATAGTGATAATTGAGTGACTTGCCAGATTTTGCAAAGCTGGGAACCAATGCCAGACAGTCTCTCTCCAAAAGCTGTGCTGTAATGTAGCCACATGCTTCTCATCACAGCTCGTTAGCTCAGCTTGGAGGTGCTACGTGTTTCCTCCTGTCTGATTTCCTCCCACTGCAGTTTGCAGAGCGAACATGCCATATTTTGGCTAACTTTACAGCTAAATAGATTTTGATGACTTTCCTGGGATCTAACTTGCCCTCAGGATATTGTTTGTAGGGGAGGGGGAAAAAAAAGCTTTGGATTCATCTCATCTTGGGCTTGCAAAAACGAGGCCCATACCCCATCTGAAGGGCATTTAAACAAAAAGGTCATTTATACAAAAAGAATCTTCCCAGGCTGGATGCTGTCTTCTTAGGGATGACCAGAACTGATGCTGCACTTCTGGCAACTTCCATATGAGTCTAGTCCTCCTGCTCCACCCTCACATACACCTGGTCCCTGTCCCCTCACCTTGGGCTGGCCAAAGATGCCTTCGTTAGGACCACACATGGAAAGAGAAGCCATTCCTAGACCCCTTCTGCCCTTTCAAAGGGTTTGTTAGTGCTGAGTCAGTGCTATCTGTGAGTTCTTTCCGTGGGTCAAGTTCAGGTAAGCAGAGAACCCTAACCACCCCCACCATCTGCATTAGATCTGCCTAAAATAACATCATTGAGATATCAAGCATTCTTAGCCTGGGTGATGGCATCGTCCAAGAATGAAAAAGCCACATTAGATCATCGGCTTGGGCCTGGCACTTTATTTTGGATCTCTATGCTTATTCTAAAAAGGGTCATTTAACTCCCATCTTGGGAATTTCTCCCTCCATTTCCTGTACTAAGGAGAAGAGAGTCATTCTCTTAGTCCCAGAGGTCTAGAACCCTACTGACCCAGCTCAGGAAACAGGGAGCATAGCAGAGCTGCCTGTGTGATTGGCAGGCACTGTGTGCAATCGGCTGAGCTCCATCACCATCCTGGAGGCCTGCGCCTCTCAGGGGATGTTCCTGTGGGTCAATACTTGACATGCTTATGGAGGGAAGAAGTGGGTCCTTAGGATGTGAGAGGAGAGGAGTCACCCAGGTCCCTTGTGAAAGATGCTATCAGCATCCTGCACATGGTCTGAGCCTCCTGGTACCCGGGCAGGGAGTTGACTCCATATAAAAGGCAGATGTTCTGACAGCACCTCAGTCCATGTGGCTCCTGGGTGACTTGCTCTAGTCCCCGAAGCAGGTAAAACGCAGCTCGAGGACCAGGAGAGACTCCTGGTGCTGGTGCTGTGGGCAGAGAGAAGCCCGAGTAGAGGACAGTATTGAAGAAACACAAGGAGAAAGGGAGACTTACTAGTAGAAGGGGGTTTTGCCGGAAGGGGAAGGTTCGAGGTAGGGGAAAGGAAAGGATGATGGGTGTTTTTTTTCTTTTTAAGTTGCAAGGGATTCCTTTGAAATTATGGAGTTCCTGGGTTGAAATTTTTTACATATTTCTTGTAATTGATTTTGGGAGATAGGGTTTAAAAAATCTGATCACTATAAAGATTAAATCGTATGACTTCAAAGTTCAATTTTGAATGTGAGGGAGTTATCTTGAGCTAGTTGAACTTAAAATTTCTGTATTGTCTTTTAGCTTCTGCTGAGATGTCCTGTCAACAAAGTCAGCAGCAGTGCCAGCCCCTTCCCAAGTGTCCCCCCAAATGCCCACCCAAGTGTCCCCCCAAGTGTCCAGCCCCCTGCCCACCTCCAGTCTCTTCCTGCTGTGGCCCCAGCTCTGGGGGGTGCTGTAGCTCTGGGGGTGGTGGCTGTTGTAGCTCTGGGGGTGGCGGCTGCTGTGGCTTTGGGGGTGGCAGTTGCTGCCTGAGTCACCACAAGCCCCACCGATCTTTCCGACGCCGAACTATTCGACGCCGATACCACCACTCTGACTGCTGTGACAGTGGCAGTGGCCACCATTCTGGAGGCTCCAGCTGCTGCCACAGCTCTGGGGGCTCCGGCTGCTGCTCTGGGGGCTCCGGCTGCTGCTCTGGGGGCTCCGGCTGCTGCTCTGGGGGCTCCGGCTGCTGTTCTGGGGGCTCTGGCTGCTGTTCTGGGGGCTCCGGCTGCTGTTGACCTGGGCCATGAGTAGCACGGAGGAGCAGCATTGGAGGAGCCAAAGTGCCCACGACCGCCCAGCCTGAGCCTTCTCTTGTCCCTGTTCCCCATGCAAGGGCTTCTGAAATGCTTTGCGTTTCCCTGTCCTTCCTGCCCCTGTTCATTCCACTGTGAGGTCTAGAGGTCTAACCTCGGATATTCACTGGTTTGATCCTCCTCTCGGATGCAGTTCAGTTATGAAGCTGTTTTTTTTGTGTGTTTTTTTGTAACAATAAACCTCTTTATTCTTGATGTCACTGCCTCTTTATTCCTGACGTCACTGATTATGTTTTATTCGCCTGTCCCAAGCCCCACCCCCTGCATCCAGCCATCTCCCCTTCCCTTCTTCTAAGTGCAAGCGAACACTTTAAAAACCCGTTTGAGAAGCCGACTTTGGCACTGAAGCTACCTTGACCTCTGGGCAACACCTTTCCCCTTCATGCTCTGAGTGAGGAAACTTGAAGCCTGAAGGAAAGAGTCACGTCTGAGACCATGATCCCGACACCAGCCTGGCACGGGGAGAGCCGGGAACAGGCTTTCGGAGAGGAGGAAGGTCATGGTGAGAGGACGTGCTCTGGGAAGTTCTCCTTCAAGTACCTCCTAGTGGTGGGGAATCAGGTCCCCTAAAGTGCTCATTTTGGGCTCCAATGAATGGACACCTTTACTTTTCCCTTAAAATCCCCGGTGCTTCCATCAGTTGACTAGAGAGGAGACCTGATGGGGATTAGTTTCTGGGGCTGTGGGTTTAGGAGGCAGGGATGAAATGTCTGAGCCCATTTTCCCTGGATCCTGAAAGCCTGAGTTTGGGTCAGAGTAGAGAACCAAGAAGGACACCCTCCTCCACGTGGTTTGGGTGTGGGTGGGTGGGTGGGTGGGTGGGTGGGGGATTAGGGAGGTGAGAGCAGGGAGGCTTTGGTGACTGTATTGGGTTTTCTGTTTCCCTTAAGAATAGGCTGATTCCTCCAGGAGATACATAGAATGTTTGCGATAGAAATGATAATTTCGAATCAGCATTTTAAATAGAAGATGAACAACTAGCCCTGTCTTTGATAAAAGTCAACGGTAATGGGTAAAGTAAGTTACAGTATGAGGTCATAGCAAGTCCATCAATGAGCATGCATTTGCCCAAATCTTCTCCCAGAGGAGATCCTGTCTCTATCTTGGTACTTCATTACTTCCTTCTTTTTTCTAATGCTGACCTCACCTCTTGGAATGTCTCACCTGGACTCACCAGCAGGTGACCCTAGGTACACGCATCCTGTTCATCAGGCTCTAAAGCCACGTTAAATGAAACTGGTATCATTCGTGACTTACCTTTCCTTGTCTGTTCCCTCATGCCCCTCCCAGTTCACTCACCCCCAAACCTATGCCTCACCATCAACTCTTGGATTCTTTAGTCTTAGCTTCCTTTTATCTCACATTCATGGTAGTGGGGCAGTTGCATTGATTAAGAAGCAGTTTTGAAACCAGTTGACCTCCAAAGTCTCTCCTCATTCTTCAAAATGAGTTATTCTAAAACACCATGGATAATCTGGACCTTGGGAAAGATTGGTGGCTTCCTTCCCGGCGTTTTCCCTTCCTTCTTCCCTTCCGTTGCTCCTTCCCTTTTTCCTTTCTTCCCCTTTCCATTGGGCAGTGGCCCCAGCGAGAACTTATCTTCAAAGGGAGTTGGGGGATGGGGTAAGGAGCAGAGAGCCCCGCAGGCTGACTTGGCATGCACCTGGACCAGCATCCTGCCCATATTTTTCTCGTAGGCTCACCAGGGCTGATGGGGATTTGCTAACATGACTATAGTCACAGCTTTTCTGGTCTTCGTGGTTCCGTAACTACCAGAGTTTTCCTTCCTGTCCTCGTAACAGAGAGAAATCGCCCCTGGGTTTCCCACGGTACATCCCCACCATCGCCTTCACTCAGTCCAATCTGGAAGCAAGTGGAAGCATCCAGAGAGCCCGGCAGGCCTTTTGCATAGCCTGCAGCCTGACTCGAGGAGCCAAGGACCAAGAACCAGAGCGATGCAAGCCAAGAACAAGTGAACGAACTGCCAAGTAGGTGACTACAGAGGGATGATGTGTGAGTAGGGGAAGAGCGTGTGTGTGTCCACATTGTAGAAAAGGACAGATACTAGGTCCCAAGAGAGGGCTCCAGGCCTCTCCTCCCTTGAGCCCCCATGGTCTGCCTTCACCCACACAGCCCTCCCAGCTATGAACAGTGTCCTGTTTGGAAAGGAAACATGCCACAGCATCCTGGCACTTCTAGGTGGTGACTTGAACAGCCACGTGCACCACCTACAGTGTTACCTGAGTGACAAATGTCTCTGGGATGTGAGTGTCAGCTGAGCACGTCTATTGGGAAATGGGCCCCTCCCAAGAGCCAGTGCTATTGAATCTTATATATAAGGTTCTCTGGCTGGACACTGCTCAGTCCACAGCCTGTTGGAGAACCGAGTGTCTTCCAGTGGAGTGAGGGTCTGGTAAGTCTTCAAACGCAGCCTGGGGAGGAGGTTGGGAAAAGTGGGAGGCAGAACACAGCCAGCAGGTGGATGCAGAAGGAGAGGCCTGAAAAGTGCCTTCAGCTTCAAGTGAGCCAGCCTCTCGTGGTACCAATGCAGACCTGGAGGCCAGGCTGGGTGTGTGCGTGTGGCATTTGCAAGGTTCCACGGCACGTCTTTAGCAGAGATGTGACTAGAGCCCAGGTCTTTGGCCCCCTTGCCTGGGATGCATTTCCCCATTCAGCATCGCTCTCCTCTTCCTGTGGTTTTGGGGAAGGAGAGGCGTAGGCAGGAAAGCATGACCAGGACATGCCTCTGGCCTCTGTGGATTCCGTAGCCCCGCATTAGGGATGCGGGTGTGATGTGGGTAATGTTCTAAGTGACGGGGTGTTTATACAAGGCCAATGACCACAGGAACATCACTTGAAGGTCTCTGGCCACAGTGAGATGGGGGAGGGGAGGAGAGCCAGGAGAAGATTTTGGGTTGGGTCGTACAGATAAATTGCCTCGATATCCTCTTCTTTTTCCACTTTGGGGAACCCTGGGTGCTCCTTATCTAGTCCCAGGAAATGGAAAACCATCCACGGGTTGCACAGACTGTTTCTCGCTCTATGCACGTTTAACTCACGGGAAACGCCTGCCGGGGGTTTGAGTCTTTGCCCCCACACCCTCTTCTCTTCCTTGGACCAAGCCAGGCTGGCTTTATCCCAAAGCCAAATCTCAAAAGCCCCGAGTCCCACCGCTGGAAAGAAGAGGTCTGCTCGCGTGTGACACGCTGCCTTTTCTTGCAGGTTCCCGGTCACAGCTTCGCCATGTCCTCCCAGCAGAGCGCGGCTTCCGCCAAAGGCTTCTCCAAAGGGTCTTCCCAGGGCCCCGCCCCGTGCCCCGCCCCGGTGCCCTCCCGGGCCTCTTCCTCCTGCTGCGGCTCCGGATGCTGCGGTTCAGGCTCCGGATGCTGCGGCTCCGGCTCCGGTTGCTGCGGGGACTCGGGCTGCTGCGGGGACTCGGGCTGCTGCGGCTCGGGCTCCACCGGCTGCTGCTGCTTTCCCTTGAGGCGCCGGCGGCAGCGCAGGAGCGGGTGCGGGTGCTGCGGGGGCGGCAGCCAGAGGTCTCAGTGCTCCGGCAGCACCCAGAGCCCCGGCTGCTGCGGCGGCTGCTGAGGCCACGGAGGCCCGGAAGAGCCTCTCCAGAGCCACCCGCCAATCAGAGAGCGGCCCGCCGCCTGGGCTGCCACCCCGCCTCCGCCTCCTCTCACTCTGCTGGAATTCCGGTCTGGGGCGCCCCTTCGTCCCAGGCCCCCATCAAGCTAACTGCACTTGGATGTCCAGAAACCCACCCTGTTCTCGGCCCCACAAAACTTCCCGACCGCGTGATTTTCCTGCCTGGGAACCTGAGAGCCGTGGTGGACTCTACTGTCTGCATGGACACTGCACTCTGCTGTCTGCATAGGCTAGCACGCAGTAGGTGCTCAATAAATGCCTACTGATTTGATTGTCTTAAAGACATGTCATAATAAAGCTACCTCCTGAGAACCCACACATTCCTATTTGTTCTTTCATTTGGGTATTTACTGTGTTCTGTTACACTGTCCACTACCTCTCAGCCCTGGCGTGGCATATTTGTAAAAGGCAGGGAAACTGAAATTCCTGCCTGAACAAGAGTGGATCTCTGGTACTTCATAATGAAAGCAGAAATCGCATATGGAGCCAGGCAGCGTCCTAAGAACTCAGTGTGACACGCATCGTCTCACTTAATTCTCACAATAACTCGGTGAGGTAGGTGCTTGTAGTTCCATTTTATAGAAGAGAAACTGAGTTCATGTAACTTGCTCCGAGGCACCCACGTGGTGCGTGATGGGGAATCCTGGCTGCCTGATTCCAGGTTTATGTCCCTAACGGCTCTGCTTGGTCCTCTGTACACCCCTCCCGGACGCTTGCCCACCGACTTGTCCCCTGGGCCAGGCAACTGTGTGGCAAAGGTTTGGATCCGCAGCTCTTGGCTTTGGAACCAGGTTAGCGGAGATTTTTGTTTGTTTGTTTTGGCCACAAAGGATCACGGACCCCTGCTGTGCTTGCTGGGTAAGGAAACTCCCAAGCTGAGCCTTCCAGGAGCCTGGAGGCTCCCTCTCCAGGTCTCATCCCGGCAGTGGAGGCCTGACCAGGAGCCAGGGGCTTCCAGGACTCTGTGGGGTCTGACGTGCCACACTCAGAAACATGGGGGTGTCATTCTCTCGAGGGGGTGGTTGTGATGCTGGTGGTGGTGGGTGTGTGGGATAGTCATCCTGAGTGGGTCAGAAACCGAGGCCTGGGGTCATAAATCAGGAGAGAGGAAACCGGGAGAATGAGGTCCTCTGCATTCATGTGTGCTGGTTCAAGAGAGAAGAGATAATAATAACTGACAATAATAGTAACAACAGCTTAGTGCGCAACTCACTTTGTTCCAGGCACAAGGCTAAGCACTTTACATATATTGTCTCATTTAATCCTCACAATAATCTTAAATATAGACACGGATTCCCTTATTTTTTATATGGGAGGAAACTGGGGTTCCGGGAGTTTCAGAGCATTGGCCCAAGTCCCACCACTAGTGTATGTGCAAGGCCCCCAGATGGCGAGTGAGGGAGATGAGATTCGAATTGGGGTCTGACTGATTCCAAAGTCCATGATCACAGACTCGAAGTGTCATAGTCTACTGCTCGGGAGTCACCACTACCCAGGGGCAGGGACACGCAGGCCTCTGCAGGCACACCCCGGCTCTTAGGAAATTGGAGCTTGGCTTCTTTGGCTACGGTTACATCAGTGACCCAGTGACTGGGAGGCTCTGTCATGGCATCCACCCCACCAGAGGTATGTGCACAGAGGTGAGGTCAGCCACGCTCCATGGATTCACCCGGGATGTTTAAAGTTGAGGCCAAATGACCCCTGTCAGGGAGGCTCCGAAGGGAAGTCGTGCTCTGGGTGGGAGGGGCCCTTCCGCCCATCTCTGAGGTTCTCTGATTCCCAGTGGGCGGTGTTTGTAAACAGATGATATCACCCGTGGGCCTGCCTCTCCCACAAGTGACATGTGTTGAAACAACAGGCCCTGGGACGTGGTGGCGCGTGAGGCCGGAAGGAAGCACTGCCTGACTCACGACAGATTGAAAAGCCAACTGAGGGTTGGGGATGACCCGTAAGCAGGAAGCTGAGGCCTGAGTTTTGGGAAAGACGAGAGACACGTGAATCTGAATGGAAGTACACAACCTTGTACGAGAGGCACGTTGATATTGATCAAGTGGCTGCCCCTGGGTGGTGGTACCGCCAGGCTCTCATACCCCTGACCTCCAGCAGGCCACCACAGGGAGGCTTTGATGAGAGAGATTTGGGCATTCCTAGAAAGCTATGTTGGATGGGCTAGATCTGCTCGTGGTTCTACAGCTTTCCTCATTTCCAGCAGCAGGTGCACTGTATGCATGGCACAGGGTTCCCTCCGAGGTGGGAGCAGTCACCCCTTAGAGCGCTGGAGCTCAGGGGAATTTGGCAACGTGAAGTCCTCCTCAGACTTGAGTGGTCACCCAGTACACTGTGGCAGGCAGAATCAGGTTTATCAGGTGTCTGCTACCGTTGGGTAATACGATGTTATTCTTAATAAGACAGTGACAGTAATCTTGAATGTATTTTATTCATGATGGCTCCAGTTTCAGCTTAAATTACTAGTATGTTATTATAGTGGCAATAGTAACAACTGATATTTATATAGAACTTAGCAGCTAATACAGTGTTTTCACAGATCTCTATTACAATTCTGCAAGACAAGTATCATCATTTCATGTAACAGATTGAGAGAGGCTCTGAGAGTTTAAGTGAGCCACCTGAGGTTGTCCAGGCAACAAGGGACAGTCTCCGATTGGACGAGGCTTTCTAATGTCTTCCAAGAGAGCCAAGAACCTCCTCTTCATAATCTAGACACCGTGATAATTGAATAATGTCACTGGATTAATTATTTAGATAATGCTGTGCTCATCATTACATCCCTAGCACCTAAAATGGTGCCAGGTACACATTAGAGGTCAATAAATAGATGAATATTTGTTAGTGCGTCACATGTAAAGCACAATGCTAACAATTCGAGGGGATGCATAAAAGTAGTTCTTGACCTCAAGGCGTTTATAGTCTGATTCGAAAAACATGGCAAATGATCATACAAGGTATGAATGATATCACATGTAAGAAATAATGTCACACACAAATACACACAACACCTACAAATACATACAAACACAAGAAATACAAGAACATGGCATAGACCATGGCTATAGGGACTCAACTCAGATCCCGCCTCCCATGACGTCTTGTGAATAACTCAGCCCAAAGTAACTAGTCCTCATTTGAAGTCCTGTAACAAATATCTAAATTCAGTTGAGTCCCTAGTCTGAAGTGTCTCCAGAGAGGCAGAGGTTCATTCGGTTACACATTGATTCGACTCCATCAATGCTGTTCCTGGTGCTGAGACAGAAGGAGAAATGACACCCAGACCCTGGAGGTCTTGGGCCTGCAGGCAGTCAGGAAAGTGAGCAAGAAAGATGATTTCATAAAGTGAAAAGTGCTGTGACAACAATGAAAAGACAGGGGTATAGAGATGAAGGGAAGGTGTATGGGGATTTTAAACCAATACCGGGGAAGGAGTCTCTGAGGAAACATTTGAGCAGAAAAGGTGGGAACCATCCTGCAGAGCAGAAAAGCACAGGGTTATGAGGTTTTTGCCTGGCTGGAAGCCTGAGGCTACAGATGTTTAAGAGATGCTAATTTGGGCCCAGTAGGGACTTTGTTTCTAAGGGAAATTGCTTGGAATTCCAGCTGCTTGGCGCACAGATTTGGTAGTGAGATCTATCGTGAATTATGAACTGGGCATAATTTCACTCAATCTTCACAACTCTCCCGCAAGGTAGCCTTTTCTCCACACTTTAAAAAATCAAAAATCTGAGATTTAGAGCTGTCAGGTCCCAAGTTTTCACAACTTGTGATTCGCAGAACAGGGTTTTGAACTGGGTGTGTCTGATTCTAAAACCACTGTTCTGAACACTGGGCTGTAATATGCATTTCTGGGAAGAAGGGGAGAAGTTTCAAGCTCAGGGATGAGGGATGAGGAAGGATACCCAAGGGGGAGGCGGAGGTGTAGAAAGGCCATTCTCCGAGAGGGAGAGATGAGGGCAGATTATGGATGGTTTTGAGAGCCAAACCAAGGAGCTGAAATTGCATTATGTTTGTGGAGTGTGATGGTAGGAATACAGATACTTTAGAAAGAAGTTTTGAAAGAAGTACTTTAGAAAGATAGAAGTTGGTCTGTGTAACACCTACGGTACTCTCTTAGATGACCCTAAGTTTAATTAGGCAGCAATGATTAGGATGCTTTAGAGCAGGGGTCCTCAAACTTTTTAAATAGGGAGCCAGTTCACTGTCCCTCAGACCGTTGGAGGGCCGGACTATAGTTTAAAAAAAAACTATGAACAAATTCCTATGCACACTGCACATATCTTATTTTGAAGTAAGAAAACAAAATGGCAAAAACACCCGCATGTGGCCCGCAGGCCGAAATTTGAGGACGCCTGCTTTAGAGGAAGAAGTGAATGGAGAGAATACACAATGAGGAGGCACAATGGTCCAGGCTTGAAATGGGAATCTGAACTCAGTACATGGCAGTGAGTAAGGAAAGGAAATGACAGACATGAAAAGCATTTATTCAGAAGGAAGAAGAATAGATAGACTGGGTGATGTAATGGGACTGAGGAAAAGGAAGCAGTTGGGTGTTTCTGAGATTTTGTGCCTGATGACGGGAGAATGAAGATACCTTTGACAAAACAGAGTTGTCAGGAGAAAAAACTAGCGTGGAGAGGAAGAGGGCAAGTTCAGCTCAAGACACGTGGAATTTGAGGTACTGGCAAGACATGACCATGAGACAGGACATGGGGCTGGAACTCCAGACAGACCCTTGAACATTTAGATAAACACATAGCAGTAAGTCATGTAGACGTGAGAGTCAAATCCTTGGGAATGGGTATGGTCCCACCTAGTCTGTGAAAGTGATTGAGAGACTTGATCTGTCTTTGCTCATTGCATGGTGAAAAACAGAGACTGGGACATCAAAGGCACTTAATAAATATATGAATGAATGAATGAATGAATGAATGAATGAGTGAATGGGCATAACAGAAAGTCAAGAGTTAAGCTGAAGAAGAAATTGGGCAGTGAGGAGGAAGTTGAGTTCCAAGTGAAGAGGGCAAAGATGATGAAGTCAGAGAAACTACCCAATGATTTGGACTAGATAAGGCTATTTTGGGGTCTCAGGTTCTAGAAATTCAGGTGGAAGAGAACCAGGATTGTGAAGAACTGCAGAAGCTAAAGGATGTCACGCAAATCAAACTAGTCACACAGTTTCTTCCTTCCCCTTACATGATCCATCTTGGTTTCTTTAAAGCATCAAACAGTTATAGTAGGAGATTGCATCTGGCAGGATAGCAGTTTCATTTTAACCAGGTGGAACAGGTTGGACAGGAAAACTGGCATTCATGGTTAATAAGGACAACATCCTCTTTTCTTTGGATGACACTGCAGCAGCTCAGAGTGAGCTGGCTCTGCTAAATCTAAAATAAGCCAGCTTGCCTCAGAATGTGTCCAATCTAGAAAAGCAAGTGTCCCCTCTTCTCTTGTAGACATTGCATCAGGGCAAGAGCTATGGCTCCTAACCTATCTCATCGAATGCTCTATCTCATTCTTTTTAAAAAATGTGTTTTCATTGATTTCAGAGAGGAAGGGAGAGGAAGAGAGAGATAGAAACATCAATGATGAGAAGGAATCATTGATTGGCTGCCTCTTGCACGCCACCTACTGGGGACCGAGCCCACAACCCGGGCATGTGCCCGTGACCCGAATCGAACCCGGGACCCTTGAGTCCACAGGCCGACGCTCTATACACTGAGCCAAACCAGCTAGGGCTCTATCTCATTCTTAAGGAGATACTCGTTCAATTGCCAATAATGTAGCTGCATCAGCTTGGCATGCTTGGAAACTTCTGTGTTCAAAGGCCATTTTCTCTGTGTATGAAGTGTGATTACATGTACCTGAAAGTCAGAAATTAACCTCCTTTCTCCAACCCCTCTCCCCTTGGTGATTTTCTGTTCATTTATAACTGCAATCTTTCATTAACTAAAACTTATTGATCAGTTCTGTATGAAACAAACAAGTAACTCTTCTCCAGTAGTGTCGAGGGAGAATGAGTAAAATGTCATAATACAGTGTAATTTGATAAATGGTTGAAGTCAGCACACACATGAAGCCAGCTCCACAGAGAGGGGACCACTCATCCAGCTGAGGCAAAAGGTGTTGTTTGAACTTAGTCCTTAAGACTACCTGGGAGTTGGCCAGGCTGGGAAGATAGCAAAAAAATATTTAAGTTAAAGCAAACAGCCTTAAGCGCAAAGGCCAGAGAGATGAGTACGTGTTTTGTAGCAAACAATTTTGCGTGTCTGGTGCTCAAGGAAGCTGAGGCAGGTGAGATTATACAGCTGGTCAGGGAATAGATAAGGCAGGACCTTGGGGAACTACCCACAGCTCCTGGAACTTCATCCTGGGGGCATGGTGAGCCGTGACATTTTGGGGCTTGTTAGGTCTCTCTCCCATGTTTTCAATCAGACTAAAGTTACCTTAGCTTAAAAACGGGGGCGTTAACTTCATCTCCAGTTACTATGCGTACCTATCTTCTTTTCTTAGTCTCGTCCCTAAATTTCAAAGAGTGCCATTCATTGTTTTATCTTTTACTTAAATCTTCCTAATCCCGCTGGTGTTGTCCCACCAACCGTTATGCCTGATGATCTCTGTAAAAAAATTTTTTTTAAATTGATTTCAGAGAGGAAGGGAGAGGGAGAGAGAGAAACATCAATGATGAGAAAGAATCATTGATCGGCTGCCTCCTGCACTCCCCCCCACTAGGGATCCAGCCCACAACCCAGGCATGTGCCCTTGACCAGAATCGAACCTGGGACCCTTCAGTCCGCAGGCCGATGCTCAATCCACTGAGCCAAACCGGCCAGGGCCTGCCTGATGATCTTACTCCAGTCGCCAAGTCATCTGTCAGGCACTGCATCCAATGGTCTCTCTTCATTCCCAGGATCCTAGCTGTGGGTGCAGCGTTGCCCACTGTTGGTCAGCTTCTGCCCCTCCCTTTGTGATACCGCATCCTCCTCCGTGTGTTCTGATTCTTCGGACTTTTTCTTTTATATTTTCTTTTCTGCTAGTCAGTCTCTTTCCTAGCTATACTTCTAAATCTGTACATAACTTAGGTTCAGCCCGTAGCTGTCTGACTTGCTATTTTTAGAGAAATCACCTTCATTTACTCATTCCTCATACTTTTATTGAGGGCCAGCTAGTTGTTTAATATGAAAATTCTTGGTAGTCTAATCCTACCTTTTATAGAATATATTGACTTTGACTGAAGATGAACTCAAAATTCAAAATTACAAAACACACAAGAAGACAATACAACACGAATTCATCTTCAGTGGAACTTTATTGTGGGTATCTTTTTAAAAAAATACATTTTATTGATTTTCTTACAGAGAGGAAGGGAGAGGGATAGAGCGTTTGAAATATTGATGAGAGAGAAACATCAATCAGCTGCCTCCTGCACACCCCCTCCTGGGGATGTGCCCGAAATCAAGGTACATGCCCTTGACTGGAATCAAACCTGGGACCCTTCAGTCTGCAGGCCAACACTCTATCCACTGAGCCAAACCAGTTAGGGTGTGGGTATCTTATGTAGCTTATGCTGAAGACAAGTCCCTCTAGATTAATTCTGAGTTTGTTTTTTGTCAAATACCCCAGGTCACCTGCCTGGGAACCATTTTTATTTTAATGACTCGGCTTGGGACTAGCAGACCACATGTGTGGTATACTCTGGGTGAACAGCAAACCGATGCGAGGCACACACCTTTGGTGATTAATTTTAAAGGTTTATTTTCTCCCCACTCCCCATGAGCCCACACTAAGCCAGACAAGCTTCCTTGTGTCGTATGGTAACTTTCCTAGTCCACCTTTTCCACTAAGGATGTCTCCTTTGTTGAGTCCTGTGTTGTCTCCTTCTCTTCAGGACACTCGATCTCCAATCTCAAACCCCAGAAAAGGACTGTCTCTCCCATCAGGCAGCTGCCATATCCACTCACGGGCTTCCTGTTCTGGTGTTGGTTTTCAAGTCTTCCTTCAATCATGGAACTTGGGAATTTTTCTTACTTGCTTGCAAGCATAGGTATGAATCAAAAAGGGTATTTATTATATTCTATCTAACACTTGGGATGTTTATAGCATAAAGATTTTAAAGTTATCTACTAAGCAATAGGGCCAGGACCAGTAGTTGGTTGTTTGAAACTTCCTGTCTGTCTCAGCGGTGCTGAGGGAAATCTAGGGAAGTAATTTTCGCTCTTCTTGGGGCCACGTCTGCCCTGGCAACTATTGTGGAAGGAGCAGTGGTACTGGATTCAAGAGAACCCCAAAGGGAAGCCAAACCCAGGAACCAACTGTTGATTCTCATTCCATTCTTAAGCCAGGCAGATTTCGTCTACACCGGCTAGACTCTAAGACTCTTGAGGACAGTGGTTGTGCCCTATATGTCTTGGTGTTTCCCTGTCCACTCAGCACTATGACTTGAATATAGGAGTTGTTCAAAAACAGCTGTTGATCGATTGTTGACAGCATAAACGCTATCATTTAATCCTTGCTTTGTACTTGTACTCATCAGAAATTATATCAAGGTGTGGTGCATTCTTAGTCCAAAGCAGCAAATTAATCCTACACTCCACCCAGTTCAGAAACGTATAAAAAAATGCCTGGGCTCATTTCTGACATTATATCCATTCCTCATCGAATTCACAATTAATAATAACGTAGAAATGATGCATGTACTACCTGTTTAGTTAAATATATGTATTAGGGTAAATAGTCCAAAATTCACAATATCTCTGACATTTGAAAGGATTATTAGGGAGCGTGTAGTAGGATTCCTCATTGAATGCAGGACAAAGTCCCTTCTATAATAACCTGCCTCACAGGATCGTTTATTTCATTTTGGAAATTTTAATTTGTTAGAAAATCTTTGTATTAAGTTTTTAATGTTTATGTAACTTTTAAAAATTATTGAATAATTGTGTTCACTGTTAAATATATAAATATAAATAAATGAAGATGAAGCTACTCATAATTCTACCATCTACCACACTCATTTTTCCACCTGGTTGTGTATTTCTCCAGATCTTTCTCTATGCAAACTTTCTTTTCTTTTAACAAAAACAAATTCAGGTTATGAGTGCTATTTTTTATCTGAACTTTTCACCCGATGATATATTACAGCATGTTTTCCTGACAATAAACACTCATTCACAGTATATTTTTTATGCCAGAATAGTTTTCCATTTTATGGATAGCTCACTGTTTATTTAACCAACTCCTTATTGCTGGGCATTGTCTTGCTTTGATTTGTTACTATAATTAAATATGCTGTAATGCGCTTCGTTTATTCATTCAACAAATATTTACCAGGCACCTTAACACTGCCTAGCACTATACTAGGTGCTGAGGGTTCAGAATGGGGGGTAAAGTTCCTGCCCTCAAGTTAACCTCTGAAGCGGGAGAGGGAGATCAAAATAAACAAACAGACCACAAATAAGATATTCACAAATAGTGTTAATCATTATGAAGACAATAAAACAAGGCAATGAGATGGAAAGTGATAGGGTCGAGCCTGTAATTTAGGCAGGGGAGATGTACGCGCCACATTGCCATAGGGTGAACCTTAGATGAACATATAGGAATAGAATTGCTACATTTTGTAGTAAGCTCTCCCCCACCAGGGTTCTTCTACTCTTTGGCCCTAATTTCAAATCTGCACAAACAGAGATAGAATAGGGTAGTCAGTCTCAATTACCCAACATTCAGATAAAACAAAACAAAACATTTTGTTGATATTATTTCATTTCCTGCCCCCCGCCCCCCCAGCCCACTGCACCTCAAATCAACATACACACACACAAACATTTTTTTTTTCTGGACTATTTTTAAAGCAAAGCCCACACTTCACATTTCCCCCACCCATACATGCTGGAGTATGTATCTTGAATGCATGAGCATTTCTCTTTCTTACATGACTTCAATGTCATTACTGTTCCTAACAATTAACAATATTCCTTTAGATCATATGGCACCTCACTCATGGTCACATTTCCACAAATGTCTAAAAAATGTGGCTTTAAAGTTGGTCTTTTGAATCAGGATGCAAACAAGGACCACACATTTGATTGCCATGTCTCTTAAATTTCTTCTAATCTGTAGCAGTCACCCTCCTCTTCCACATCACTTACTTTTCTTAACTTTATTTTTTATTGTTCATATTATTATAGATGTCCTCCCCCTCCCCACATTTGCCTACCTCCACCCAGCCCATGCCCACCCTCCCTCTGGCCCTCACCACACTGTTGTATGTGCCTATGGGTTTTGCATATGTTCTTTGGCTAATGCCTTCACCTTCTCTCATCCAGTCCCATCTTTCCCCCCACCCCTCTGATAGCTGTCAGTCTATTTCATGAATCCATGCCTCTGTTTATAAAGCTTCTGCACAACAGAAGAAGCCATCAACAAAATAAAAAGAAAACCCACTGTATGGGAGAACATATTTGTCAATGAGACATTCAACTCAACACCAGGAAGACAAACAATCCAATTAAAATAAGCAAAGGACCTCAATAGATGTTTCTCCAAAGAGGATATACAAATGGCCAATAGACATATGAAAGAATGCTCAACTTCACCAATCATCAGAGAGATGCAAATTAAAACCACAATGAGGTATCACCTCACACCTGCCAGAATGGTTACCATCAATAAATCAACAAACAACAAGTGCTGGTGAGGATGTGCCCTGCTGCTGGGAATGCAGACTGGTGCAGCTACTGTGGAAAAACAGTATGGAGTTGCCTCAAAAAATTGAAAATGGAACTGCAGCTTGATCCAGCGAACCCACTTCTGGGAATATGTCCTAAGAATCCCCAAACACCAATTTGAAAGAATATACTGGTATGCACCCCTATGTTCATAGCAACATTATTTACAATAGCCAAGATCTGGAAGCATCATTTACTTCTTAAAGAAACAGATTATTCAGCTTGAAGAATTTCTCATATTTTGATCTCATTGGATTGCTTCTTCCTGGTGTCATTTAACTTTCTTGTGATATCCCTATATTCCCCAGTATTTCTTATAAACTGGTCATCAGATCTGGAAGATTGAATCAAATTCAAGTGTGTGTGTGTGTGTGTGTGTGTGTGTGTGTGTGTGTGTGTGAGAGAGAGAGAGAGTGAGAGAGAGAGAGAGAGAGAGAGAGAGAGAAACATTGTTGTGAGACAGAAACATCAATTAGTTGCCTCCCATATGTGCTCTATCTGGGAATTAAACCCGCAACCTTTTGGTGTACAGGATGATGCTCCAACCAACTGAGCCACCTGACCAGAGGGATAACCATTTTTTTTTAAAGGAAGTATCATTATGAACTCATGGATTTTTCTATTTTTTGATGTGCCTTGCTAAACTGCGATGATTATTGCTTTTGATTTTCAAATTTTCCTTTTTTAAGCTTCCTGTGTCTTTTTTTGACACAGCCTCTGCCATAGCTTCTTTGCTTTCTAGTAAAATAAGGGTCATCTTGTGCATCGCCTGCCTCAGATCTAGCCTCAAGCATATCTCCAAGGACTCCTGCTTTCTTTTAGGGGGACATGGGATTTACAAACCATAATATGGGCAGCATGGATGAAAAATACTACTAAGCTTTTATTGCTGCTAGGTATTTTATAGACAACACCAGAAAATCCATTTTTAAAGAAAAATATCATGAATGAAAAATGATATTTCCATTTAAATTAACATTTTGGGATATATCTTTCCTTTATATTATTTCTGAACTTTTCCCTCTTACATGGAAAATTTTGGCCTTTTTTGTTTTATCTTGCAATATAGCAATAACATTTTCCAAATGCCAATGCCAATATTACTACTACTGATAAGACCACCCAATGCTATGTAAGGTTTCTTTGAAACTTTATTTTTTGTCCTGGGAATAGAGATGTAGTCAGAATACTGCTTTAAAGCAACTTTAAATAACTCTTTTCTCATTGTAGTTATATTACCTACTTCATATACAGTTACATACATTTGTTACAGTTTGTATTCCCTGTTTAGAAATTTTTAAATTTAATACTTTTGTTTTTATTCATGTGTTATGAATTTACATTATTCTGAAGTCAAAACTCTAAAACAGAATCCAGCATTTTTTCCTGTCCCCTCTCTTTCATACATAGTCATTTTTATCAATTTGTGGTTTAGCCCACAGTTTCTTTAACTCTTAATCTGATTTTCATCACCACCGTGTAGGCAGGAACAGATTATTATTATTATTGTCTCCATAAGAGAGGAAGCTGCATTGCTCTGTTTAAACTAAGAGCACTGGATCTCCATCTTGGGTTCCTTCCCCTGTCCCACACCACCCCCTACAGGCATCCTAAAAAATTTCATCAAGGAGATGCAGCCATCTGGTCACCCTTTGCTAGACATCCAACCGAAACAGACTGCTTGCTTCAGTGGATTACTCCACCGACTCTAGAATTATGTGAAATAAGTATGCCAGTTATTTTTGGACTCCAAGTGACGCTTAGTGTCTGGAGCTAGAAAAACATAGGTAAATATGTGTGAGTAAGTGTGTGTGTGTGTGTGTGTGTGTGTGTGTGTGTGTGGTTGGTAGGGAAACAAATTACTGCCTAGGGCTGCCATTTTCTGCTAACAACTGCCTAGTGATGTGGGGCTGAGGTCCACGTGGTATTCATGGCCTCACCCTTCAGGCAAATGTGGGACCACTTACAAGAGGAAAGCAGCTTTGAAATTATTGGTGACAGTTCAGAAAACCGCATAGCAGAGCCTGTTAAGTCCCAATTGTAGTTTGGGAACATTTAACAGTAAAATCTCATAAAGTGTTCCATGAGTTTAAAATGGACTGTAGGTTTAGCTTTTTTCTTTCTAACGTAATTTAATTTTAAGTTGTATTGACAACTAGGAAGGAAACAGAGACTACGAATTTCCTAACTGGGCGAGTGCACAAGAATGAGAGAGTGAAATCCTAAGATATTACCACCAAACAGTTTCTTCCTAACCCCCTTGCCTCACCCTCCTCACTCTCTAGGGAACTGGCCTGGGGAGGGAGGGAGGGAGAGAGAGAGAGAGAGAGAAACATCGATGTGAGAGAGAAACATTGATTGGTTCCCTCCCACATGCACCTGACCAGGGCCGTGATGGAACCTGGGAACCTGCAACCCAGGGACTGCCCTGACCGGGAACCCAACCAAGACCTTCCCGTGGCCGGTGTGGCTCCAACCCACTGAGCCACACCGGCCAGGGCTAAACTTTGTCATTATTTTTAAAACAACAACACCAGTGACCTTTTAACAACACTATCAGAGAACAGCGAGAGAAGCCCTGCTGCAAAGAGGACCAGAAAAGCCGATTACTTTTGAGATTAGTTAGGGCCAACACGACAGCCTTCATTTGCTGGGGGCAGAGTAGGCCAACTGGGGGGTAGAAGGGAAGAGGGGCCGTGAGGCTGCCCAGAGTAGCGTCCTCCTCCCGGGCTCACGGCCGCGCCCTGAGCCACAGCCACCCTTCTTTTTCCTTCTGGATAAGGGACTGGGAGTGCTCACTGACTCCGAGTGACCAGGGCAGAGCAGAGATGCCTGTTTCATCACTGATAAAACTAAAGGGATGACTTCATCAGCGCTGATGCTGAAGTCCTTACGGCCTCTGGTCCAGAAAGGCTCAAGACCCCTGATTCTTAGTAATCTCGCCCTGCCACTTATTTTGTTTTAAAAATAGAGTTATTTTCCGATCATTCAAGTCATGCCGATGTGCTGACACTTTGAAAGCTCTGGGAGTAGGAACAAAATGGAGTGGGCGAGAACGCAATTCACACAGCTGCGTGCCACATGCTCCCAGTGCTGCTTAAACTCCATAAACTTGA